>NC_079497.1:72053307-72377438 GCF_030052815.1 Hevea brasiliensis
TTAATTAGTAGTTTTTATCACACAATTAAATTATGATTCAAATCAGAATTTTAAAAATTGTTTGAATGTGATTCAAATCTGAATTTTAAAAGTTGTTTGAATGTGATTCAAATCTGAATTTTTAAAGTTGTTTGAATCATATTTAAATCTGATTTTTTAAAATTGATTGAATAAAATTCAGATCTGATTTTTTAAGAAATGTTTGAATGTGATTCAAATCTGATTTTTTAAAAAATGTTTGAATGTGATTCAAATCTGAATTTTTGAAGTTGTTTGAATGTGATTCAAATCTGAATTTTTAAATTTGTTTGAATGAGATTCAAATCTGAATTTTTAAATTTATTTGAATCATATTCAAATCTGGATTTTTAAGTTGAATATGAGATATTCAATTTAATTTAAGTATGTATGTTTTATTTAATTGTTAAATAGTGATATGCATGATGGATGATCATGGACTATAAAAGACCAATGTGATTGGATTTATTTCTTTTATGTTTCTTTGGGATTGTAAATTAATTAATTAATTTTAATTTATTTTGGGCATGTATTATTAAGTTTGTAATAATTTTTGGGTTGTAATTTCATTTATTTAAGTTCTTGTAAATTCGCCTTGGTATGCCAAGGATTACTATGTAATATTGGATTGCAAGAAGTTCATGGAGGTCAAGAGCATTGGTGGGACTAGTGGGAGGAATTCAAGATCAAGTGTTGATTATGTACTCCTTCAGCAACTCTTGTAAAATGAATGAATGAAATGCACCTAGGAATGCCCTGATTCAATTCTTGGTGGCTCAGAATTGAATCCCTTAGAAAGTCCATGATCATACCATATTTACTGCTTATCCATGAATGCATGAGATGTATGGGAATGTATGCAATTATATGATATATGCATGCTAAATGGATAATGTGCAAAGTGAGACCTTAATAGTAAATAGAATGACCATAAAATCTTCCAAACAAATGATTAAGTTGGAAATGCTATAATTAAAGTAATTATAACATAGGCCCTCCATTGGGGCAATTATTTTAAGAAATTTTAAATAGTTGCATAAGATGCAATTTATTTAAGAGATTTTCTTAAGAATAATTGTTAAGCATGAGATGTTGTAAATATGTAAATGGTTTGGTGGCCAATATTGGATCTACCTGAGGACATTAAAATTATTTGCAAAATTACAGGCTCAATGGGATCAACTTAACTAATGAAAGATAAGTTAATAATGGATGTACCTGAGATTTTGAGCATTAGGGGCTAGGTAAAGGATTGAACCACACATGAGATGTGATGGGCAAGGAGTTGCTCACTTATAGTTTATTGTAATTCCAATAACGGATGTACCTGAGGATGATCAATAGAATTATAATAATTCAATCACCCACTAGAAATCCATCCAACTAGGATTTCCGTTTTCTACTTTGGAAGTGTAGGATTCGCTAAGTTAGTGGAAGGACCAATTTGATTAAAAGACCATAATCATTTTGGTTAATTACATGATACATTTACTAATTAATCTGGTTATTTTCTGCAGTTAATTTTCTGATAAAAATGAGCACAAAAACAACCACCACCATCCAATATCCTTGCAAGCATACTTGATCACAATAGGTTGACAGGACCTAATCTGTCTGATTGGCTAAGAAATTTAAAACTTGTCCTGAACCTTGAACATATAGGATATGTTCTAGATTCAAATGTTCCTGGTCCCTTACCTCTAGAGGCCACACAAGAGGAACATGAAACTTTGGACAAGTGGAAGGAGCATGATATGAGAGCTAAGTGTTACATGCTTGCTTCCATGAGTAATGAGTTACAGAAGCAACATGTGAACATGCAGAGTACGAGTGAGATCCTCCTTCACCTACAAGAGTTGTATGGTGAGCATAGTAGGAATGCTAGGTATGAGATATCTAGACAGCTATTCCGTATGAGGATGTCTGAGGGACAGAATGTTGGGGATCATGTCCACAAGATGATTCGGCTGATTGAGCAGTTGGAACATCTAGACTTCAACATGGATTTCCAACTACAGACGGGTTTGATCCTTCAGTCCCTTCCTGACTCTTTTGGGAATTTTGTGACAAATTTCCATATGACTAAACAGGAATGCACCTTAGCTGGTTTACTCAACATGCTGGTTATTGCCCAAAAGAATATGCCAGGCAATAAAGGAAAAGAGGTAGCTTTGGTTGCATCTTCTTTTGCTGGAAAGTCCAACAAGAAGAAGGGCAATAAGAAAAAGAAACTTCAGATTCCTAGTCCTTCCAAGAAAATAGCTAAACAAAAAGGGAAGACCAAAGCTGACAAAGGCAAAGGAAAGTGTATCCACTGCCAACAGGAAAGTGTTTCCATTGCTAGTAAGAAAGTATTTCCACTGGCCAGAGTATAGCAATCTAAATGAATGCAATGCCATGGTGAAAACCAACTCAAGTTCAAAATATATTTGGCACTTAAGGTTATGTCATGTTGTAGAAGATAGGATTGCAAAACTAGAGAAAATGGGGATTCTATCCTCATTGGGCTCTGAGCCTACTCCAACTTGTGAATCTTGCTTCAGGGCAAAATGACTAGACCACCCTTTGTTGGATAAGGGCTAAGAGCTGAAAATAATTTTGGAGCTAATACATAGTGATGTATGTGGTCCATTTAAAGAAATGGCTAGAGGGGGTTTTCATTATTTTATTACCTTTACTGATGATAAATCAAGGTTTGGGTATTTGTATTTGATGAAATACAAACATGAATCTTTTGAAAAGTTCAAGAAATTTAAATCTGAAGTAGAAAATCAAACAAGAAAGAATATTAAAGCGCTTCGATCAGATCGTGGAGGTGAATATTTGAGTACTGAATTTGATGAATACTTGAGAGAGCATGGCATTGTTTCTCAGCTGACTCCTCCAGGAACGCCACAGCTGAATGGTGTATCTGAAAGGAGAAATTGTACCCTATTGGATATGGTACGTAGTATGATGAGCTATACTGATATGCCAATCTCCTTTTGGGGATTTGCATTAGAATCAGCTTTGTATATTCTGAATAGGATTCCATCAAAATCAGTTTCTTCCACACCTTATGAGATATGGCATGGAAGAAAACCAAGTCTTAAGCATGTTAAGATTTGGGGTTGTCCACTTATATCAAAAAGTGAACAACGATAAATTGGAGACGGATCGAGAAAAGGTCGATTTGTTGGATATCCAAAAGATAGTTTTGGATATTATTTTTATTTGCCTACTTCACAAAAGGTTGTGATAAGTAGAGATGCCACATTTCTTGAAGAACAGTTTGTTCAAGAAGGAGGCAAAGGAAGGCAAATAGAGTTAGAATTGGAGAATTCTGACCAACCAATAGATCAGATGGATATAGATCCATCTAGTCAACCAATACCCGTTGATGAAACATCTACAACTGTTCCTCGTAGAACAACCAGGGTATCTCACCCACCAGTGAGATATGGTTTTCTTCATGAAGAAGAACAAGAGTTGTCTACTCATGAAGAAGTAGATCATGGAGATGATCCACTTACCTATGAAGAAGCTATATCAGATA
The DNA here is from genome assembly GCF_030052815.1 of Hevea brasiliensis. NCBI lineage: Eukaryota > Viridiplantae > Streptophyta > Magnoliopsida > Malpighiales > Euphorbiaceae > Hevea > Hevea brasiliensis. Next base: position 72,056,861 of record NC_079497.1, read on the forward strand.
TAGACTCTTCAAAATGGATTGATGCTATGAAATCCGAGATTGATTCCATGTATAAGAATCAAGTTTGGGATCTTGTTGACCCACCTGAAGGTATTGTACCTATAGGGAACAAATGGGTTTTCAAGAAGAAAATTGGTTCTGATGGAAAGGTAGAGACCTATAAGGCAAGGCTAGTAGCGAAAGGGTTTCGCCAAAGGCAAGGAATCGACTATGAGGAGACTTTCTACTTTGTTGCCATGCTTAAATCAATTAGGATTTTATTAGCAATAGCTGCGTACTATGATTATGAGATTTGGCAGATGGATGTCAAAACAGCTTTTCTCAATGGATACATTAAAGAAAACATTTTCATGGAACAACCTAAGGGATTTGAATCCCAAGATGGTTCCAAAGGTATGCAAGCTAAAGCGATCCATTTATGGGTTGAAACAAGCTTTGAGGAGTTGGAACATTCGTTTTAATGAAGCCATTAAATCCTTTGGTTTTATCAAAAATGAGGATGAGCCATATGAATATAAGAAGGTTAGTGACAGTGCTATCACTTTCCTTGTCTTATATGTGGATGACATACTGTTGATGGGTAATGACACAGGTATGTTGACGACTATAAAGGTATAGTTGTCAAATACATTCTCCATGAAAGACTTAGGGGAGGCAACCTATATTCTTGGGATTCACATCTATAGAGATAGAGCGAAAAGAATAATTGGTTTATCCCAAAGTCTATACTTGGAAAAGGTGTTAAAGAGGTTTAACATGCTTAATTCCAAGAGAAGATTGTTACCAGTGAGACATGGTATCCATCTTTCTAAAGAGATGTCTCCAAATACACCTGAAGAAAGAGATAAGATGGCCAGGATTCCATATGCTTCGGCTATTGGAAGTTTAATGTATGCAATGTTGTGTACTAGGCCGGATATCGCATATCTTTATTAGTTTGACTAGCGGTATCAATCCAATCCAGGTTTGGAACATCGATAGTATGTCAAGAATATCCTTAAGTACTTGAGAAGAACTAAGGATTTATTCTTGATTTATGGAGTGGAGACTTGCAATTGGATGGTTATACGATTACGATTTCCAATCGGATATCGATGATAGAAAGTCTACCTCTGGATATGTGTTCATTTGTAATGGAGGTGCGATCGGTTGGAAGAGTTCCAAGCGAGCATTGCAGATTCCACTCTGAGGTCGACTATATTCTGCATCGAATCTTGCAAAGGAAGGCTGTTTGGATAAAGAAGTTCGTGACAGAACTTACAGTAGTTCCTTCCATTGAGTCAACGGTTCCAATACCTTTGTGACAACAATGGAGCGATCATCTGAGCTAAGGAACTAAGGTCTCACCAAAATCCAAACACATAGAAAGGCACTACCACATTATCAGAGATATAGTTGGGCAAGGCGATATAGCCATGCAGAAAATAACATCAGCTGAAAAATCCAGCTGATCCATTCACTAAGCCTATGTCACAGACTTAGTTAGATCGACATCTTGAGAAGATAGGTCTAAGATATTGAAATGAATGGCTCTAGTGCTAGTGGGAGATTGTTAGTAGTATGCCCTAGAGCATATCATTTAGTATATATCTTGTACATATTTTTATTAATAAATGGCATTTCCACTTTTCTGTTTATATAATATATTTATGTGTAATAGAAAAGGTCCATTGATATTTTGTTAGAAATATTATTCTTAAGTTGTTAAGAATATGAGTGACAATATTTCTAGCACAAAGTATCATAAATAGGTTCACAATCGAGGATACTTCATAATGAGGACATGACTTATCCAGAAAGATTGTATTCATGTTTGTTCCCAAGTTATTTATATGAGATATAAATAAGATGGAATGGTGAGTCTCATGGCATATAACAAACATGATAGGCACTTATAAATGATAAGTAGGCCGAACCAGTGACACTTATGACAAGCACATGGAGTTTACTCTTGTCAATGTTTTGTCATAAATCATATCGATGCATATAATCTTTAGACTGAGATATACAGATTATCTTGTATATAGGTAGTTTGAGTTTGATCTGCTTTCATACTTGTACTTGTGTATGGGTATATGGGCATGTGTTGGCTCCTACTAGTTATATATGGAGGTAGGTGTTGATCAAGATGGAATATGTTCCTCTAAGTAAATAGAGATAAAATCCTATGTTCATTTAATTGTTCTTGATGTTTCAAGTTCTGGCGGAGACAGATAGATTTATTCAGAAAAGAGTTTCTGATGAGAAAATCTTTTTAATCAAGAACTGAAATTAAAAGAGAACATAATATTCATAGCAAATGGAGTTTGACATAAACCATGACTCCAGCTTGAGTTGGGATTTTGTAATAGAGAGATTCTAGTGCATGGTAACATATGATTATAGGTTCATTTAAGGTAAACCTTATTACTAATTGGGTGGCCATGGCATGCTATGCTAGGTGTTAACCATGGTCTATGAGGTTCATAAAATGATTTAGAGAAATCATTTATGGTAAGAAAGAGTTCTGATGATATTAAGAGTTGATATCATGTCTCATTGCCAATTAGTGATGAGCCTAGTAAGTCACACACATGCACAAGTAATCACCTATTTAAATATGATTTAATTAATTAATTAAAGAGTTTAATTGATTAATTAAATAGGTTTGGTTTGCAATTAAATTGCAAAGTCCCTAGCATGACTTGAAACCAAATCTAGATTATTGGATGTATAATATAAGTTAAATTATATTTAAAGTGTTTAAATATGAATTTAATTAATGAGAAATTAATTAATAGAGATTAATTAATTAATTTATATTTGATATAAATTAATTAGAAGAAGAAAATAATTATTTTGGGTTAAGAACTCAAAATAAAGACACAGGGGCATTTTGGTCATTTTACAGTGTGACACGTGGCACCATGAGATGGTGACACATGGCATAACACATAATCTTGCCAAATGTTTTTTAATCATGTAAGATGATTAAAATCAAGATTAAATATAGGTTTGACACTTGGCACAATGTGATTGGGTCACTTAAACCTAGAGCAAATCAAAGGGTGACATGTGGCAAGGGTTTAATGTGTTAACCTAGCTATTTAAGTGTTGTTATGAGAAAATAAAATACAACCAGCAGCCACACTCCTTTGTCACGCCACTTTGAGGGTTTTTATCTCTTCTTCTTCATCTCTTATCAATTCAAAGAGATTAGCCATCAATCTCTTGAATTAAAAACACTAGGAATTGTTTCTAGTGTCCTGTTTACATCTTTAATCTCTTAAAAGGCAGAACTTGATTTTCTAATTAATAGAAAAAGCTTTAGAAGCTATTCAAGGGCTGCCATAGGTGTTCTTGGTGTGGACAAGCTAGAGGGACAACATCTGGTGTCCTGAAGACGAATCTCAAAGGCGCAGACACGCTGCAGTGCATCAAGAGGTTAGTGTAATCGTTCTTGATTTAATCTAGGGTTCCAAAATTAATCTGATTAATTTTAAAATCTTAAATGGAAAATACAGATCCAAAAACATATTAAAAGAGTTTTAATATGTTGTTTATCATTGAAATCAAATAGATAAAAATAAATCTTGCATGATGCATGTGACCCTAGGTGAAAATTTTTGAATTCAATGGTATAAACTTGTGTTTTTCACGCTTCCGTTCCTTCAACTTTCCAATCTGACACACATGTCTAGGCAATACAAGGGCACATAATATCATTAAACATTAATATATTGTGTTTTATGACTTCATTATTTCATAATAAATTTCAATTATAATTCATACATTCATTTGATCATTTATATGATCACAATTCACATCAATTATCCTTTTTATACCATTGTACTCAAAATACTTCTCCTTTCTACAATAATGAGAAGTAATGTCTCATTCATATATTAATATGGTTCATTTATTCATTCTTTATGTTATTCATATTAATCACAATTCTAAACAATGGTTCACATGTACCATTGTATTCAAAACATTTTTCCTTTTCTCATTTATACATTCAAGAATCTACTTATGTAATTGCAAATTTTATATTTCGAGTTGAGTTACTAATATTTTATGAATTCCATTTGTAATGGGCATATAAGCCCTAACTATCTATTTACATCAATTAGATGACTTATTTTTCATGTTTCCAGTAATCCATGAAAATTTCATGGACTTCAAATTTATGCTCTTAATTTCCTTTTAACAAATTTGACTAAGATGCATAGTCCACATTTGTCATACCATTCTAAGCATTAAGCTTAGAATTGGTTCTAGGTCTTCATCTTAATTTGCTAATTATTTTGACTACTATTCACCTTACTAGTCAACCAAAATGTTGACTTTTTCTACTTAATGGATATATTAGTTCTAATTACACCAAGATCCCACATTTTGAGTTTTACATTTGCTAGTATTAATTGCCAATTGCAATTTAAAGTCCCCTAGATGCATTTCTAATTTCACATTTTAAATTTCAATTTTTGGTGTCACTATTCACCTCATTGGTCAACAAAAATGTTGACTTTTGGATGGAAAATAGGTACATTGGTTTTAACACTCCCAATGCACCACATTTTACATTTAGAACTTGTTGGAATTGAGCACCCATAACATTTTTAAACTTAAAACCAAGAGGGCAGAATTTTCAGTTTTTGAAACCTAACTTTACTGTTCCATTAAGCACTGTTGCAGTGGGAATTTGAGGAAATGGTAAACATGAAAGTTGTTTCTTATTTTGTCTAGTTGAATTTCCTTTTTTGAATCACTCCATTTGGAGTTTTGTAGCTCCAGATATAGTGCAAAAACCACAGCTGGCCGGATTTCAATTCTGCAGAATTTACCAAATCTACAGTACCATGAATAGTGACTGTGACTGCCATTTGAGTTAGGTTCTGGTCATAATTTGGAGTAGGTTTCTTCATGAAAATTTTTTTTCTATGTCTTTACTTGTTGCTGTAAAAATTTCAGGTCAATTGACCATTTCTACATTGAGTTATGGCCTGTTCATTTGGTCATTCTGCAGAATTGGCTTGCAGGGTACCCGGATTGGGGCCAACTTTTGGTCCACTTGCTTTGGTCTTTTGGGCATGGTTTCTTCAGCAAAAATGTGTCATTATAAGTCTAGTTTCATGTCCAATTGCCCAAACACCAATTGGACCTACACAGCCAAATATATGGCAGTCCAAACAGGCTGGACTCACAGCCTCCCTGCTGCTGTCACTAGGTAGCATGCCCATTTCAGTTTGCCATGCAATAGTTCACTCCTAATTATGGTCAACTTACCCCAAATGGTCACTAATTGACCATTAGAATGTTCTTTAACAATTTCCTAAGTAAAGTCAAATTTTCATTCCCAAACCCTAGCTCAAAGTCAAGGTTTTCACAAATTTCCTTAGTTAACTCTTTCATTCCTTATATATATATATATATATATATATATATATATATATATATATATACACTTTAAACATAATCTCTAATTCACTCTAAGTCCATTAAAACAATCAAACTCATTCCTTCCTTAGGGCTACCGAAATTCATGGTATACATACACATGAATTCTTTTCATTTAATTTACAAATTCTTGTTCACTTTAAGTCCTTAACATGGAATGAAAGGGATTTAGGTATAAATATGCACTAACCTTTTTGAAACCAACCTTGAGCTTGTTATTCTTCAAGATTTCTCCTAGAATCATAATAATCATAATCAATTATAACTTCACTTTCCTAAATTAAATATCCAATAAAAATTCAACAGCATTTCCCCTTAAATTGGACTAAACTCCTATCATAAATCTTAAATCCACAACCACCCATTAATACCCAATCTGGCAGCTTGTGCATTCAAATTTATATATAATGATCTAACTGTTAGATAAATCCCAAATTTTAACCATATATTCAAGACATCCCTATACAATATCAGTAAAAATTTTAGCATCAAATAATCTCTATATCATGAGATATCAAAACATTCATTCAACCCTTCAAAATCTGAATTTTTGCAGAAATCAGTCTTACTCAGACAGCTCATGCAAAACAATTTATATCTCATAAACCACAAGTCTAAAATTCACCAAAATTTAACCCAGCAGCCTCAACATCCCAAATATCATTTGAACCAAATTTCATAATTTTATAAGCATCCTAACTATTTATTTTTCTCAAATTTCAGTAGCCAAAATTCAGAATTCAACCTACAGACAGCCTGTGTTCAACAATATATTTCTCCAAATCCAACCGTTGAACAATCACCAAATTTTAACCATAACTTTCACACATACATACCTCAAACATATCCAAAAATCAGCCGTAGATGTTAAGCTAAACTCACCTGGACGGAAGAGAAAGATGCTGCCCTGCTGAACCCCTATTTCTGCTACTGTTCATCTCCTTCTCCTTCTTCCTTTCTTTCTTTCTTTCTCTTTCTTTCTTATTCCAGCCCGTATGAAGAAGGAAACTGCTGGTTTCCTTTGTTTTTTTTTTATCTCATTTTAAGTCATTTTTATCTCTTTTTATTGGTTTGTCAAATGGTGATTGGAGGGGGCTTTTAAATGACATCATCATATGTCATAACTAAGCATTTTCCTTCATTTTCTTTTCTTCTTTTCTCTACTCATTTTCAATTCAATTTTTAGTAATGTTTATTCATATTTTATGTCATATTAATTATTTACTCAACTGGACAAGTCGGCCAAAAATTGTCTCTGAAGGCAAAATGACCAAAATGCCCTCCGTTTGGCTTAACGGGTCAAAATTGTCTGTACCGACTGAAAAATTTTTCTAAATATTTTCTTGGCATTCTAATGCCATAGGAACCTCAATGACCCTTCTCTGGAGTCCCAAAAATTATTTTATGAATTTTTCCCCGGGTCTAGGGCTCCTCGTTGCGAGAACAGCAACTTCACTCTGGTTACCCATCGCTTGGGCACCGGCTCGTTTAACTTGGTTGTATTTTATTTCAAAAATTTTTCCTAAATTTTTCTTATTAATATTTGAGTTAATTATGGTTCCTGACTTTAGTTTAAATATTTTTTCGGACGTTCTAGCTGTCCGGACTGACACCGGTCACCGGAACAGTAGAATGTACGGAGTTGCTACCGAGAGGGTGTTACAGTTAAAGTGATGTGGAACCATCATTCAGGCCATGAAGCTACTTGGGAACGTGAAGAAGATATGAGGAGACAGCACCCACAGCTATTTAGAGACTAATGCCAGGTAAAAAATTTCGAGACGAAATTTATTTTAAGGGGGGGAGAATTGTAACACCCCTATGTTCGAGACGAATAACTATGGATTTTGTTATAGGACTTCCAAGGACACAGAGTAGTCATGATGCAGTATGGGTTATAGTTGACAGATTGACCAAGTCTGCTCACTTTTTGCCAGTCCGGATGGACTATAGCCTGGAAAGATTGGCCAGATTGTACATATATGAGATTGTAAAATTGCATGGGGTGCCAGTATCAATTGTATCTGACAGAGATCCTAGGTTCACTTCTAGATTCTGGGGTAGTCTTCAGAGAGCCCTAGGAACTAGATTGAACTTCAGCACAACATTCCACCCACAGACAGATGGCCAGTCTGAGAGGGTTATTCAGATATTGGAGGATATGCTACGGGCTTGTGTGATTGAGTTTGAAGGTAGTTGGGATACACACTTGCCTTTGATTGAGTTTGCTTATAACAACAGCTACCAGTCAAGCATTGGGATGCCTCCATATGAAGCTTTGTATGGCAGAAAGTGCAGAACTCCCTTATGTTGGGATGAAGTAGGTGAAAGGAAGATGATTGGGCCAGAAATTGTTCAGCAGACAGAGGAAAAGATCAGATTGATCAGAGATAGACTCAAGGCTGCATCAGACCGTCAGAAGTCCTATGTTGATATGAAAAGAAGAGATATTGAATATGCAGTGGGTGATAAGGTATTCCTCAAAGTTTCTCCTTGGAAGAGGATTATGAGATTTGACAGAAAGGGGAAACTGAGTCCTCGTTTCATCGGACCGTATGAGGTTCTGGAAAGAGTGGGTCCTTTGGCATATCGGTTGGCATTACCTCCAGAGCTAGCAAGGATACACAGTGTCTTCCATGTGTCCATGTTAAGGAGGTACAGATCTGACCCATCTCATGTACTATCAGTAGAAGAGATTGAGGTAAATCCAGACCTCTCATATAAGGAAGAACCCATAAAAATTCTGGCTTATGAGGTAAAACAGTTGAGGAACAAACAGATACACTTGGTTAAAGTGCTGTGGAACCATCATTCAGGCCAGGAAGCTACTTGGGAACGTGAAGAGGATATGAGGAGACAGCACCCACAGCTATTTAGAGACTAATGCCAGGTAAAAAATTTCGAGACGAAATTTATTTTAAGGGGGGGAGAATTGTAACACCCCTATGTTCGGTAGTGCATTCTACTGTTCTGGTGACCAGTGTTGTCTGGACAGCTAGGATGCCTAGAACTACACTTTGATATGAGGGAGGAGACATAAAATAGTGAAATACAAGAAAAGAAAATACAAGAAAAACAAAGGAAAAATAATAGCAAAGAAAGGTAACAAAGTTAAGCGAGCCGAGAACCCTAGCGATGGGTGACCGCACTGGGAAGTCACGGCGCGGACCGTTGACTAGCCCTGGACTGTGGGAAACCCTGAAAATTATTTTTAGGACATAAAGAGACCCCTATTGAAGTATAAATATCATTAGAAATATAAAAAAAAAATTAATTAATTAGTACAAAGAAAAGTGAGAAATCGAAAAAAGGACAAAATTCGGTGTTATCGAAAAATTGGGAATGTAACCCAAATAGGGGTATTGTGGTCATTTGACATTCCGAATTGTCTTTTGACCTAAATTTCCATTAAAAATAAATAATATTACTCTTGGAAAATATAATGAAAAATTAAATTGGTGGTACATAAAGTAAATAGCAAAAATTATGGGTTTAATGTGGGATAAATGAAAGTTAAATAAATAATATGATTTAATTTGTGTAAGTGGACCACTATGGAATAAACTAAACACTAAATGGGCAGGTGTAAACCTATTACACAATCTGTAACTTCATCTTCTCCAATTCCTTTGTCCATGCCGAAATGGAAAACTTGAGAACCACCTTAGCCGTTTTACTTCAAGCTTCATCCTCTCCTCCATTTCACCTCTAAACATCTAGGTTTCTTCATTAATGATTATCCCCACATCACAAGGAAGAGTTTGATAGCAAAATCAAGGAAGTTTAGTGAAGATTTAACAAGTCCCAACAATAGGTAAGTTTGTGTTTTTGAATATTGCTTTGTTAAAGTTTGTAAGCATGTATGGGTGTTTGATTTGTGAAGAAAATTTTAAAGTTTTGAGGAGTTATTGATATATCCAGTTTGGACAGCCATGGAGTTGTATATTTAATGAAATATTCATAGATATATTTGATGGGAATTTATGTTGAGTAGGGTGATTTAATGCCCTAGTAAGTTATTTCCATGTATATGTGGTGATTGTGCATTTGAAATTGAAGTTGACGAATCATGGGAAACTTTGGCAATGGGGAGCATTTTGGCAGCCTTGAGACTCCTTGATGAATGTATTCATGAAGATATTGGATGAATTGTGATATTGAGGATTGATGAATATGTATGTAAATTGGTTGTGGAAATTGTATGTATAATTAGGAGTGGTTATGTGTATATATATTGTTTTATTTGGACTTTGTGAATTAGAGTTTCATTTGGTGTATTGAGGATATTTGTATTCTGCCCAAAGTGACTTTAATATGAAGTGATAAATGGTTTTGGTAATGTACCAAATCAGAATTGGTAAGAGAAGTGGATTTATAGCAAGTAAATGTGCAATTGATAAATGTTAAGCAATGTATTTAAGGACAGTATTCATTTTAGCCTATAACTCAAAATGTGTAACTCCAATTGGTATGAGACCAATTGGAGGTGAAACTAGGCACAAAATGTGCCAACTTTCATGAAGGAAGCATACCAAAATTCTGCTTACAAGGTAGCTTGAAAAATGACCAAATCCGGATTAAGTGCAAGTGAGGCCTGAAAACTGACCATTTGGGCAGCAGTTAGTGTTTAGGCCATAACTCACTCAAAACAGGTCCAATTGACCTGAACTTTTAACCATGAATAGTTAAGACCCATATCTACAAGTCTTATGAAGACAACAAAGCCCAGAAATGACCATAAGCAAGTCAAACAGCTTGCACAAGTTCGGGTCCAAAAACTGGCCGAACCAAAGTTGACCAAAATTGACCTAAAATGACCAAATTTGATGTCATTTGACCGGCAATAGTAAAATGACCATAACTTGGTCTAAATAACTCAGAATGACCTGAAATTTTGCCCCGCGTTCCATAAGACATAGATCTACAAGTTTGTAGTTTTGACCAAAACTCGAAAACTGAGGGAACTAGGTCGTCCGGCTAGGTCAAACTAGTATCCCGGAATCCAGCAACTTGCAATAAAATGCACTAAACAAGGAAATGAAATTGGTAACATGTACCAACCCTAAAAGACTATCGAATGTGACATTTTAGTAACACTAAAACCTAATTTACCTAGAACGCATCGAGGGTCGATATATTAGGTGATTAAGCAAATAATAGCTTTCAGTGAATTACTTATCAACATTATCGATAGAGAGAGTTTAATTTAGTACTGAAACACTTCAAATTGTGTTTCTCAGTTAGTATGACTCAGGGAAAGAGAAGGAAACACTGAGTCCAGACCAGGAGACAGTTATCAGAGGTTTGTGCACAACAACTATTTCTTTTGAAATTTTCAATTGAAATGAATTATGACTATTTGTACATTATTATTTTAAATTGTGGAAATGTGTTTGAATGGATATTTATCGCTTGAAAAGCACTGTAAATGGTTTGAAATTGTGAGAAATTGTTTGAATAATATTGATGGATACTTATTGATTGAAAAGCATTGGAAATGGTTTGAAACCGCAACTATCATGTATATTGATTGTATTCCTCACTAGCTTGTCTAGTGGGACGAATTGAATTCCCTCTCTTGCTGAAGTGTTGAGGTGTGTGCCTGTTGAGGACGAATTGGATGAGTACTCATATTTTTGCTAGCTAGCTATGTTATTCCTCATTAGTCATCGACTTTTGGGACGAATTGAATACCTCATTAGCCATTAGCTTTTGGGACGAATTGAACTTTGGAACATGATTAAGCTGTGTGTGTGATTTATTGATTTGTATTATGAGATTGTGAAATGGAGTTAAATCCTTATTGACATTCACTGTCTTTTGAAGCTAACTATGTTTTGATCTCTGAGATTTATTGTGATATTGTGTTAAATTCCTTCTGACACTCATTGTCTTGAATTTAACTATGATTTTACATATCCATCATTTAAATGATTTATGAATTGTGAATTAAAGTTGTATTTGGTTAATGTTGTGCACCACTGAGACATTGTCTCAGCGATAGCTTTTTATTGCTGTCGCAGGTAGACAGATAGACAGGGCAGCAGACTAGGCTGCTAGTACCTCCAGCGAAAGATTTTCGGGTATAATGAGTATACCACATTTTGCATTTTGTATTGTAATGTATGACCACTGTATGTACATTTTGTTTTTAATTTTGAGCAGTTGTAAATTCAAATTGTACCTTGAAGTTGTAAAATAATTATGAGTTATTTTGGCTTGTAAATATTGTATTATATTTCTTGTATCGCAGTCTTTGAAAAATCACTGTGGATTTGAGTTGAGAAACATATTGTGTTGAGAAATATGTTGGAGTTGAGATTTGGAAAAATATTGAAGTGCTTTTTATAGGTTTTCTGAAGAACTGTTTTATCCAAAATACAGATGGCACTCTGCCAAAATTTTTACAGAAATTCCAAATAATTCAAATGTGTTAGTTCTATCACTTAAGTTCAAAAAGGTTTTTAACACCTGTAAATAGTGCTCACCACTGTAAAAGAAGTAAGAAAAGTTTTTAAAATCCATTGTAGTGTATTTAATGGGTTATCAGTAGACGGAGTTGGTAATTCATTAGGTATACTACGGGATCATGTTATGCCTTACAGAGGGGTAGGGTGTGACAAATTTTCTTTCTTTTTCTTGCTCCTCTATACTCTTCAAGATGCAAGGATGAGGTTTAGTGGAGAATTTTAGGGAAACTTATGGTTAATTTAGGGTGTATAAAGCTTGAGGTAAGAGCTCTAATGGAGGTTTGAGAGTGAGCTTTGGGAGAGGGAAAGAGAGAGTCACGTTTTTTTTTTTTATGAAAAATATGACTTTTAATTATTTTTTTCTTTTCTTTTATTTTATAAACTTGGCTTATGGAAGACCACAAAATGTAATTTAATAAATAATTTAATTAATTCTTTTATGACATCATGCATGAGGTCATGCATGATGTCATCACCCATTTACTTTTCTCATTTTTCTCTTCTTTTTTTTTCATATTTTTCTATTAGTTCTTCAATTTAATTCTCGATTCTGAAATTTTCTTTTCCCCGATTTTATTTGATAGTTAGGTCAAGAGTCAGCTCTCGGGGTCAATTGACCAAATTGCCCCTCGCCAGTTCATCCCGGTTTGCAAATAATCCAATATTTCTTCCGGCTCCCTGACCTAATTATTTGACTGGCTTAACAGTTCTTTTTCGTGATTTTCTCTTTTCCACTGTGTTCATGAGGGTCCTAAGGACTGCAGCGTCACTTTTTAAGGTTCGAAATTTGAGTTTAAAACGACTTTGCAGTCGTTCCCGAGACGGTCACCCATCGTTGTGACTCTCGGTTCGTTTAACTTCTTATGTTCTGTTTTTCTTATTTATACTTAACTAATTGGCAATTACTAATTATTTGTATTTATGGCTTATTTAGTTGCCTTAAGTATGGTTCTAATCCCTTTAATTGTCCGGACCGACACCGGTCATCGGAATAGTGAAATATACCAGGCTATGCAAATGGGGGTGTTACAATTCTCCCCCCCTTAAAATAATTTCGTCCTCGAAATTTTACCTGGTATCAGTCTCTAAACAATTGTGGGTGCTGTCTCCTCATATCCTATTCATGCTTTCAAATAGCTTCCTGGCCTGAATGATGGTTCCTTAGCACTTTAACCAATACTATTTACTCATCGATTGTTCACCTCGTGTGCCAAATTTCTTATGAGCTTCTATCACAAGTTAGATTCAAATTCATTTCAATTTTAGAGGTAAACAAATCTGTGTGCTAGTGGATCCACTCTTTCTAGGACCTCGTACGATCCTATAGGTGAGAACTAAATTTTACTCTTTTCTTATCAAATCTCTTGATCATTTGATGCATCTTTTAGTTTAGTTTAGAATATTTTAGTCTTTTCTTGTTGTTATTTTAGCAATTATTTTCTTTTGTTGTTTTTTTTTTAAATGACCTTGTTAGTCATATATGAACTGCTTATCTCTTTCTTAGCCATAGGTCCATAACCATTATCTTACCATCTCCATTTATGACCACGGCCTATGTGTCATTTTGCACTATCTTGTTTGCTTTTGTTTAACTTATTTCCTCCTTGATAAAATAGTTCGGGATATCATTATGCTTCTTAAGTAAGTTGTTTGCCCTGGTGGCAAATTCTCATCTAGTGTTTTTCTCATTTCTTACTGTTCTATTTGTTTCTTTTCATTCCACAACTTAACTTTAATTATTTTATTCCTCAATCTTATCTTCTTCCTTAACTTGGCTGTCGAGTCGTAATTTAGTACCTCTTATCACCCCTAAAAAATCCACTATACTTCAATATTACTTAATTTGGTCCTCTGACCATTCTAGTCAACACTTTAACTAATATTCATAATGTTTCTTTATTACATTTGCACTAACTATTCTAATTTTTACTTCCACAACTCTTTTATCTATCAATATTCTATAGCTTATTTTTCGCTGGTATGTGATCATTACTTTTTACTTTTTAACCATAAACAATTCTTTAATCTTAAAAAGGAAGTCTACTAGACTCTCCTGTTTCCCATGCTATTCAAAAGTTCCACTTGAATTCTAATCTAATCCTTATAATCCGCACAATAAAATTGTGCTCTTCCTAAAGAATACCTGACCAACTAGTTCCTATCGAATTACTGTTATCAGTAGAATATCATTTTTTAATTGTTTTATAAGTTATAATTGTCATCCATAGCATCCTGTCTCTTCTAGGGAAACAAAATGATATTTTGTATCTTACCGTTACACAAATAGAATACTGTTCCTTACTAAACTTTGAGCAAAAGATCCATTGTAATACCAGAACAACTATAAACCCCATATCGGAGACTGGATGACTTAGTCCTATAGGTGTTATTTTTAAATTTTTACCATGCTAAAATCTCTAGTCCCATAACAATTCCTGATGTACTGTAATTCATGCTAGGGTAACGGAGGCTTTAACTCTCACAACCTTGCAACCATGATATTTTGATATTCTAATTATAGAGTTTTAAATCCCGAATTAGGATTTTCAAACTCAGTTCTAGTAATAAAACTCTATTCTGGTATATTTGTACCAGAGCGAAAATCATTTATAACTATTATTATCCTTATGTACTATTGGGTAGTATGTAGCTCTACACAATAAATCTCAAGTCAATATTGTAACCTGCAGCTTACAGCACAAACATCAAGAATATTGCATAGTTACTACGATACATCCCAATAGAGCAAACTTACCTATGTCTTATTTCTTTCAAATCCACTAATATCTTAAATTTATTTTGATTATGGTACTTACTAACATCTATCAACAGTAATACCTTTACTTCCATCTAGGGCAGATATATTACTACAATTTACTTTTAGGTCCTCTTGCCTTACCTAATTAGGCGTACTAATTAACTTTATAATTTATCATAGTCTACGAGATGTCCCTCACTAGAAACTTTTCCAAAATTAATTCCAATCATGCTTATTATCGCAATTCTTATCCTAAAAGACTAATTACTAACACATTAAAATTTATCTCCATGCAAGGGAATAGCAGTAGAATATATAATTTTAGCATTAGCCTATAAACAAGTAGAGCCGAAATCAAGTAGTGCATAAATATTCCTTTCACAAGTTAAGAACATGCCGACAACTACATCTGAAGTCTCTGCTTCTTCCCCTCAATACATGGCGTTCCCTCTTTCTAGTGTATTCCTCTGCTCGGGTTGGTCCATTGTGCGAGGATTACCAAAAGTGTTGTCTCTACTTCTGCCTTTGCCCCTACTGACTATTAATGAGCCTCTAAAATCAGAACCTTGGACTGATTCCTTTGGTGTAGAATGTGGCATAACTCGACGTACGCTAGTACAATCTCGGGCGAAATGTCCAATTCCACCACAATTGAAGTAGGCTCCAGTGACCCTATGGCACATACCTCCATGTAATTTCCCACAAACATCACAGAAATGGGTAGGGTAGGAACTTCTGGTTCTTTAACGAATGGTTCTTGATTGCTTCCACCCTGAAGATCCACCTCTATCATACTTAGGAGCTCGGGGTCCCTCAAAATCTTTTCTCTTTCCCAAATTACTACTCGAACTTTGACCGATGGGTTTCCCACTTTTCTCTTTTTCATTCTGCTCTTGAGGGGGTTCGGTTTGTACTTGGGTCTGGGCTGACAGATTATCAGCCATTTGCTGAAAAAACATGGCCATCTACTGGGCCGTTTGTGAAATAAATTGTATAGGAGGGACTGGTACAGTTAGACCTCCAATGCTCTGTGAAACTGGGGCTTCTCTTTTTACGTTAGCTATATCAGATTGCTCTACCATTTTATTGCTCTTGTCCATATCTATTCACAGGATTTTTTTTTCCTGTACACCGTGTTAGTAGTATGCCCTATAGCATATCATTTAGTATGTATTTTGTACATATTTTATTAATAAATGGCATTTCCACTTTTCTGTTTATATAATATATTTATGTGTAATAGAAAAGGTCCATTGATATTTTGTTAGAAATATTATTCTTAAGTTGTTAAGAATATGAGTGACAATATTTCTAGCACAAAGTATTATAAATAGGTTCACAATCGAGGATACTTCATAATAAGGACATGACTTATCCAGAAAGATTGTATTCATGTTTATTCCCAAGTTATTTATATGAGATATAAATAAGATGGAATGGTGAGTCTCATGCCATATAACAAACATGATAGGCACTTATAAATGATAAGTAGGCCGAACCAGTGACACTTATGACAAGTACATGGAGTTTACTCTTGTCAATGTTTTGTCATAAATCATATCAGTGCATATAATCTTTAGACCTGAGATAGCACAGTTATCTTGTATATTGGTAGTTTGAGTTTGATACTGCTTTCATACTTGTACTGTGTATGGGTATATGGGCATGTGTTGGCTCCTACTAGTTATATATAGAGGTAGGTGTTGATCAAGATGGAATCTGTTCCTCTAAGTAAATAGAGATAAAATCCTATGTTCATTTAATTGTTCTTGATGTTTCAAGTTCCTAGCGGAGACAGATAGATTTATTCGAAAGAGTTTCTGATGAGAAAATCTTTTTAATCAAGAAATGGAATTAAAAGAGAACATAATATTCATAGCAAATGGAGTTTGACATAAACCATGACTCCAGCTTGAGTTGGGATTTTGTAACAGAGAGATTCTAGTGCATGGTAACATATGATTATAGGTTCATTTAAGGTAAACCTTATTACTAATTGGGTGGCCATGGCATGCTATGCTAGGTGTTAACCATGGTCTATGAGGTTCATAAAATGATTTAGAGAAATCATTTATGGTAAGAAAGAGTTCTGATGATATTAAGAGTTGATATCATGTCTCATTGCCAATTAGTGATGAGCCTAGTAAGTCACACACATACACAAGTTATCACCTATTTAAATATGATTTAATTAATTAATTAAAGAGTTTAATTGATTAATTAAATAGGTTTGGTTTGCAATTAGATTGCAAAGTCCCTAGCATGACTTGAAACCAAATCTAGATTATTTGATGTATAATATAAGTTAAATTTATATTTAAAGTGTTTAAATATGAATTTAATTAATGAGAAATTAATTAATAGAGATTAAATAATTAATTTATATTTAATATAAATTAAGTAGAAGAAAATAATTATTTTGGGTTAAGAACGCAAAATTAAGACACAGGGGCATTTTGGTCATTTTGCAGTGTGACACGTGGCACCATGAGATGGTGACACATGGCACAACACATAAGCTTGCCAAATGTTTTTTTAATCATGTAAGATGATTAAAATCAAGATTAAATATAGGTTTGACACTTGGCACGATGTGATTGGGTCACTTAAACCTAAAGCTAATCAAAGGGTGACATGTGGCAAGGGTTTAATGTGTTAACCTATCTATTTAAGTGTTGTTATGAGAAAATAAAACACAACCAGCAGCCACACTCCTTTGTCACGCCACTTTGAGGGTTTTTATCTCTTCTTCTTCATCTCTTATCAATTCAAAGAGATTAGCCATCAATCTCTTGAATTAAGAACACTAGAAATTGTTTCTAGTGTCCTGTTTACATCTTTAATCTTTTAAAAGGCAGAACTTGATTTTCTAATTAATAGAAAAAGCTTTAGAAGCTATTCAAGGGCTGCCATAGGTGTTCTTGGTGTGGACAAGCTAGAGGGACAACATCTAGTGTCCTGAAGACGAATCTCAAAGGCGCAGATACATTGCGATTGCATCAAGAGGTTAGTGTAATCGTTCTTGATTTAATCTAGGGTTCTAAAATTAATCTGATTAATTTTAAAATCTTAAATGGCAAATACAGATCCAAAAACATATTAAAAGAGTTTTAATATGTTGTTTATCATTGAAATCAAATAGATAAAAATAAATCTTGCATGATGCATGTGACCCTAGGTGAAAATTTTTGAATTCAATGGTATAAACTTGTGTTTTTCACGCTTCCGTTCCTTCAATTCGTATCAGAGCCACTATATTTGCCATTTAGATTGTTGATTATATGATTTAATTGTGTGTTTAATCATGAGATCAAAAGTTCATTGCTAGTTGCAAAGCAAGTTGGCGGCATACTTGAAAAAATACCATCAATGGTGCGCATGGTTTGGCTTCCATGGGTTGTTTAAGGTTTGGCTTTTAATTCTGCAATTGTTGTATGATCTAAGGCCTATTCTTTGACTAATTAAAGTGTTTAATTAGTAGTTTTTATCACACAATTAAATTATGATTCAAATCAGAATTTTAAAAATTGTTTGAATGTGATTCAAATCTGAATTTTAAAAGTTGTTTGAATGTCATTCAAATCTGAATTTTTAAAGTTGTTTGAATCATATTTAAATCTGATTTTTTAAAATTGATTGAATAAAATTCAGATCTGATTTTTTAAAAAATGTTTGAATGTGATTCAAATCTGATTTTTTAAAAAATGTTTGAATGTGATTCAAATCTGAATTTTTGAAGTTGTTTGAATGTGATTCAAATCTGAATTTTTAAATTTGTTTGAATGAGATTCAAATCTGAATTTTTAAATTTATTTGAATCATATTCAAATCTGGATTTTTAAGTTGAATATGAGATATTCAATTTAATTTAAGTATGTATGTTTTATTTAATTGTTAAATAGTGATATGCATGATGGATGATCATGGACTATAAAAGACCAATGTATTTGGATTTATTTCTTTTATGTTTCTTTGGGATTGTAAATTAATTAATTTATTTTAATTTTTTTTTTGGGCATGTATTATTAAGTTTGTAATAATTTTTGGGTTGTAATTTCATTTATTTAAGTTCTTGTAAATTCGCCTTGGTATGCCAAGGATAACTATGTAATATTGGATTGCAAGAAGTTCAAGGAGGTCAAGAGCATTGGTGGGACCAGTGGGAGGAATTCTAGATCAAGTGTTGATTATGTACTCCTTCAGTAACTCTTGTAAAATGAATGAATGAAATGCACCTAGGAATGCCCTGATTCAATTCTTGGTGGCTCAGAATTGAATCCCTTAGAAAGTCCATGATCATACCATATTTACTGCTTATCCATGAATGCATGAGATGTATGGGAATGTATGCAATTATATGATATATGCATGCTAAATGGATAATGTGCAAAGTGAGACCTTATTAGTAAATAGAATGACCATAAAATCTTCCAAACAAATGATTAAGTTGGAAATGCTATAATTAAAGTAATTATAACATAGGCCCTCCATTGGGGCAATTATTTTAAGAAATTTTAAATAGTTGCATAAGATGCAATTTATTTAAGAGATTTTCTTAAGAATAATTATTAAGCATGAGATGTTGTAAATATGTAAATGGTTTAGTGGCCAATATTGGATGTACCTGAGGACATTAAAATTATTTGCATAATTACTGGCTCAATGGGATCAACTTAACTAATGCAAGATAAGTCAATAATGGATGTACAAGAGATTTTGAGCATTAGGGGCTAGGTAAAGGATTGAACCTCACATGAGATGTGATGGGCAAAGAGTTGCTCACTTATAGTTTATTGTAATTCCAATAATGGATGTACCTGAGGATGATCAATAGAATTATAAGAATTCAATCACCCACTAGAAATCCATCCAACTAGGATTTCCGTTTTCTACTTTGGAAGTGTAGGATTCGCTAAGTTAGTGGGAGGACCAATTTGATTAAAAGACCATAATCATTTTGGTTAATTACATGATACATTTACTAATTAATCTGGTTATTTTCTGAGTTAATTTTACGATAAAAATGAGCACAAAACAACCACCACCATCCAATATCCTTGCAAGCATACTTGATCACAATAGGTTGACAGGACCTAATCTATCTGATTGGCTAAGAAATTTGAAACTTGTCCTGAACCTTGAACATATAGGATATGTTCTAGATTCAAATGTTCCTGGTCCCTTACCTCCAGAGGCCACACAAGAGGAACATGAAACTTTGGACAAGTGGAAGGAGCATGATATGAGAGCTAAGTGTTACATGCTTGCTTCCATGAGTAATGAGTTACAGAAGCAACATGAGAACATGCAGAATGCGAGTGAGATCCTCCTTCACCTACAAGAGTTGTATGGTGAGCACAGCAGGAATGCTAGGTATGAGATATCTAGACAGCTATTCCGTATGAGGAAGTCTGAGGGACAGAATGTTGGGGGATCATGTCCACAAGATGATTCGGATGATTGAGCAGTTGGAACATCTTGACTTTAACATGGATTTCCAACTACAGACGGATTTGATTCTTCAGTCCCTTCCTGAGTCTTTTGGGAATTTTGTAACAAATTTCCATATGACTAGAGAGGAATGCACCTTAGCTGGTTTACTCAACATGCTGGTTATTGCCCAAAAGAATATGCCAGGCAATAAAGGAAAAGAGGTAGCTTTGGTTGCATCTTCTTCTACTGGAAAGTCCAACAAGAAGAAGGGCAATAAGAAAAAGAAACCTCAGATTCCTGGTCCTTCTAAGAAAATAGCTAAACAGAAAAGGAAGACTAAAGCTGATGAAGGCAAAGGAAAGTGTTTCCACTGCCAACAGGAAAGTGTTTCCATTGCCAATAGGAAAGTGTTTCCATTGCTAGTAAGAAAGTGTTTCCACTAGCCAGAGTATAGCAATATAAATGAATGCAATGCCGTGGTGAAAACCAACTCAAGTTCAAAATATATTTGGCACTTAAGGTTATGTCATGTTGCAGAAGATAGGATTACAAAATTGGAGAAAATGGGAATTCTATCCTTATTGGACTCTGAGCCTACTCCAACTTGTGAATCTTGCCTTCAGGGCAAAATGACTAGATCACCCTTTGTTGGACAGGGGCTAAAAGCTGAAAATATTTTGGAGCTAATACATAGTGATGTATGTGGTCCATTTAAAGAAATGGCTAAAGGAGGCTTTCATTATTTTATTACCTTTACTGATGATAAATCAAGGTTTGGGTATTTGTATTTGATGAAATACAAACATGAATCTTTTGAAAAATTCAAGGAATTTAAATTTGAAGTAGAAAATCAAACAAGAAAGAATATTAAAGCTCTTCGATCAGATCGTGGAGGTGAATATTTGAGTACTGAATTTGATGAATACTTGAGAGAGCATGGCATTGTTTCTCAGCTGACTCCTCCAGAACGCATACGGTGAATGGTGTATCCGAAGGAGAAATCGTATCCTATTGGATATGGTACGTAGTATGATGAGCTATCTTGATATGCCAATCTTCTTTTGGGATTTGCATTAGAATCACTTTGTATATTCGAATAGGATTCCATCAAAATCAGTTTCTTCCACACCTTATGAGATATGGCATGGAAGAAAACCAAGTCTTAAGCATGTTAAGATTTGGGGTTGTCCAGCTTATATCAAAAAGCTGAACACTGATAAATTGGAGACCAGATCAGAAAAAGGTCGATTTGTTGGATATCCAAAAGATAGTTTTGGATATTATTTTATTTGCCTACTTCACAAAAGTTGTGATAAGTAGAGATGCCATATTTCTTGAACAACAATTTGTCCAAGAAGGAGGCAAAGGAAGGCAAATAGAGTTAGAATTGGAGAATTCTGACCAACCAACAGATCAGATGGATATAGATCCATCTAGTCAACCTATACCCGTTGATGAAACATCTACAATTGTTCCTCGTAGAACAACCAGGGTATCTCACCCACTAGTGAGATATGGTTTTCTTCATGAAGAAGAACAAGAGTTGTCTACTCATGAAGAAGTAGATCATGGAGATGATCCACTTACCTATGAAGAAGCTATATCAGATATAGACTCTTCAAAATGGATTGATGCTATGAAATCCGAGATTGATTCCATGTATAAGAATCAAGTTTGGGATCTTGTTGACCCACCTGAAGGTATTGTACCTATAGGGAACAAATGGGTTTTCAAGAAGAAAATTGGTTCTGATGGAAAGGTAGAGACCTATAAAGCAAGGTCAGCGAAAGGGTTTCGCCAAAGGCAAGGAATCGACTATGAGGAGACTTTCTGCTTTGTTGCCATGCTTAAATCAATTAGGATTTTATTAGCAATAGTGCTGCACTATGATTATGAGATTTGGCAGATAGATGTCAAAACAGCTTTTCTCAATGGATACATTGAAGAAAACATTTTCATGGAACAACCTAAGGGTTTTGAATCCCAAAATGGTTCCAAGGTATGCAAGCTAAAGCGATCCATTTATGGGTTGAAACAAGCTTCGAGGAGTTGGAACATCCGTTTTCATGAAGCCATTAAATCCTTTGGTTTTATCAAAAATGAGGATGAGCCATGTGTATATAAGATGGTTAGTGACAGTGCTATCACTTTCCTTGTCTTATATGTGGATGACATACTGTTGATGGGTAATGACACAGGTATGTTGACGACTATAAAGGTATGGTTGTCAAATACATTCTCCATGAAAGACTTAGGGGAGGCAACCTATATTCTTGGGATTCGCATCTATAGAGATAGAGCGAAATGAATAATTGGTTTATCCCAAAGTCTATACTTGGAAAAGGTGTTAAAGAGGTTTAACATGCTTGATTCCAAGAGAGGATTGTTACCAGTGAGACATGGTATCCATCTTTCTAAAGAGATGTCTCCAAAGAAAAACGAAGAAAGAGATAAGATGGCCAGATTCCATGTGCTTCGCTATTGGAAGTTTAATGTATGCAATGTTGTGTACTAGGCCTGATATCGCATATGCTGTTAGTTTGACTAGCAGGTATCAATCCAATCCAGGTTTGGAACACTGGATAGCTGTCAAGAATATTCTTAAGTACTTGAGAAGAACTAAGGATTTATTCTTGATTTATGGAGGTGGAGACTTGCAATTGGATGGTTATACTGATTCTGATTTCCAATCAGATATCGATGATAGAAAGTCTACCTCTGGATATGTGTTCATTTGTAATGGAGGTGCGATCGGTTGGAAGAGTTCAAAACAGAGCACGCATTGCAGATTCCACTACAGAGGTCGAGTATATTGCTACATCGAGATCTTTGCAAAGGAAGTGTTTGGATTAAAAGTTCGTGATGTAACTTACAGTAGTTCCTTCCATTGAGTCAGCAGTTCCATTACACTATGACAACAATGGAGTAGTCATACAGGCTAAGGAACTAAGGTCTCACCCAAAATCCAAACACATAGAAAGGCACTACCACATTATCAGAGATATAGTTGGGCAAGGCGATTTAGCCATGCAGAAAATAGCATCAGCTGAAAATCCAGCTGATCCATTCACTAAGCCTATGTCACAGACTCAGTTAGACCGACATCTTGAGAAGATAGGTCTAAGATATTGTAATGAATGGCTCTAGTGCTAGTGAGAGATTGTTAGTAGTATGCCTTAGAGCATATCATTTAGTATATATCTTGTACATATTTTATTAATAAATGGCATTTCCACTTTTCTGTTTATATAATATATTTATGTGTAATAGAAAAGGTCCATTGATATTTTGTTAGAAATATTATTCTTAAGTTGTTAAGAATATGAGTGACAATATTTCTAGCACAAAGTATCATAAATAGGTTCACAATCGAGGATACTTTATAATAAGGACATGACTTATCCAGAAAGATTGTATTCATGTTTGTTCCCAAGTTATTTATATGAGATATAAATAAGATGGAATGGTGAGTCTCATGCCATATAACAAACATGATAGGCACTTATAAATGATAAGTAGGCCGAACCAGTGACACTTATGACAAGCACATGGAGTTTACTCTTGTCAATGTTTTGTCATAAATCATATCAGTGCATATAATCTTTAGACCTGAGATAGCACAGTTATCTTGTATATAGGTAGTTTGAGTTTGATACTGCTTCCATACTTGTACTGTGTATGGGTATATGGGCATGTGTTGGCTCCTACTAGTTATATATGGAGGTAGGTGTTGATCAAGATGGAATCTGTTCCTCTAAGTAAATAGAGATAAAATCCTATGTTCATTTAATTGTTCTTAATGTTTCAAGTTCCTAGCCAGGACAGATAGATTTATTCAGAAAAGAGTTTCTGATGAGAAAATCTTTTTAATCAAGAACTGGAATTAAAAGAGAACATAATATTCATAGCAAATGGAGTTTGACATAAACCATGACTCACTTTTGAGTTGGGATTTTGTATGAGAGAGAGATTCTAGTGCATGGTAACATATGATTATAGGTTCATTTAAGGTAAACCTTATTACTAATTGGGTGGCCATGGCATGCTATGCTAGGTGTTAACCATGGTCTATGAGGTTCATAAAATGATTAAGAGAAATCATTTATGGTAAGAAAGAGTTCTAATGATATTAAGAGTTGATATCATGTCTCATTGCCAATTAGTGATGAGCCTAGTAAGTCACACACATACACAAGTTATCACCTATTTAAATATGATTTAATTAATTAATTAAAGAGTTTAATTGATTTATTAAATAGGTTTGGTTTGCAATTAGATTGCAAAGTCCCTAGCATGACTTGAAACCAAATCTAGATTATTGGATGTATAATATAAGTTAAATTTATATTTAAAGTGTTTAAATATGAATTTAATTAATGAGAAATTAATTAATAGAGATTAATTAATTAATTTATATTTGATATAAATTAATTAGAAGAAGAAAATAATTATTTTGGGTTAAGAACTCAAAATTAAGACACAGGGGCATTTTGGTCATTTTGCAGTGTGACACGTGGCACCCTGAGATGGTGACACATGGCACAACACATAAGCTTGCCAAATGTTTTTTTAATCATGTAAGATGATTAAAATCAAGATTAAATATAGGTTTGACACTTGGCACAATGTGATTGGGTCACTTAAACCTAGAGCTAATCAAAGGGTGACATGTGGCAAGGGTTTAATGTGTTAACCTATCTATTTAAGTGTTGTTATGAGAAAATAAAACACAACCAGCAGCCACACTCCTTTGTCACGCCACTTTGAGGGTTTTTATCTCTTCTTCTTCATCTCTTATCAATTCAAAGAGATTAGCCATCAATCTCTTGAATTAAGAACACTAGAAATTGTTTCTAGTGTCCTGTTTACATCTTTAATCTCTTAAAAGGAAGAACTTGATTTTCTAATTAATAGAAAAAGCTTTAGAAGCTATTCAAGGGCTGCCATAGGTGTTCTTGGTGTGGACAAGGTAGAGGGACAACATCTGGTGTCCTGAAGATGAATCTCAAAGGCGCAGACACGCTGCAGTGCATCAAGAGGTTAGTGTAATCGTTCTTGACTTAATCTAGGGTTCTAAAATTAATCTGATTAATTTTAAAATCTTAAATGGCAAATACAGATCCAAAAACATATTAAAAGAGTTTTAATATGTTGTTTATCATTGAAATCAAATAGATAAAAATAAATCTTACATGATGCATGTGACCCTAGGTGAAAATTTTTGAATTCAATGGTATAAACTTATGTTTTTCACGCTTCCGTTCCTTCACACCCAACACAAGGAGATTTCTCCCCGTTAGTTCATATTTATGATGTAAATGCACTGTATGTAACAAATAAGGACATTGAGCAGTTGTACTTAACAAAGAAAAGACACAAATTCATAGGTTAAAACATACCTCAAAAATTTTGCTCTGATACCACTAAAACATGTCACACCTTACCCCTCTGTAAGGTATAACATGATCCCGTAGAATACCTAATGAACTACCGAACTTCACCTACCGATAACTTATTAAGTACTCTACAAGGGATTTTAAAATAATTTTCTTATTTTTGACCAGTGGTGAGCATTTTCTAATAAGTACTTAAAACATTTAGTTAAATTAAATCTAGTTGGAAATTTTAGCCCATTTTCTTTTTCCGCAAATTTTATAAAAATTTTGACAGAGTTCCCTCTGTATTTTGAGAAAACAGTTCTTCAAATACCTGTAAAAAGTACTTCTAAAATTTTTTCTCAACAACTGCTTCAATTTCATACTCAATCTCAATCAATTTCTCAAATTCACAAGTTCAATAATTCTCAAAATACTGTCTGTAACACCCCTCACCCGACTACAGTGTAGCCGAGCAAAGTGTGCTACATTCGGTGCCGGAGCACCCTATCTTATCTTACTTTATTCCTTTCATAATTTGATCTCATTATATTTTAATATTAATTATTTTTCGTCGGAGAAACCAGCGGAGTTTCCCCTATTTTATTACCAGTTGACGTATTTTACTATTTACCTGTTTGAAAATTTCAATAATATTTCCAAAATAAAATCTTATACATGCTAATCATAATTATCTCATCAATCATTCTCATAATTTTCTCATATTTCAAATCTCATCCATACATTTCAATTTCATAATCATTTCCATACATTTCCATTCATACTCAATTCATATGTAAACATTCTCAAATTCAATGAGCAAAATTTTCAAATTTCCTTAATTTACATAATTTACAAAATAATTACAAAATTTCATAATTTACATGATGTATAAACTAATTACATATGAAAGAGCTAATTTATTAATTTACATCACATTTATATTAATTACCTATTCCTAATCTACATTATAATGCAATATCTAGCATTTTATACAAAATACAAAATATGATCTATATGGGCCCTATCTACATGCATTGCTGAGGAGGTGACAACCTTTGACACTCTGCAGATCTGAACTCTCAAAATTTCCAGTCAAACGTCCAGTGGGTTCTAGCTTCAGTACCTGCGCGAGGAAACAATTCCATCGCGCTAAGCATTGCTGCTTAGTGGTGTAATAATATAACAAGGAAATAATATACAAATAAAGATAGAAATAAAACATCATTCAAATAATTAAGATCTATTTATACTTCACATGCAGTTTCTAAAATTTAATATGTTTTATCCTAATTTAGTCTTCTTTGGAAGCGTTTATTTCACCAATGTACAGTAATAATGTACAAGAAAAAAAAAAGATCTGAAAATAATAAATTTATGCTTATATTATTATATAAGTCTCATTTGCAATATTTATTTATTTTATAATTTTCTTTGCTAATCTTTTAGCATTTTCCCTATACTTGCTAGGTTGTCTCAAATTATTTCATAATAAGTAAATTTTGATATCTATCCAGTTCATTTCGATTCTTTCTAATAAATAACTATCCTAATTTATTTTAGGTCATCTTACTCATTTATTTTATTTAATTTCTAATATTTTTAATTGCTAATATTCTTAACTTATCTCAATAAATCACACTGCCCAAGTAACCTACGACAGGCTGACTAAACTGGATAACGGGTCGTTGGCACTGGACACCGCGGTGCCTCAGGCCGTCATACCATGAGACGCAGAACGTCAACCACGTATGCAGTCAGTATGGCTAAAAAGCCATGATAACACATAATCGGGCATAAAAGCCATGAATGTTGGCATAAAGCCATGAATGCGGGCATAAAGCCATGAATACGGGCACAAAGCCATGAATACAGGCATAAAGCCTTTCGCAGTACTGCTAAAACAATACCCTATTGGCATGCCAAACTATCCAATCTGACACACATGTCTAGGCAATACAAGGGCACATAATATCATTAAATATTAATATATTGTGTTTTATGAGTTTATTATTTCATGATAAATTTCAATTATAATTCATACATTCATTTGATCATTTATATGATCACAATTCACATCAATTATCCTTTTATATCATTGTGCTCAAAATACTTCTCCTCTCTACAATAATGAGAACTAATGTCTCATTCATACATTAATATGGTTCATTTATTCATTCATTATGTTATTCATATTGATCACAATTCTAAACAATGGTTCACATGTTCCAGTGTATTCAAAACATTTTTCCTTTCTCATTTATACATTCAAGAATCTACTTATGTAATTACAAATTTTATATTTCAAGTTGAGTTACTAATATTTTATGAATTCCATTTGTGATGGGCATATAAGCCCTAACTATCTATTCACATCAATTAGGTGACTTATTTTTCATGTTTCAAGTAATCCATAAACATTTCATGGATTTCAAATTTATGGCCTTAATTCCTTTTTAACAATTTTGACAAGGATGCATAGTCTACATTTGTCATACAATTCTAAGCATTTAAGCTTAGAATTGGTTCTAGGTCTTCATCTTAATTTACTAATCATTTTGATTACTATTCACCTTACTAGTCAACCAAAATGTTGACCTTTTTATACTTAATGGATATATTAATTCTAATTACACCAAGATCCCACATTTTGAGTTTTACATTTGCTAGTATTAATTGGCAATTGCAATTTAAAGTCCCCTAGATGCATTTCTAATTTCAAATTTTGAATTTCAAGTTTTGGTGTCACTATTCACCTCATTGGTCAACAAAAATGTTGACTTTTGGATAGAAAATAGGTGTATTGGTTTTAACACCCCCAAACATACCACATTTTGTATTTAAAACTTGTTGGAATTGATTGCCATCACCATTTCTATGCTTAAAACCAAAAGGGCAGAATTTTCAGTTTTTGAAGCTTAACTTTACTATTCCATTAAGCCCTGTTGCAGTGGGAATTTGAGGAAATGGTAAACATGAAAGTTGTTCCTTATTTTGTCTAGTTGAATTTCCTTTTTTGAATCACTCCATTTGGAGTTTTGTAGCTCCAGATATGGTCCAAAAACCATAGCTGGCCGGATTTCCAATATGCAGAATTTACTAAATCTACAGTACCATGAACAGTGATTATAACTGCCATTTGGGTTAGGTTCTGGTCATAATTTGGGGTAGGTTTCTTCATGAAAGTTATTTTTCTATGTCTTAACTTGTTTCTGTAAAAATTTCAGGTCAATTGACCATTTCTACAGTGAGTTATGGCCAAATGAACAGTTACTATTCATTTGGTCATTCTGCAGAAGCTGATTGCAGGGTATCCGGATTGGGGCCAACTTTTGGTCCACTTGCTTTGGTCTTTTGGATATGGTTTCTTCAGTAAAATTGTGCCATTATAAGTCTAGTTTCATGTCCAATTGGCCAATAACCAATTGAACCTACACAGCCAAAGTTATGGCTATCCAAGTGGGCTGGAATTACAGCCTCATTGCTGCTGTCACTAGGCAGCCTACCAAGACACTTTGTAACACTCTAATGCACTTCAAATTTTGGTCAACTTACCTCAAATGGTCACTAATTGACCATTAGAATGTTCTTTAACAATTTCATGAGCAAACCCTAATTTTTGTTCAAGTCTCCAAGTTCTCAAAGTTCAATTTATACATTAAACTTACAATTTCAACTTAAATCATGTCCTTAAACATGAATTGAGTGAGAGAGAGAATAAATTGGGCACTAACCTTGTTGTGTGCCAATCCAAGCTTGAAAAACTTCTTTATTTTCACTTCTTTTTGCTGCCCAAGTATTGCATAAATTGTGATGACCAATTGTTGTGAAGGGAAGATGGAGTTTTATGGTGGGATGAAGGGAGAAATCAAGCTTACAAGGAAGCTTTAATGGTGGGATGAAGGGAGAAATCAAGCTGCCAAGGAAGCTTTAATGGTGGAACCTCTTCTCTCTCTCTCTCTCAACGTTTTTTAGGCTGCCCAAGGTTGAAGATGCAGTTTGGTTTTTCATATTTTTGGTCTCTTTTATCTCTTTTTATTAGTTAATGAAATGGTTGTTTAAATGGGATTGGTGGAAGCTTTTAAATGACATCATAATGATGTCATATTTGACATTTTATTGTATTTTATTTTCTACTAACTTCAAATTAATTTTTCATCAACATTAATTCATATTTTATGTCATAATAATTATTTACTCAACTGGACAAGTCGGCCAAAAATCGTCTCTGAAGGCGAAATGACCAAAATGCCCTCCGTTTGGCTTAACGGGTCAAAATTGTCTGTACCGATTGAAAATTTTTTCTAAATATTTTCTTGGCATTCTAATGACATAGAAACCTCAATGACCCTTCTCTGGAGTCCCAAAAATTATTTTATGAATTTTTCCCTGGGTCTAGGGCTCCTAGTTGCGAAGACCGCAACTTCCCTCTGGGTTACCCATCGCTTGGGCACCGGCTCATTTGACTTAATTGTATTTTATTTCTAAAATTTTTACTAAATTTTTCTTATTAATATTTGAGTTAATCATGGTTCCTCACTCTAGTCTAATTATTTTTTTAGACGTTTTAACTGTCCGGACCGACACCGGTCACCGAAACAGTAGAATGTATGTAATTGCTACAGTGAGGGTGTTATACTGTCAATCAATATCATTTATATTTCATTAGAAACAAAACAATTTAGATACATCTTTACAAAATTTACATTAAGAGAATTTCAAACCACAATAAATATTACAACTTTATACAAACTTTGTACAAGCTGCTCAAGACCGATTTTACATGTCCATACAATTATGTGCAATACATACATCAAAATGAATATTTACAGTCAGGGTATAAATTATACCCTATAACTTCTAGCAGGTAGCTCCCCTGTCCTCAGCAGCTCAATCTGCTGTTCCTCTAGTCTCTATATCTACGACAGCATAACAAGCTTTTGCTGAGTGGTGAACTCAGTAGTGCACAAACTAATAATTTAAAACTTAATACAATTTATGCTTGACAATTCATAACAAATAGAATTTTAAAATTTCTAAATTCTTCAAAATCCATGACCTTCAGAAATCAACATTTTCATTCATGCAAATTATTCATTTGAATAACATTTTGATCAAATAGTAACTATTTATTTACATTTCTTTTAAATTCCGAGACAATGCAAAAATTTTTTGAATCATTAACAAATTATTTATTTCAATCACAATTTATCAAATTATGCATAATTTAAAGGGCGTTGCCAACAATACACACAGTCGAACCCATGACCCAAAATTCGAATAGATGCCGTGTTGTACACGACAACATTTCACATACTCCCAATAACCGAGGCTAAAAGGGAGAAACAAAGACTAGCTAGTATATATATGAGTACTCATTCACATCATTCCCCAACTGGCAAGCCAGAGAGGAAGAAACTCGCCCCATCAAGTGGAGGAGTTATCTCACTAGACAAGCTAATGAGAATTCACAACATATTTTGTCATGTCAACTGTGGTTTCAAATCATATTCAAAACAATTTCTATTTACAAAGTATTGACAAATCAACATATTTAATCATCATAAATTCATGCTCAAGGTTGGCAACACATTAAACTTAAAATTTACAATCCTCAAAACAATGCAATAAATCCTTACATGCATAAGAAAATTTATATTCAAATTATACAATTTCATTCAATAAGTTAAAATTCTCAACACAACAAAATCATAAATCATACAATAAATTTATTTCAAATCAATTTGGAATTGAAAAGTAACAAAAGTGTTAGTTGTGCACAAACCTCAAACGAGTCGCCTGTTGGCCTTGACTCGACTCCTCGGGTTCTGTCCCGGTATTCTTTTCCACTGAAACACACAATTTCGCAGTGTTTCAGTACCATAACTTAGCATAAATCCAATAATAAATTTAACTTCACTTTTACCTAGCTCTAACGTGCTAAATCCGATGTTCTTGAAATTTTGTGTTTCGGGTTACTATTCACTATACTATTCAAGTCAAATTGTTGACTTTTTAAGGCTTAATAGGTATGGGAACTCCAACTTCACCCACATACCATATTTTGGTCATTAACTTTGTTGGTTTTGATCATTTTCTCAAAGCTTAGGTCTTTTAGGCAAAATTGCCAATTTTCGATTTTGGAGTCCTAAGTTGCACTGTTTCATTGGTCCTTTTATTGTTAGAATTTGGCAAACCTTCCTTCATAGAAAATGTTCCTTATTGTCTTAAGTGTATTCTCATTTTTGGATCACCCCAATTGGAGTTTTGTAGCTCAAGTTATGGCCAAAATACAGTTACTGTTCACGTGCACTGTTCATACTGCTATTTTGGTTATGGCAGATTTTTTATCCAACTTCGTTCATTAATTTGATCAAGTTAAGTCCATAATTTGGTCTAATTTCCTTCATACGAAATGTTCTACTATGTCTTAAGTTTCCATCGGTTCAAGAATTGCCTAAATCGGAGTTTTCTAGAGAGAGTTATAGCCATTGGAACTTTACTGTTCAAATGGAAATCTGCAGTTTTGCAGGTTCAGTAACTCAACTTTGCTCAATAATTTGATTAGGTTAATGGCATAATTTGGGTTGGTATTCTTCATGAAAATTTTAGATCTATATCTTATCTAATTACTGGTAAAATTTCAGGTCATTTTAACCTGGCTAGCTCGTGTTATGACCAAATGAACAGCATCGCTCATTCATTTGGTCATTTGTGCAAGATGTGCATCGCTCTTACTCAACTTTGGTCAATTTGTTCACTAGGTTTTGGTCAGTTTTTTGGCATGGTTCCTTAATGAAAATTGTGTCATTTTATGTCTATTTTCATCCCCAATTGGTGGCATATCAATTGGACTTCTAAAATTTCCGTTTTGGTCCTTCAAAGTTGGCTTGGTCATGCTGCCAGCAGCATGACCATTTACCCTACGAATTTGACTTCACTTCTAATAATTCAAACACAACTCATTTGGTCACAATTGGCCATTTTTCACTTCACAATAGGTCAAACATGCCATTTACTCATTTCTTACATTTTTGGTTCACAAACCCTAAGTCCCAAAACCCTAACTTACTAAATTATTGTATTTAACTACATTTAATGGTTTTAATCCTAATCAATCAACTAAATAAAGCTTCTAAGCTCATTTAACTCCATCAAACCATACAAAATCATACTCCCCTTCAACAGGCCGAAATTCAGTTTAGTCCTTCAACAATTGATTTCTCTTCATTTCCTTAGTTTCTAAGTTCATTTAAGTCACTATACATGCACTTAAAACAGAAAATTAAGAGTTAGAATACCAACCTTTGTGTAGCAATTTCTAACTCCCCTTTTCACCAATTTTCTTTCTTTTTCTTGCTCCTCTATACTCTTCAAGATGCAACGATGAGGTTTAGTGGAGAATTTTAAGGAAACTTATGGTTAATTTACGGTGTATAAAGCTTGAGCTAAGAGCTCTAATGGAGGTTTGAGAGTGAGCTTTGGGAGAGGGAAAGAGAGAGTCACGTTTTTTTTTTATGAAAAAGATGACTTTTAATTATTTTTTTTCTTTTCTTTTATTTTATAAACTTGGCTTATGGAAGACCACAAAATGTAATTTAATAAATAATTTAATTAATTCTTTTATGACATCATGCATGAGGTCATGCATGATGTCATCACCCATTTACTTTTCTCATTTTTCTCTTCTTTTTTTTTCATATTTTTCTATTAGTTCTTCAATTTAATTCTCGATTTTGAAATTTTCTTTTCCTCGATTTTATTTGACAGTTAGGTCAGGAGTCAGCTCTCGGGGTCAATTGACCAAATTGCCTCTCGCCAGTTCATCCCGGTTTGCAAATAATCCAATATTTCTTCCGGCTCCCTGACCTAATTACTTGACTGGCTTAACAGTTCTTTTTCATGATTTTCTCTTTTCCACTGTGTTCATGAGGGTCCTAAGGACCGCAGCGTCACTTTTTACGGCTCGAAATTTGAGTTTAAAACGACTTCGCAGTCGTTTCCAAGACGGTCATCCATCGTTGTGACTCTCGGCTCGTTTAACTTCTTATGTTCTGTTTTTCTTATTTATACTTAACTAATTGGCAATTACTAATTATTTGTGTTTATGGCTTATTTAGTTGTCTTAAGTATGGTTCTAATCCCCTTAATTGTCCGGACTGACACCGGTCACCGGAATAGTGAAATATACCAGGCTATGCAAATGGGGGTGTTACACTGTTGAAGGAACGGAAGCGTGAAAAACACAAGTTTATACCATTGAATTCAAAAATTTTCACCTAGGGTCACACGCATCATGCAAGATTTATTTTTATCTATTTGATTTCAATGATAAACAACATATTAAAACTCTTTTAATATATTTTTGGATCTGTATTTTCCATTTAAGATTTTAAAATTAATGAGATTAATTTTAGAACCCTAGATTAAATCAAGAACGATTACACTAACCTCTTGATGCACTGTAGTGTGTCTGCGCCTTTGAGATTCTTCTTCAGAACACCAGATGTTGTCCCTCTAGCTTGTCCACACCAAGAACACCTATGGCAGCCCTTGAACAACTTCTAAAGCTTTTTCTATTAATTAGAAATTCAAGTTCTACCTTTTAAGAGATTAGAGATGTAAACAGGACACCAGAAACAATTTCTAGCGTTTTTAATTCAAGAGATTGATGGCTAATCTCTTTGAATTGATGAGAGATGAAGAAGAATAGATGAAAAACCTCAAAGTGGCGTGACAAAGGAGAGGAGTGGCTGCTGGTTATTTTTCTTTTTCATAACAACACTTAAATAGCTAGGTTAACACATTAAACCCTTGCCACATGTCACCCTTTGATTAGCTCTAGGTTTAAGTGACCCAATCACATTGTGCCAAGTGTCAAACCTATATTTAATCTTGATTTTAATCATCTTACATGATTAAAAAAATATTTGGCAAGCTTATGTGTAATCCCATGTGTCACCATCTCATGGTGCCATGTGTCACACTGTGAAATGACCAAAATGCCCCTGTGTCTTAATTTTGAGTTCTCAACCTAAAGTAATTATTTTTTCTTCTTCTAATTAATTTGTATCAAATATAAATTAATTAATTAATCTCTATTAATTAATTTCTCATTAATTAAATTCATATTTAAACACTTTAAATATAAATTTAATTTATACTACACATCCAATAATCTAGATTTGGTTTCAAGTCATGCTAGGGACTTTGCAATTTAATTGCAAACCAAACCTATTTAATTAATCAATTAAACTCTTTAATTAATTAATTAAATCATACTTAAATAGGTGATAACTTGTGTATGTGTGTGACTTACTAGGCCCATCACTAATTGGCAATGAGACATGATATCAACTATTAATATCATCAGAACTCTTTCTTACCATAAATGATTTCTCTAAATCATTTTATGAACCTCATAGATCATGGTTAACACCTAGCATAGCATGCCATGGCCACCCAATTAGTAATAAGGTTTACCTTAAATGAACCTATAATCATATGTTACCATGCACTAGAATCTCTCTACATAAAATCCCAACTCAAGCTGGAGTCATGGTTTATATCAAACTCCATTTGCTATGAATATTATGTTCTCTTTTAATTCCAGTTCTTGATTAAAAAGATTTTCTCATCAGAAACTCTTTTCTGAATAAATCATTAAAAAAATTTTCTCATCAGAAACTCTTTTCTGAATAAATCTATCTGTCCTGGCCAGGAACTTGAAACATCAAGAACAATTAAATGAACGTAGGATTTTATCTCTATTTACTTAGAGGAATAGATTCAATCTTGATCAACACCTACCTCCATATATAACTAGTAGGAACCAACACATACCCATATACCCATACATAGTACAAGTATGAAAGCAGTATCAAACTCAAACTACCTATATATAAGAAAACTGTGCTATCTCAGGTCTAAAGATTATATGCACTGATATGATTTATGACAAAACATTGACAAGAGTAAACTCCATGTGCTTGTCATAAGTGTCACTGGTTCGGCCTACTTATCATTTATAAGTGCCTATCATTTTTGTTATATGGCATGAGACTCATCATTCCATCTTATTTATATCTCATATAAATAACTTAGGAACAAACATGAATACAATCTTTCTAGATAAGTCATGTCCCTATTATGAAGTATCCTCGATTGTGAACCTATTTATGATACTTTGTGCTAGAAATATTATCACTCATATTCTTAACAACTTAAGAATAATATTTCTAACAAAATATCAATGGACCTTTTCTATTACACATAAATATATTATGTAAACGGAAAAGTGGAAATGCCTTTTATTAATAAAAATATGTACAAGATACAAACTAAATGATATGCTCTAGGGCATACTACTAACAATCTCCCACTAGCACTAGAGCCACTCATTACAATACCGTAGACCTATCTTCTCAAGATGTCGGTCTAACTGAGTCTGTGACATAGGCTTAGTGAATGGATCAGCTGGATTTTCAGCTGATGCTATTTTCTGCAAGGCTACATCGCCTCGCCCAACTATTTCTCTGATAATATGGTAGCGCCTTTCTATGTGTTTGGATTTCTGGTGAGACCTTGGTTCCTTATCCTGTAAGTTCTGTCACGAACTTCTTTATCCAAATAGCTTCCTTTGCAGCATCTGATGCAGCAATATACTCAGCCTCTGTAGTGGAATCTGCAATCGTGCTCTGTTTGGAACTCTTCTAACTGACTGCACCTCCATTGCAAATGAACACATATCCAGAGGTAGACTTTCTATCATCGATATCTGATTGGAAATCAGAATCAGTATAACCATCCAATTGCAAGTCTCCACCTCCATAAATCAAGAATAAATACTTAGTTCTTCTCAAGTACCTAAGGATATTCTTGACAGCTATCTAGTGTTCCAAACCTGGATTGGATTGATACCTGCTAGTCAAACTAACAGCATATGCAATATCCGGCCTAGTACACAACATTGCATACATTAAACTTCTAATAGCCAAAGCATATGGAATCCTGGCCATCTTATCTCTTTCTTCAGGTGTCTTTGGAGACATCTCTTTAGAAAGGTGGATACCATGTCTCACTGGTAACAATCCTCTCTTGGAATCAAGCATGTTAAACCTATTTAACACCTTTTCCAAGTATAGACTTTGGGATAAACCAATTATTCTTTTCGCTCTATCTCTATAGATGCGAATCCCAAGAATATAGGTTGCCTCCCCTAAGTCTTTCATGGAGAATGTATTTGACAACCATACCTTTATAGTCGTCAACATACCTGTGTCATTACCCATCAACAGTATGTCATCCACATATAAGACAAGGAAAGTGATAGCACTGTCACTAACCTTTTTATATACACATGGCTCATCCTCATTTTTTATAAAACCAAAGGATTTAATGGCTTCATCAAAACGGATGTTCCAACTCCTCGAAGCTTGTTTCAACCCATAAATAGATCGCTTTAGCTTGCATACCTTGGAAACATCTTGGGATTCAAAACCCCTAGGTTGTTCCATGAAAATGTTTTCTTTAATGTATCCATTGAGAAAAGCTGTTTTGACATCCATCTGCCAAATCTCATAATCATAGTATGCAGCTATTGCTAATAAAATCCTAATTGATTTAAGCATGGCAACAGGCAAGAAAGTCTCCTCATAATCGATTCTTTGCCTTTGGCGAAACCCTTTCGCTACTAGCCTTGCCTTATAGGTGTTTACCTTTCCATCAGAACTGATTTTCTTCTTGAAAACCCATTTGTTCCCTATAGGTACATTACCTTCAAGTGGGTCAACAAGATCCCAAACTTGATTCTTATACATGGAATCAATCTCGGATTTCATAGCATCAATCCATTTTGAAGAGTCTATATCTGATATAGCTTCTTCATAGGTAAGTGGATCATCTCCATGATCTA
This sequence comes from Hevea brasiliensis, assembly GCF_030052815.1. Lineage (NCBI taxonomy): Eukaryota > Viridiplantae > Streptophyta > Magnoliopsida > Malpighiales > Euphorbiaceae > Hevea > Hevea brasiliensis. The sequence continues at coordinate 72,094,250 of NC_079497.1, forward strand.
CTTCTTCATGAGTAGACAACTCTTGTTCTTCTTCATGAAGAAAACCATATCTCACTGGTGGGTGAGATACCCTGGTTGTTCTACGAGGAACAGTTGTAGATGTTTCATCAACGGGTATAGGTTGACTAGATGGATCTATATCCATCTGATCTGTTGGTTGGTCACAATTCTCTAATTCTAACTCTATTTGCCTTCATTTGCCTCCTTCTTGAACAAACTGTTGTTCAAGAAATGTGGCATCTCTACTTATCACAACCTTTTGTGAAGTAGGCAAATAAAAATAATATCCAAAACTATCTTTTGGATATCCAACAAATCGACCTTTTTCTGATCTGGTCTTCAATTTATCAATGTTCAGCTTTTTGATATAAGCTGGACAACCCTAAATCTTAACATGCTTAAGACTTGGTTTTCTTCTATGCCATATCTCATAAGGTGTAGAAGAAACTGATTTTGATGGAATCCTATTCAGAATATACAAAGTTGATTCTAATGCAAATCCCCAAAAGGAGATTGGCATATCAGTATAGCTCATCATACTACGTACCATATCCAATAGGGTACGATTTCTCCTTTTAGATACACCATTCAGTTGTGGTGTTCCCGGAGGAGTCAGCTGAGAAACAATGCCATGCTCTCTCAAGTATTCATCAAATTCAATACTCAAATATTCACCTCCACGATCTGATCGAAGAGCTTTAATACTCTTTCCTGTTTGATTTTCTACTTCAGATTTAAATTCTTTGAACTTTTCAAAAGATTCATGTTTGTATTTCATCAAATACAAATACCCAAACCTTGATTTATCATCAGTAAAGGTAATTAAATAATGAAAACCCCCTCTGGCCATTTCTTTAAATGGACCACATACATCACTATGTTTTAGCTCTAAAATATTTTCAGCTCTTAGCCCTTGTCCAACAAAGGGTGATCTAGTCATTTTGCCCTGAAGGCAAGATTCACAAATTGGAGTAGGCTCAGAGCCCAATGAGGATAGAATCCCCATTTTCTCTAGTTTTGCAATCCTATCTTCTGCAACATGAAATAACCTTAACTGCAAAATATATTTTGAACTTGAGTTGGTTTTCACCATGGCATTGCATTATTTTAGATCACTTGCATTCAATTTGTGTTTGTCATTATTATCCAAATAATAAAGACCATCATTCATATAACCCGAACCAACATATTTATTTCCAAAATAAATATTGCAAACATCATCTGTGCACTGAAATTCATAGCCATTTTTAGTCAAACTAGATATAAAAATGATGTTATTAAAAGCATCAGGTACATATAAAATATTATCCAAACACAAAACATGTCCAAACATGTAAAAAGATTTAGATCCTATGGCTAAAGCTTCAACAGTTGAGCCATTGCCAATCCGGACTCTAATATCTTGAGAACGCAAGCTGCTACTATTTGCTAGTTCCTGCATTTCATTAGAAATGTGAGAACTGGCACCAGTATCTAAAACCTAAGCTGTAGATGAACTATGAGTATCATCAAAATCTAAATAACAAGATATGGACATACCTTCCGAAGGTGTATCCTTCTTGTCCTTCAGAGAAGCAAGATACTCTGGGCAATTCCTTTTCCAATGCCCATCCTTTTGGTAGTGGAAACACTTTCCTTTGCCTCCATCAGCTTTAGTCTTCCTTTTCTATTTAGCTATTTTCTTGGAAGGACCAGGAATCTGAGGTTTCTTTTTCTTATTGCCCTTCTTCTTGTTGGACTTTCCAGCAGAAGAAGATGCAACCAAAGCTACCTCTTTTCCTTTATTGCCTGGCATATTCTTTTGGGCAATAACCAGCATGTTGAGTAAACCAGCTAAGGTGCATTCCTGTTTAGTCATATGGAAATTGGTCACAAAATTCCCAGAAGACCCAGGAAGGGACTGAAGGATCAAATCCATCTGTAGTTGGAAATCCATGTTGAAGTTAAGATGTTCCAACTGCTTAATCAGCCGAATCATCATGTGGACATGATCCCCAACATTCTGTCCCTCAGACATCCTCATATGAAATAGCTGCCTAGATATCTCATACCTAGCATTCCTGCTGTGCTCACCATACAACTCTTGTAGGTGAAGGAGGATCTCACTCGCACTCTACAAGTTCTCATGTTGCTTCTATAACTCATTACTCATGGAAGCAAGCATGTAACACTTAGCTCTTATATCATGCTCCTTCCACTTGTCCAAAGTTTCATGTTCCTCTTGTGTGGCCTCTGGAGGTAAGTGAAGGAACGGAAGCGTGAAAAACACAAGTTTATACCATTGAATTCAAAAATTTTCACCTAGGGTCACATGCATCATTCAAGATTTATTTTTATCTATTTGATTTCAATGATAAACAACATATTAAAACTCTTTTAATATGTTTTTGGATCTGTATTTGCCATTTAAGATTTTAAAATTAATCAGATTAATTTTAAAACCCTAGATTAAATCAAGAACGATTACACTAACCTCTTGATGCAATCGCAATGTCTGCGCTTTGAGATTCGTCTTGAGGACACGGATGTTGTCCTCTAGCTTGTCCACACCAAGAACACCTATGGCAGCCCTTGAACAGCTTCTAAAGCCTTTTCTATTAATTAGAAATTCAAGTTCTGCCTTTTAAGAGATTAAAGATGTAAACAGGACACTAGAAACAATTTCTAGTGTTCTTAATTCAAGAGATTGATGGCTAATCTCTTTGAATTGATGAGAGATGAAGAAAAATAGATGAAAACCCTCAAAGTGGCATGACAAAGGAGAGGAGTGGCTGCTGGTTATTTTTTCTTTTCATAACCACACTTAAATAGCTAGGTTAACACATTAAACCCTTGCCACATGTCACCCTTTGATTAGCTCTAGGTTTAAGTGACCCAATCACATTGTGCCAAGTGTCAAACCTATATTTAATCTTGATTTTAATCATCTTACATGATTAAAAAACATTTGGCAAGCTTATGTGTTACGCCATGTGTCACCATCTCATGGTGCCACGTGTCACACTGCAAAATGACCAAAATGCCCCTGTGTCTTAATTTTGAGTTCTTAACCCAAAATAATTATTTTCTTCTTCTAATTAATTTATATCAAATATAAATTAATTAATTAATCTCTATTAATTAATTCCTCATTAATTAAATTCATATTTAAACACTTTAAATATAAATTTAACTTATATTATACATCCAATAATCTAGATTTGGTTTCAAGTCATGCTAGGGACTTTGCAAACTAATTGCAAACCAAACCTATTTAATTAATCAATTAAACACTTTAATTAATTAATTAAATCATACTTAATTAGGTGATAACTTGTGTATGTGTGTGACTTACTAGGCTCATCACTAATTGGCAATGATACATGATATCAACTCTTAATATCATCAGAACTCTTTCTTACCATAAATGATTTCTCTAAATCATTTTATGAAACTCATAGACCATGGTTAACACCTAGCATAGCATGCCATGGCCACCCAATTAGTAATAAGGTTTACCTTAAATGAACCTATAATCATATGTTACCATGCACTAGAATCTCTCTGCATAAAATCCCAACTCAAGCCGAGTCATGGTTTATGTCAAACTCCATTTGCTATGAATATTATGTTCTTTTTAATTCCAGTTCTTGATTAAAAGATTTTCTCATTAGAAACTCTTTTACGAATAAATCTATCTGTCTGGCAGAACTTGAAACATCAAGAACAATTAAATGAACATAGGATTTTATCTCTATTTACTTAGAGGAACAGATTCCATCTTGATCAACACCTACCTCCATATATAACTAGTAGGAGCCAACACATGCCTATATACCCATACACAGTACAAGTATGAAAGCAGTATCAAACTCAAACTACCTATATACAAGATAACTGTGTTATCTCAGGTCTAAAGATTATATGCACTGATATGATTTATGACAAAACATTGACAAGAGTAAACTCCATGTGCTTGTCATAAGTGTCACTGGTTCGGCCTACTTATCATTTATAAGTGCTTATCATGTTTGTTATATGGCATGAGACTCACCATTCCATCTTATTTATATCTCATATAAATAACTTGGGAACAAACATGAATACAATCTTTCTGGATAAGTCATGTCCTTATTATGAAGTATCCTTGATTGTGAACCTATTTATGATACTTTGTGCTAGAAATATTGTCACTCATATTCTTAACAACTTAAGAATAATATTTCTAACAAAATATCGATGGACCTTTTCTATTACACATAAATATATTATGTAAACGGAAAAGTGAAAATGCCTTTTATTAATAAAATATGTAAAAGATACGTACTAAATGATATACTCTAGGGCATACTACTAACAATCTCCCACTAGCACTAGAGCCATTCATTACAATATCTTAGACCTATCTTCTCAAGATGTCGGTCTAACTGAGTCTGTGACAAAGGCTTAGTGAATGGATCAGCTGGATTTTCAACTGATGCTATTTTCTGCATGGCTGCATCGCCTCGCCCAACTATTTCTCTGATAATGTGGTAGCGCCTTTCTATGTGTTTGGATTTCTGGTGAGACCTTGGTTCCTTAGCCTGTATGACTGCTCCATTATTGTCACAGTGTAGTGGGCTGGCGACTTAATGGAAGGAACTCTGTAAGTTCTATCACGAACTTCTTTATCCAAGCGACTTCCTTTGCGACATCGATGCAACAATATACTCGACCTACGTAGTGGAATCTGCGATGCGTGCTCTGTTTGAACTCTTCCAACCGATCGCACCTCCATTACAAATGAACACATATCACGAGGTAGACTTTCTATCATCGATATCGATTGGAAATCGAATCGGTATAACCATCCAATTGCAAGTCTCCACCTCCATAAATCAAGAATAAATCCTTAGTTCTTCTCAAGTACTTAAGGATATTCTTGTGACTATCGATGTTCCAAACCTGGATTGGATTGATACCGCTAGTCAAACTAACGAAGATATGCGATATCCGGCCTAGTACACAACATTGCATACATTAAACTTCCAATAGCCGAAGCATATGAAATCCTGGCCATCTTATCTCTTTCTTTAGGTGTCTTTGGAGACATCTCTTTAGAAAGATGGATACCATGTCTCACTGGTAACAATCCTCTCTTGGAATCAAGCATGTTAAACCTCTTTAACACCTTTTCCAAGTATAGACTTTGGGATAAACCAATTATTCTTTTCGCTTTATCTCTATAGATGCGAATCCCAAGAATATAGGTTGCCTCCCCTAAGTCTTTCATGGAGAATGTATTTGACAACCATACCTTTATAGTCGTCAACATACCTGTGTCATTACCCATCAACAGTATGTCATCCACATATAAGATAAGGAAAGTGATAGCACTGTCACTAACCTTCTTATATACACATGGCTCATCCTCATTTTTGATAAAACCAAAGGATTTAATGGCTTCATCAAAACGAATGTTCCAACTCCTCGAAGCTTGTTTCAACCCATAAATGGATCGCTTTAGCTTGCACACCTTGGAACCATCATGGGATTCAAATCCCTTAGGTTGTTCCATAAAAATGTTTTCTTCAATGTATCCATTGAGAAAAGCTGTTTTGACATCCATCTGCCAAATCTCATAATCATAGTATGCAGCTATTGCTAATAAAATCCTAATTGATTTAAGCATGGCAACAGGCGAGAAAGCCTCTTCATAGTCGATTCCTTGCCTTTGGCGAAACCCTTTCGCTACTAGCCTTGCCTTATAAGTCTCTACCTTTCCATCAGAACCAATTTTCTTCTTGAAAACCCATTTGTTCCCTATAGGTACAATACCTTCAGGTGGGTCAACAAGATCCCAAACTTGATTCTTATACATGGAATCAATCTCGGATTTCATAGCATCAATCCATTTTGAAGAGTCTATATCTGATATAGCTTCTTCATAGGTAAGTGGATCATCTCCATGATCTACTTCATCATGAGTAGACAACTCTTGTTCTTCTTCATGAAGAGAACCATATCTTACTGGTGGGTGAGATACCCTGGTTGTTCTACAAGGAACAGCTGTAGATGTTTCATCAACGGGTATTGGTTGACTAGATGGATCTATATCCATCTGATCTGTTGGTTGGTCAGAATTCTCCTATTCTAACTCTATTTGCCTTCCTTTGCCTCCTTCTTGAACAAACTGTTGTTCAAGAATTATGGCATCTCTACTTATCACAACCTTTTGTGAAGTAGGCAAATGAAAATAATATCCAAAACTATCTTTTGGATATCCAACAAATCGACCTTTTTCTGATCTGGTCTCTAATTTATCAGTGTTCAGCTTTTTTATATAAGCTGAACAACCCCAAATCTTAACATGCTTAAGACTTGGTTTTCTTCCATGCCATATCTCATAAGGTGTGGAAGAAACTGATTTTGATGGAATCCTATTCAGAATATACAAAGTTGATTCTAATGCAAATCCCCAAAAGAAGATTGGCATATCAGTATAGCTCATCATACTACGTACCATATCCAATAGGGTACGATTTCTCCTTTCAGATACACCATTCAGCTGTGGCGTTCCTGGAGGAGTCAGCTAAGAAACAATGCCATGCTCTCTCAAGTATTCATCAGATTCAGTACTCAAATATTCACCTCCACGATCTGATCGAAGAGCTTTAATACTCTTTCCTGTTTGATTTTCTACTGCAGATTTAAATTCTTTGAACTTTTCAAAAGATTCATGTTTGTATTTCATCAAATATAAATACCCAAACCTTGATTTATCATCAGTAAAGGTAATAAAATAATGAAAGCCCCCTCTAGCCATTTCTTTAAATGGACCACATACATCACTATGTATTAGCTCTAAAATATTTTCAGCTCTTAGCCCTTGTCCAACAAAGGGTGATCTAGTCATTTTACCCTGAAGGCAAGATTCACAAGTTGGAGTAGGCTCAGAGCCCAATGAGGATAGAATCCCCATTTTCTCCAGTTTTGCAATCCTATCTTCTGCAACATGACATAACCTTAAGTGCCAAATATATTTTGAGCTTGAGTTGGTTTTCACCACGGCATTGCATTCATTTAGATTGCTATACTCTGGCCAGTGGAAACACTTTCTTACTGGCAATGGAAACACTTTCCTGTTGGCAGTGGAAACACTTTCCTTTGCCTCCATCAGCTTTAGTCTTCCTTTTCTGTTTAGCTATTTTCTTGGAAGGACCAGGAATCTGAGGTTTCTTTTTCTTTTTGCCCTTCTTCTTGTTGGACTTTCCAGCAGAAGAAGATGCAACCAAAGCTACGTCTTTTCCTTTATTACCTGGCATATTCTTTTGGGCAATAACCAGCATGTTGATTAAACCAGCTAAGGTGCATTCCTGTTGAGTCATATGGAAATTTGTCACAAAATTCCCAAAAGAATCAGGAAGGGACTGAAGGATCAAATCCGTCTGTAGTTGGAAATCCATGTTGAAGTCAAGATGTTCCAACTGCTCAATCAGCCGAATCATCTTGTGGACATGATCCCCAACATTCTCTCCCTCAGACATCCTCATGCGGAACAGCTGCCTAGATATCTCATACCTAGCATTCCTGCTGTGCTCACCATACAACTCTTGTAGGTGAAGGAGGATCTCACTCGCACTCTGCATGTTCTCATGTTGCTTCTGTAACTCATTACTCATGGAAGCAAGCATGTAACACTTAGCCCTCATATCATGCTCCTTCCACTTGTCCAAAGTTTCATGTTCCTCTTGTGTGGCCTCTGGAGGTAAGGGACCGGGAACATTTGAATCTAGAACATATCCTATATGTTCAAGGTTCAGGACAAGTTTCAAATTTCTTAGCCAATCAGACAGATTAGGTCCTGTCAACCTACTGTGATCAAGTATGCTAGCAAGGATATTGGATGGTGGTGGTTGTTTTGTGATAATTTTTATCAGAAAATTAACTGCAGAAAATAACCAGATTAATTAGTAAATGTATCATGTAATTAACCAAAATGATTATGGTCTTTTAATCAAATTGGTCCTCCCACTAACTTAGCGAATCCTACACTTCCAAAGTAGAAAACGGAAATCCTAGTTGGATGGATTTCTAGTGGGTGATTGAATTTTTATAATTCTATTGATCATCCTCAGGTACATCCATTACTGGAATTACAATAAACTATAAGTGAGCAACTCTTTGCCCATCACATCTCATGTGAGGTTCAATCCTTTACCTAGCCCCGAATGCTCAAAATCTCAGGTACATCCATTATTGACTTATCTTGCATTAGTTAAGTTGATCCCATTGAGCCAGTAATTATGCAAATAATTTTAATGTCCTCAGGTACATCCAATATTGGCCACTAAACCATTTACATATTTACAACATCTCATACTTAACAATTATTCTTAAGAAAATCTCTTAAATAAATTGCATCTTATGCAACTATTTAAAATTTCTTAAAATAATTGCCCCAATGGAGGGCCTATGTTATAATTACTTTAATTATAGCATTTCTAACTTAATCATTTGTTTGGAAGATTTTATGGTCATTCTATTTACTATTAAGGTCTCACTTTGCACATTATCCATTTAGCATGCATATATCATATAATTGCATACATTCCCATACATCTCATGCATTCATGGATAAGCAGTAAATATGGTATGATCATGGACTTTCTAAGGGATTCAATTCTGAGCCAACAAGAATTGAATCAGGGCATTCCTAGGTGCATTTCATTCATTCATTCATTTTACAAGAGTTGCTGAAGGAGTACATAATCAACACTTGATCTTGAATTCCTCCCACTAGTCCTACCAATGCTCTTGACCTCCTTGAACTTCTTGCAATCCAATATTACATAGTAATCCTTGGCATACCAAGGCGAATTTACAAGAACTTAAATAAATGAAATTACAACCCAAAAATTATTACAAACTTAATAATACATGCCCAAAATAAATTAAAATAAATTAATTAATTTACAATCCCAAAGAAACATAAAAGAAATAAATCCAATCACATTGGTCTTTTATAGTCCATGATCATCCATCATGCATATCACTATTTAACAATTAAATAAAACATACATACTTAAATTAAATTGAATATCTCATATTCAACTTAAGAATTCAGATTTGAATATGATTCAAATAAATTTAAAAATTCAAATTTGAATCTCATTCAAACAAATTTAAAAATTCAGATTTGAATCACATTCAAACAACTTTAAAAATTCTGATTTGAATCACATTCAAACATTTTTTAAAAATTCAGATTTGAATCACATTCAAACATTTTTTAAAAAATCAGATCTGAATTTTATTCAATCAATTTTAAAAAATCAGATTTAAATATGATTCAAACAACTTTAAAAATTCAGATTTGAATCACATTCAAACAACTTTTAAAATTCAGATTTGAATCACATTCAAACAATTTTTAAAATTCTGATTTGAATCATAATTTAATTGTGTGATAAAAACTACTAATTAAACACTTTAATTAGTCAAATAATAGGCCTTAGATCATACAACAATTGCAGAATTAAAAGCCAAACCTTAAACCACCCATGGAAGCCAAACCATGCGCACCATTGATGGTGTTTTTTCAAGTATGCCGCCACCTTGCTTTGCAACCAGCAATGAACTTTTGATCTCATGATCAAACACACAATTAAATCATATAATCAACAATCTAAATGGCAAATATAGTGGCTCTGATACCAATTAAAGGCAGGCGTGAAAAACACAAGTTTATACCATTGAATTCAAAAATTTTCACCTAGGGTCACATGCATCATGCAAGATTTATTTTTATCTATTTGATTTCAATGATAAACAACATATTAAAACTTTTTTAATATGTTTTTGGATCTGTATTTGCCATTTAAGAATTTAAAATTGATCAGATTAATTTTAGAACCCTAGATTAAATCAAGAACAATTACACTAACCTCTTGATGCACTGTAGTGTGTCTGCGCCTTTGAGATTCGTCTTCAGGACACCAGATGTTGTCCCTCTAGCTTGTCCACACCAAGAACACCTATGGCAGCCCTTGAACAGCTTCTAAAGCTTTTTCTATTAATTAGAAATTCAAGTTCTGCCTTTTAAGAGATTAGAGATGTAAACAAGACACTAGAAACAATTTCTAGCGTTCTTAATTCAAGAGATTGATGGCTAATCTCTTTGAATTGATGAGAGATGAAGAAGAATAGATGAAAAACCTCAAAGTGGCGTGACAAAAGAGAGGAGTGGCTGCTGGTTATTTTTCTTTTTCATAACAACACTTAAATAGCTAGGTTAACACATTAAACCCTTGCCACATGTCACCCTTTGATTAGCTCTAGGTTTAAGTGACCCAATCACATTATGCCCAGTGTCAAACCTATATTTAATCTTGATTTTAATCATCTTACATGATTAAAAAAAACACTTGGCAAGCTTATATGTAATCCCATGTGTCACCATCTCATGGTGCCACATGCCACACTGTGAAATGACCAAAATGCCCCTGTGTCTTAATTTTGAGTTCTCAACTCAAAATAATTATTTTTTCTTCTTCTAATTAATTTATATCAAATATAAATTAATTAATTAATCTCTATTAATTAATTTCTCATTAATTAAATTCATATTTAAACACTTTAAATATAAATTTAATTTATAATACACATCCAATAATCTAGATTTGGTTTCAAGTCATGCTAGGGACTTCGCAATTTAATTGCAAACCAAACCTATTTAATTAATCAATTAAACACTTTAATTAATTAATTAAATCATATTTAAATAGGTGATAACTTGTGTATGTGTGTGACTTACTAGGCTCATCACTAATTGGCAATGAGACATGATATCAACTCTTAATATCATCAGAACTCTTTCTTACCATAAATGATTTCTCTAAATTATTTTATGAACCTCATAGACCATGGTTAACACCTAGCATAGCATGCCATGGCCACCCAATTAGTAATAAGGTTTACCTTAAATGAACCTATAATCATATGTTACCATGCACTAGAATCTCTCTGTTACAAAATCCCAACTCAAGCTGGAGTCATGGTTTATGTCAAACTCCATTTGCTATGAATATTATGTTCTCTTTTAATTCCAGTTCTTGATTAAAAAGATTTTCTCATCAGAAACTCTTTTCTGAATAAATCTATCTGTCCTGGCCAGGAACTTGAAACATCAAGAACAATTAAATGAACATAGGATTTTATCTCTATTTACTTAGAGGAACAGATTCCATCTTGATTAACACCTACCTCCTTATATAACTAGTAGGAACCAACACATACCCATATACCCATACATAGTACAAGTATGAAAGCAGTATCAAACTCAAACTACCTATATACAAGATAACTGTGCTATCTCAGGTCTAAAGATTATGTGCACTGATATGATTTATGACAAAACATTGACAAGAGTAAACTCCATGTGCTTGTCATAAGTGTCACTAGTTCGGCCTACTTATTATTTAGAAGTGCCTATCATGTTTGTTATATGGCATGAGACTCACCATTCCATCTTATTTATATCTCATATAAATAACTTGGGAACAAACATGAATACAATCTTTCTGGATAAGTCATGTCCTTATTATGAAGTATCCTCGATTGTGAACCTATTTATGATACTTTGTACTAGAAATATTATCACTCATATTCTTAACAACTTAAGAATAATATTTCTAACAAAATATCAATGGACCTTTTCTATTACACATAAATATATTATGTAAACGGAAAAGTGGAAATGCCTTTTATTAATAAAAATATGTACAAGATGCATACTAAATGATATGCTCTAGGGCATACTACTAATAACTGTTCAAGTCAAAATATTGACTTTCTCATACTTAATAGGTATGTGAATTCCAATTACACCCACATACCACATTTTGAGTGTCAAATTTGTTGGTCTTGGTTGCCATTTCAATTTTTAGGTCTTCTAAGAGAAAATTCAATTTTCCAATTTTGGTGCCCTGATTTGCACTGTTCTATTGGTCTAGTTGCTGTGAGAATTTGGCTAAGTATTCTTCATAAAAGTTGTTCCTTATTGTCTTATATTTAATTCCCTTTTTGAATCACTCCATCTGAAGTTTTGTAGCCCAAGATATGGTTATTTTTCTAAGGCTGGCCAGATTGGTTTTTAACCCAGAATTCTGGGTAACTTTTAGGTTTGGCAGTATTAAGAGACCAAATTTGGTTGGCAATTTCACTTGGTTATGGGCAGAATTTGAGCTATTTTTCTTCATGGAAGTTGTATTGCTATATCATAGCTTTCCAACGCCATAAAAATCAGGTCATTTGGACCTGCCTAGACCAAGTTACGACCGAATGAACAAATACTGTTCATTAGGTCATTTTTGTACAATGGCAATGCACATTATCCGAATTTGACCTAGTTGTTCAGTATCTTAATGTCATTTTCTGGGCATGTTTTTTGCACGAAAATTGTGTCATTATGTGTCTACTTTCATATCCAATTGGTCTCATACCAATTGGGTTGGCAGAATTTCAGTTTTGGTCACTGAAAGGGACCTAGGTCAAACTGCCAGATTGGGACCTCTAACCAATCTGAATTGTATTTTGTTTCCACTCATTCCAACACATCACAATTGGTCCCAATTGACCATTTTTAACCTCAATTAGGGTCAATTGCATCAATTGACCATTTCTTCCAATTTTTCCTCGAACTTCAAGAACTTAAGAACCCTAATTGTGTAATTCATGCAACTAATGAAATTAAAGTGCATAATCTTAATCTACATACTTAATTCAACTTCTCTACCACTTTAATTTCATCAAATTCAAGCAATTTCAATCCCCTTATAAGCTGGCCAAAATTCACTACTAGTCCCCCATAATAGTTTTATTTGCATTTTCACTTTAATTCTAAGTGTATGCAACCATAAACACATAAATTTAATTGGAATTTGTAAGTTTAAGCTACTAACCTTTCTCTTTAAATTCAATCTCCAATTTCTTCACTTTTCTCCTTTCTTTTACTTCTTCAATCTCCTTCTCAAGTTAAACTAGCAAGGTTTATGGGGAAATTTTGGGGAAATTAGGGTTAATTAAGGGATTTATCAAGCTTGAATCAAGCTTTAATGGTGGATGTTAATGGAGGTGGGAGTAAGGACGATTTTGGCCGGCTAGTTGGGAGAGAAGAAATGACTTTTTTTTAATTTTTTTATGTTTTTATGTCTAATTAAACTTAATTTGACTTGGTGAAAAATTAGGATAATTAAAATTGAATTATGATGTCATATATGAGGTAATTTGATGATTTAAATTTTCATTCTTTTCTTTTTCTTTTTTCTCTAATTTTCCATTCTTCTTTAATTTAATTTTGTATTCTGAAATTTTCAATTCTTCAATTTTATTGGACAGTTAGGTCAGGGGTCACCTCTATGGGTGAATTGACCATATTGCCCCTCGCCGGTTTGACCCGGTTTGCAAATAATCTGGTATTTCTTCTGGATCTCTGACCTGATTATTTGACCTACTTATCAACTCTTTTCTGTGATTTTCTCTTTTCCACTAGCTTCGCCATAGTCCTTAGGACCGCAGTGTCAATTTTTCCCATTCAAAATTAGGATTACAATTGACCTCGCAGTCACTTCCCTGTAAGGTTACCCATCGCTGTGACCCCCGGCTCATTTAACCTTTTATGCTATATTTTTCTTATTTGTACTTCACTATCTGGTATTCACTATTTATTTCCATTCAGGATTTTTCTAGGTTTCTTAAACATGGTTCTAATCTTCTTAATTGTCCGGACTGACACCGATCACCGGATCAGTAAAATATACCAGGCTATGCATATAGGGGTGTGACAGCATGAGACTCACCATTCCATTTCATTAGTATCCCATACTAATCCATGGATACAAACATGAATGATAATCTTTCTGGACAAGTCATGTCCCTCATGAAGTATCCTAGATTGTGAACCATATTTATAATACTTGTGTAAGCATGTACAGTCGCTCATATTCTTAACATCTTAAGAATAGAACATCAAATCAAGTATTAAAGGACCTTTTCTATTACACATAAACAATTTATAAAAACAGAAAAGAATAATTGCCTTTTATTGATAAATAATTATTTAGAAGATACAAATAAATGTAATGCTCTAGAGCATACTCCTAACAATCTCCCACTTGCACTAGAGCCATTCATTATAATATCTAAGACCCATCTTGTAGCACCCCTTATCCGATTTGTAGTGTAGCCGAGCAAGGAATGTTACATTCTGTGCTAGAGCACCTTATCTTATCTTACTTTATTCATTATTAATTTTCATGACATTTTATGTTAAAACTCAATATATTTGAGTGGAGAAACAAGCGAAGTTTCCCCTATTTTATTTACAATTGACCGGTTAAAAATAGTCACCTGTTCAAATAATTTTCATATCAATCTCACATTCCATCATTATCTCAATATTCCAAAATCATAATCTCATTCCATAATCATTTCCATAAAATTCTCATATTCATCCATATCAAATCTTATATTCATTTCATGCATGAAATGACTAAGTCCATTAATTTACACAATGTACAATTAATTATACATTCTCATAATTTACATTATAACTTAATGGATAATTACAATGTACAAAATATAACTAATATGGTCTAGCGGACCCTACCAAAATGCACTGCTGAGAGGAGGTGACACATTGGACACTAGTGTAGATTCGGACTTCAAAATCTTAGTCTGATGTCTACTGGACTTTATCTCTATTACCTACACATGAAAAAACCAACACGCTAAGCATATTGCTTAGTGGTGCAATAATAAAGTAAAAGTAAATTGGACAAATAAAAATAATTAATTCATGTTTGTATCATCATAGAGGATGCATTTTTAATAAATATTTGAATCATGCTCACTTTGTTGATCTTTAGGAATAATTGCTTCATTTATTTATCATCAATTGTTTTTTCACTCATTTCAATGCCCAGGTATCACTAGCACTAGCCACATCTATGCCTCCGGCCTTCATACCATGGGACACATAATGTCAACCAGGTATGCAACAAAATGGCTAAAAAACTATAATAGCAATCGGGCATAAAACCACGTACAACATAATACAACAGAATGGCTGGAAGCCATAATCAATAGAATGGCTCAAAAGCCAAAATCAACAAAATGGCACAAAGCTATAGGCAGTGCTGCTAAACACAACCCTTCTTGGCATGCCAAATCTATCCAACCCATACACATATGTTTAGTCATACATGGGCAATTAGTATTCTTAAGTATTCATAAATCACATAATTTCATCACATGTTGTATTCATGCTTCACAACATTTTTGTTTTAATCATGTTAGGAACATAAGGCCCAACCACATTTTCACATGTTTATTATGTCCATCAAGTCATTGATGTTAATTACAAACCACATTTCAAGTTATTTTATAGGTATCACATAAGTTCCAGAATTTGCATTTTAACTTCCCCTAGCAATCTGGCCAAGATGCATAATTTTTTTTTTGCCATATTTCCTTCATGGAAGTTGTTCCTTATTGTCTTAGCTTTAATTTCATCTTTGAATCATCTAATTTGAAGTTGTGTAGCACTAGTTATAGTCAATTTACCAAGTACTAGTCCAGTGACTAATACCAATTCCAGAATAGGGCAGATTCTAGAACTCAAATTTGTCAAGCTAATTGGACAAGTTACAGTCATAATTTAGCTTTTGTTCTTCATGTGAGTTGTTCTCCTATGTCTCATGGTTATAAAGTTTCAAGAATCACTAAATTTGAAGTTATGTAGGGGAAGTTATGGCTGATTAACCAACCTAGACTCATGAATCCTGCAACTCCAGGATTTCAAGTTTCAGGTCAGTCTTACAATTAATATTTAAGGGTCTTACACCCAAAATTGGAGTAAGGTTTCTGAACCAAAGTTGTAGCCCTAATTCTTAGGTTTTCAAATCATTTTGATTCATCCCAATTAAAATTTTCTAGTAGAAGTTATGGTCTGATTACTATCCTGGGGTAAAATGGCAAAATGGCTCAGGTGCAAGAATCCAGGTTGGGAATTCCTGACTTATTCTAACAATTTCCCTAAGTTGCTTTAGGATTTGGGTTCTAGTCTGTTATGGAAATTCAATCACTATATTATTTCTCTGTATATTTTGTATTCTATATTTCTATTTAGGATTTCTTATTTAGGATTTCTTCCTAATTAGTAGGACACAATTATAGGAATCAATTGTCTATATATACCCATGTATAGATTAAATAAAATTAAGGAGAATCATCTCTTTCTACATGGTATCAGAGCAGGTCATCTACCTAGGGTGACTATTTGTTCTCACCACCTAGCTCAGGAGAGACCTTGGTTGCAGACCGGCCGTCCCCTCTGATCCGGTCGTCGGAATCCAAGCGCGTGAGGCTCACGCGACCAACTCAGGTTATTGCCATTTCTTCACTCACCAGCTAATGGAGGCACATCCGCCGGCTATTTTGACTCTGATCAATATTGCCGGCATCACCTCAACCCCCTCATTCCACCTCTGTGTGCTATTGCCTGATCCAGTAGACCATTAAAGGACTTTTGAGGTTTGGCTCTCAGATCCTATTTCGGTATTTACTTGATTTGTGATTTTGAGTTATTTTGCAGCTGTAAGTACTTTAGTTAGCGTTTTGGTTAGTTTTCTTTATCTCAACATATGGCAGACAATAAGAATGTTATTTCTGATGTGATTCCAGTGATAACTACGATCACGGAACACAAACTTAATGGTTTGAATTACCTAGAGTGGAGTAGGTTTGTTAGGGTCTATTTGCGTAGCATTGATAAGGATGATCACCATAGTAAAGACCCACCTACTGATGATACAGGGCAAACTTAGCTAAGGGAGGATGCTCGGTTGTTTTTGGATCTTCGGAACTCAATTCACAGTGAGGTAATTAGTTTAATTAATCACTGTGAATTTGTTAAGGAATTGATGGATTACTTAGATTTTCTATATCATGGTAAAGGGAATATCTCCCCCATTTATGATGTTTGTAAGGCATTCTACTATGCTGAGAAAGAGAATAAGTCTCTCACGGCTTATTTTATGGATTTTAAATGGGTATATGAGGAACTTAATGTATTGTTACCTTTTAGTCCTGATGTGAAAGTTCAGCAGGCCCAACGGGAGTAACTAGCTGTTATGAATTTTCTTGCAGGCCTTCCTTCAGAGTATGAGACTGTTAAATCTCAAATTCTCTCCAGTTCTGAGATTTCATCTTTACATGAAACGTTCACATGGGTCCTTCGTACAGAGAGTGTAACACCCCTATATTCGGTAGTGCATTCTACTATTTTGGCAACTGCTGTCTGTCCAGATAGCTAGGATGTCTGGAATTATACTTAAATGTTAGTGAAGAGAAATAATATAATGAAATACAATAGGGGAAAACGCAAGAAAACAAAGAAAAAATAAGAGCAATGAAATGTAATTTGGTTAAACGAGCCAAAAACCCTAGCGATGGGTGACCGCACTAGGAAGTTACGGTGAGGACCGTTGACTAGCCCTAGACCGTGGAGAACCCTGGAAAATATTTTTAAGACTTAAATAAACATCTATTGAGGTATAAATGACATTAGAAAATGTCAAAGAAAAATTATTTAGTATAAATAAAAACAAAAATTTAAGAAATCGGCGGGTCAAAGATTTAATCGGTAGCACTGAAAAATTTGAAATACAACCCCAAAAGAGGCATTTTGGTCATTTGACAGTTAGAGTGGAATTTTGACCTAAATTTCCATTAAAAATAAGTAATATTAAATTTTGAAAATCACAGGAAAAAAAGAAATTAGGTATAAAAGGTAATTAGGAAGAAATTAAGGGGTGTAATTGAAATTAACTAAAATTGATTATTATAATGTTATTGAGGATTAGTGGAGCACTATGGGATTATATAAACTCACTAATGGACAGGTGTATAACTATTCACCATCTTCTTCCTTCAATTCCATTCTTGGCCAAATAAAACATCTTCCCAAAGTCCACCATTAACGTCCACCTTTGAGCTCTCTCTCTCCATGATCCAAGCTTCCATTTGTTAAAGTTCCTTCACTAAAGTTGTTCTATACAACTTGGGCAACATATTAGAAACAAGAAAGAAGAATTTTGGTGGAGTTTTGAGGAAATTCATAAGAGGTAAGTACTCATTTCTTCTTCCTTTCTTTGTTAAAGTTTGTGTTGATGTTGAGATAAGTAAATTGATGAAGAAATTTTGAGGTTTTGAGGAGTTATTGATATATCTAATTTTGGGCAGCCATGAAAGTGGAAGGTATTGAGTTATTCTTATATAAATTTCATGGGAATTAAGATTGATTAAATTAATTTGAAGAGTTAATGAATTAATATCATGTATATATGTGATTAAACACGTGAATTGGAGATTTACATGAAGTAGTGAAGGCCTTAGCAAATTGCAATTTTCGGCAGCCTTAAATTCCATGGAAGAATGTTAATTTCAAGAATGTAAATATTAATTTAATGTGTTGATACATTAGTGGAAGTACATGGTGAAAATTGCTAGTTGAATTCTTATGTATTAGATAGTTATTTCATATATATTAGGTTGGTTTTGACTTGTTGACTTGAGGTTGTATAATGTACATTGAGGACTTATATAAACTGTCTAAATTGACATTAATGTAAAGTGATTGATGAATATGGCAATGTACAAAATCAGAATTAGGTATGGAAAGTAAGCTAGAACAAGTTGAATATGCATTTGAATTGGTGTTTGAGGAAAATGTAAAGGGCAGTATGCAAATTGGGCTATAAGTGAAAAATTGAGACCCCAATTGGTATGAGGCCAATTGGAGGCAAAACTAAACACAAAACAGGCCAATTTTCATGAAGAAAACAGACCTAAATTCTGTTCGGAAAGTGACACTAAAACTGACCTAATCCGGATTTGTAACCTTTCAAATATGAAAATTTGACCATTTGAACAATAGTCAGTCTTTTGGCCATAACTCACTCAAAATAGGTCCAAATGACCTGAAATTTATACCGTTGGAAAGCTTAGACATAGGGTTACATCCTTTTTAGAGATAACAAAACCCAGAAATGACCATAAGTAAGTCAAAATGCTTGCACAAATTCGGGTATAAAACCTGCTAGAATTGGAAATGACCTAAAGATGACTTAGGTTCACAAAAAAAAGGCAATTTGACCAGCAATAGTAAAATGACTATAACTTAGTCTAGAAAACTCCAAATGACATGAAATTAGTGCCAAAACGTCACTACGTCATAAATCTACAATGTTTCTCTTTTGACCAGAGCCTAAAAACTAAGGGAAACAAGACATTTAGCTAGAGCAATCTAACATATAAAATCTAGAAAATTGCAATAAAATGCAATAAGCTTTAAAATGAAATTGGTAACATATACTAACACTTAGAGACTATAAAATGTAACATATTGATAACATTAAAATTAATTCACCTAGTGTGTATTAAAGGCCAACATTATAGGTTGACTAATGAAATGAATTGAAAGGAATAGTACTAAAAAAATTTAGATATTGGATTTTATTGTTAGAAATAATTTAACTAAGTACTGAAACACTTTAAATTGTGTGTTTCAGTTGAAAAGGATATTGAGAAGCATAAGGAACATTGAGTCAAGGCCTAGAGAATACTTAAATAAGGTATGTGCACAATACATTTTATATTCACTGCTTTTACTTCTGGCTTTAGAAAATTTATTTGAGAAAAGTTTATTGCTTATTTTAGAAATAGAGATTTGAAATAAGGTTTGTTTGATTACTGCCTGAATTACATTTGAACATTATAGTTTTAAATTGTGTTTGTGCACAAACATTTTAAATTCATTGTTTTTACTCAAAAGCTAATTGAATAAGAGTTATGAATAATTTTTTATTATTTTGGCCTTGAGAATTTTATTTGAAAATTTGTGTGTTGCCTATGTTGTAAATAGAAATTTTGAGATAAAATGTGAATTGTGATTTGTATGAAATATTTAAATATTGTGATTTGAAATTGTTTTTGATTCACACTTGGCATAGCAATATCACTATGTTTCTCCTCCATTTATGGGGTGAGTTTGACTATATTCCTCCCTCTTTGACTAGCTAGTCTGAAGTGAGTATGGATGAGTACTCATTATCTAGCTAGCCACCTCCCACATTGTTTTCGATTAGTGCGGTGAGTATGCCTTGTCATGGTGTACAACACGGCATATTTGGAAAATTTTGTGTCATGACCTAAGTTGTGTTATTGATTGGAAACACTATGTTATTAAATTGTTTGATCAAATTTGTGTTATATGAGCTTTGAAAATTGTGACATGAAATTGTGAATTATTTGAATTGTAAATTGTCAATAAAAGTTTCATATACCGCATTTTAAATTGTTATTGTGCACCACTAGGTAAATTTTACTCAGCGATAGCTTTTTCATTGCTGTCATAAGTAGACAGACAGATAAAGCAGCAGAGTAGGCTACTTGTGACTTCCCTTTGGGATTGTGCGGGATATATTGAGTATACCACTTTCTTGTAAATATTATTGTAATGTATGTGAACTGTATATATATATTGTACTTGGTCTTGAGCAGTTGTGAACTAAAGTTGTAAAATAAAGTTGTAAATTATTTTGGCCTGTCAAAATGTTGTATTACAATTCTCTTATTTCAGCTTCTTGAAATACTCAGTTATTTTGCACTTTATCTTTGGAATTTCTGAAAATGATATTGAATTGAGTTTGAACTGCGTTGAGGACATTGATATGAGTTGAGCCATATTGGAGTTTAGGATTAAACAAATATATTGGAAGTGCTTTTTACAGGTTTTTAAAGAACTATTTTGCTTCAAATACAGACAACACTCTGTCGAAATTTTTACAGAAATTATTTATACTTCATATTTGTTATTTGATTTCACTTCAGTTAAAAAAAAAAATTTTGTAACACCTGTCAAAAGTGCTCACCACTGTAAAAAGAAATAAGAAAAGGTTTAAAATTCCTTGTAGTGTATTTAATGGGTTATCAGTAGACGAATTTGGTAATTCATTATGTATACTACAGGATCATGTTATGCCTTATGGAAGGGTAAGGTGTGACATGTTTTAGTGGTATCAGAGCTAGTTTTTAAATTCTGTTTTGACCTGTAATTTGAATATTCTTTCTTCATAGTACAATTGCTCAATATCATGGTTTGATACATACAGTACATTACATTATAAATATACACTAACGGGAGGAAATCTCTGTGTTATTTGTTCAGAAGGTATAATATCCTCTAATTGACTATGGAAAAAGGGGACCGTTCAGTCGATCAATCAATAGAGGCTGAGGTACAAGGCGAAGCCCCAGCCCTTCAAAATGTGAGTGGATCAGCTGCACCAACCCCCTCAATACCGTAGTTCCTTGCTCAATTTGCTCAGCAGATGGCTGCGATGTTCCAACAGATGGCTGGTAACATGCCTGCTCAAGCTCCACTGTAGACACCAGTGGTACAACCACAGCCTTTAGCTAGGCAGTACGACAAGCTGATTAAATATGGGGCTACTGAGTTTAAGGGGATAATGGATCCGTTAGAGGCAGAACAATGGTTAGAAAGGATGGAAAGAGTTTTTAGGAAGCTGCACTGCACCGATGAGCTGAAGTTTGAATACTTAATCTCACTTCAACAAGTGGATGCATATGACTGGTGTCGCAAGGTATTTTACGGTCGCCTGGATGAACACTCATCGAAGTGGGAAAGAGTGAGGAGTCGCCACTTTAATTTTGAGGGAAATTAAAGAAAACCATTTGTGAAAATAAATTAAAATGAAGCCACTTTGAAAACAGAGATTCTAGGTTCGAGGTCCATGTACGGGCGGGGAAGGTGTCAGGCACCCCATCTCGTCCCTCTATGAGGGTAAGCAGATTTAACATTATGCTCTTCATAAATTAAAATCGATAGTTAGGGGGGTTAGAATAAAGATGTTAATCCCTTTGATACAAGGGAATATTTAATTTTTCACTGTTTTAGGTTACCCAAATACATAAGTACATGAGACGACCTTTAGTGAGTTGGTGTTGCGCAGCGGTTTTTGGTTTAAGGGATTACTTTGCATATCGTGTTGTTTGAATTTAAAAGAGTCCGGGTAAAAACCTCTCCCGATCTCTAGAGGTGATCTGTTTAAAGTTTGAACAAGGGATCTCGGATAAGAACTCTCCTCAGATCTCCACATATTTATTAAAATTTTGGTTGTGAATCGGATAAGAACTCTCCTCCGATCTCTTTAAATAGTTGTTAAAAATTTTGATTGAAGATCGGATAAGAACTCTCCTCCGATCTCCATATATTTATTAAAATTTTGGTTGAGAATCGAATAAGAACTCTCCTCCGATCTCTTTCTTCGTTTAAATGAGAATCGGGTAAGAACCCTCCTCCGATCTCTTTCTTCGTTTAAATGAGAATTGGGTAAGAACTCTCCCCTGACCTCTTGAGATTTAATTATGACCGTACATTGTAAAGATCTTACACTAAGGGTTCTGACATTCGAAGAAGCTGAGAGCCCGAACAAGACTTCTCTTAATCCGTTAGTACCTTATAACTATGTAGGGGATATAGACTAAATTTCTTTCTGATCTCCTACCTGATTACCTTACCAATACCTTTTAACGGGCAATATCCGATCTCTTCCGTTCACTAGTCAGGGACCCGATCTTACCTCGATCCCCCACTATACCAAGTTATCTCCTGAGCTAGTATAGTGGTTCAACTTCATAATTTTCTCCTAATTTATTATCCAAACTTTTATTATTTTGAAGAAACTTTCGTGTTAAGATACAGCTACCAACATTTTACCAAACTAACTATACATTACTCGGGGCTAAAACACCTACATTTGAAGGTAATAAAGGCTAAAAAAACAGATGACATGAGTGGATGACCAAAAAGTAAACTCAAGAGGATAACCACCTTTGTGGGGTTTTTAACATAACATAAACTTGACGAAAATTACGAGCATGAAAATAAAGAAAATAAATATAAGAATACGAGCACTTGGTAAAGCGACAGTCTAAGCACTCACCTGTAGGGAGTTAAGTCTATTGAACTAACTATGGAGTCACAAATATAGTAGAGCTGTGTGCTAATAGTCTGGGGACTAATGCTTGCCTTGTAATGAAGAGTACCAAGTTAAAATGCAATCGAACCGAAATGACAATAACCGGGCTTGAATGAGATTGAGCTTGTAAAATAAGAGTGAATATAAAGATGATGAGAACAGAACTGAAACTAAGAGAGGTTATCGCAAAGCAATGAACAAACTGAAAATAAAGAGTTTCAGTGTCCAACACTCCTTTAAGGAAAATACTTTAGAAAACTAGTTTCTGAAGTTTTTTCTATTTTGAAAGCTTAAAAATAGCAGAGTAGCAAAACTGAATCAACTTTCAGAGCTTTTCCACTATAATCACCACCCTTTTTCTTTCGCTCTCCTCCCTCTTCACAGTGTTTCATATAGGTATTTATAGGGAATGGGTGCTCCAAATGAAGGGTCAGGATTTTCTTTGAGGGAGATGAAAGGTTTGGATTTTAAAGGACATGATCTGATGCCTGAGAATTGGAGAGAATCAAAATGAATGGCTAAGATCCTATTTCGAACATTTGTCCTTTTTCTTTTCTAATCCAACTATTCAAAATCTTTTGTCAAGGGAAATCCGAAGGCTGGGAATAGAAGGCGCCAGTCTTGTCATCTTCTCTTTGATCCAAGGGCTCCGGACTTGTCCTTACTAGTAAGATCAACGGTGGAGATCGAGATGTACAGGACTGAAGGAAAGGAAGCATGAAAAACACAAGTTTATACCATTGAATTCAAAATTTTTCACCTAGGGTCACATGCATCAT
This sequence comes from Hevea brasiliensis, assembly GCF_030052815.1. Classification (NCBI taxonomy): domain Eukaryota; kingdom Viridiplantae; phylum Streptophyta; class Magnoliopsida; order Malpighiales; family Euphorbiaceae; genus Hevea; species Hevea brasiliensis. The sequence goes on from NC_079497.1 coordinate 72,118,110, forward strand.
GCAAGATTTATTTTTATCTATTTGTTTTCAATGATAAACAACATATTAAAACTCTTTTAATATGTTTTTGGATCTGTATTTGCCATTTAAGATTTTAAAATTAATTAGATTAATTTTAGAATCCTAGATTAAATCAAAAACGATTACACTAACCTCTTGATGCACTGCAGCGTGTCTGCGCTTTTGAGATTTGTCTTCAGGACACCAGATGTTGTCCCTCTAGTTTTTCCACACCAAGAACACCTATGGCAGCCCTTGAACAGCTTCTAAAGCTTTTTCTATTAATTAGAAATTCAAGTTCTGCCTTTTAAGAGATTAGAGATGTAAATAGGACACTAGAAACAATTTCTAGTGTTCTTAATTCAAGAGATTGATGGCTAATCTCTTTGAATTGATGAGAGATGAAGAAGAATAGATGAAGAGCCTCAAAATGGCATAACAAAGGAGAGGAGTGGCTGCTGGTTGTTTTTCTTTTTCATAACAACACTTATATAGCTAGGTTAACACATTAAACCCTTGCCACATGTCACCCTTTGATTAGCTCTAGGTTTAAGTGACCCAATCACATTGTGCCAAGTGTCAAACCTATATTTTATCTTGATTTTAATCATCTTACATGATTAAAAAAACATTTGGCAAGCTAATGTGTAATCCCATGTGTCACCATCTCATGGTGCCATGTGTCACACTGTGAAATGACCAAAATGCCCCTATGCCTTAATTTTGAGGTCTTAACCCAAAATAATTATTTTTCTTCTTCTAATCAATTTATATCAAATATAAATTAATTAATTAATCTCTATAAATTAATTTCTCATTAATTAAATTCATATTTAAACACTTTAAATATAAATTTAACTTATACTATACATCCAATAATCCAAATTTGGTTTCAAGTCATGCTAGGGACTTTACAATTTAATTGCAAACCAAACCTATTTAATTAATCATTTAAACTCTTTAATTAATTAATTAAATCATATTTAAATAGGTGATAACTTGTGTATGTGTGTGACTTACTAGGCTCATCACTAATTGGCAATGAGACATGATATCAACTCTTAATATCATCAGAACTCTTTCTTACCATAAATTATTTCTCTAAATTATTTTATGAACCTCATAGACCATGGTTAACACCTAGCATAGCATGCCATGGCCACCCAATTAGTAATAAGGTTTACCTTAAATGAACCTATAATCATATGTTACCATGCATTAGAATCTCTCTGTTACAAAATCCCAACTCAAGCTGGAGTCATAGTTTATGTCAAACTCCATTTGCTATGAATATTATGTTCTCTTTTAATTCCAGTTCTTGATTAAAAAGATTTTCTCATCAGAAACTCTTTTCTGAATAAATCTATCTGTCCTGGCCAGGAACTTGAAATATTAAGAACAATTAAATTAACATAGGATTTTATCTCTATTTACTTAAAGGAACTGATTCCATCTTGATCAACACCTACCTCTATAATAAGTAGTTGGAGCCAACATATGCCCATATACCCATACACAGTACAAGTATGAAAGCAGTATCAAACTCAAACTACCTATATACAAGATAACTGTGCTATCTCAGGTATAAAGATTATATGCACTGATATGATTTATGACAAAACATTGACAAGAGTAAACTCCATGTGCTTGTCATAAGTGTCACTGGTTTGGCCTACTTATCATTTATAAGTGCCTATCATGTTTGTTATATGGCATGAGACTCACCATTCCATCTTATTTATATCTCATATAAATAACTTGAGAACAAATATAAACACAATCTTTCTGGATAAGTCATGTCCTTATTATGAAGTATCCTCGATTGTAAACTTATTTATGATACTTTGTGTTAGAAATATTGTCACTCATATTCTTAACAACTTAAGAATAATATTTCTAACAAAATATCAATGGACCTTTTCTATTACACATAAATATCTTATGTAAATGGAAAAGTGGAAATGCCTTTTATTAATAAAATATGTACAGGATACATACTAAATGATATGCTCTAGGGCATACTACTAACAAGGACTGTCATGACATGTCCTGGCACTTGTCAGTAATGTGGGCAATTCTGCAAATGAGGCATGCGGTGGAGATTTGATCTCGTCTGCAACGCTTTAACTACCTCGGCTCTGATTATGACGACAGTTATTGAATGTTGTCTCATCCTCTCCTTGCTTTTCGATTTCCCACCCCTTCCGATCTTTCCATCATGACCTTTTTCGATCTCTCATGTCGGGCCCCTCTCCCGATCTCTCTCACTCCAGCACCTTCTTCTCTATCCAGGTTGATTTAGTCAAAGCATTTATTCCTTCGGTTACTGAGGCGTCCGCTTCATTTTCTGCTAGAAATAAATGCTCAAACCCTCTCTATATATATACCTTCAACGGGACACCCTTCCGTATTTCATTTTCTTCTCTTTCTGCTTTCTTACTTTTCTTGTTTTAGCTGCTCCGGCAATAATCCTGGCCATGGCAACTGCTTTTGATCTTTTTCTGACTGCTCCCTTTGTTTATCGACTAAAATTTATGAACCCGGTGATCAGAAAATCACGATGGCCACCTCTGATGATAGTGAGAGAACCAGACTAATTTACCGATCCAGGTTGAGAATATCGATCGTGTCGATTTTGAGTCGGTCGACCAATATAACCGGCGAACCGATTTTGAGCGAGAAGACTGCTAATTTCCCTCTTACCATTGGTGACTGCCCTTTGAAGCTCACTTGGCTCCTCACCACATCGGGTGTCCCGACAGTGGCTCGGTTCCGAGCTATAACATTGACGATGACCTCTCCTATCCTCATGAGAGTCATAGTCACCCCATCTGAGCTGTACATCTATTCGATGTCGATGGCTGGTTTCCTAATCAAACACATCTTTTGATTTAGCCACGAGACTAGGCTTTGACATAGGCCTTTATTAGGTAGGATATACCGCCGATCTCTAGAGATCGCCCAAATGATATAATCTGACCTTTAATGTAATCCGATCTCTAGAGATTGCCCAATTTGATGTAATCTGACCTTTAATGTAATCCGATCTCTTGAGATCGCTCAAATGATGTAATCTGACCTTTTGGAAATGAAATTTTATTTTGACAATTATCATTTTATTATTATTGCATTGGTTATTTTTCGATCTCTAATGCATTTATCCGATCCGATTCCTAACTGAATAGCCCTTAGCCGATCTATAACTTTAAACATCTATCTTAATTTATCGATCTTTAACCAGCACTGTGAGCATTAAATGCTCAGACGGGTATAAATAGGGGATGGGTCAGCCAGTTGCTCCCTTATGTCATTTTTACCATCTCGCAAGCGATTCCAAAATTCTCTCTTTTCTTCAAGTTCTTCCGACATCGATCACACTCTGGTAAGGGTTTTGATCTTTCTTTTAGTTAAATTTTCTCTTTTCTTTGAAAATGAGCGACGCCGAGGGTCAGAGAGCGGCGAGCCCCCCTTCCGTTCAGGTCACGTGGTCATCAGATGAAGTTGAAGTGGTCAGACTAAGCAGGCGATCTAAACCTCCTACGACTTCTGTTTCAGCCCATAGTCAAGCGGCACCCTCAAGACGAACGCACACCTCAGGGAGAGAAAGCCTTCGCATAGATGAGCTGCTGTCAATCCTTCAAGAAACCTATCTGCAGACGATTAGCCAAGAATACAACCTTCGGACTGACTCATACGAGCTTATCAGATGCCATGGTGATCTCCGAGCCGATCATTTCTTCGAAGAAAATGATATGATCATGATATACGAAGAGCAATTAAAAGCCGGGCTGCGGTTCCCTCTAGATGACTTCTTCAAAGAAGTTCTAAAATTTCACCAAGTATGTATAGCCCAAGTACATCCGAACTCGTGGCAGATCCTGGTAGCCTTCAGAGGCCTCTGCCAAGCTAAGGGACTCAGTCCCACAGCGAAGGTGTTCGCCGAGCTATATAGGCTAACTCGTCGAAAGGACGACGAGTACTGGTTCTTTCAGGCAAAGCCGCATTGCGGGTTCTTTACCGATCTGCCCTCCTCACTGAAGAATTGGAAGAATCGCTTTTTTATTCTGAGGAGCAAGATTCCGAACGGCTTTGAGGGTTTCCCACGTAGCTGGCTGCATCTGGGCCCATCACTTCCGAAGCACATTGCCTTGAGCAGAGAAGAGGGTGCAATGGTAATGGAGCTAAAGGATCAAGCGGCCAATCAAAAGTTCTCCTGTTTAGATGCGGTAAAGGCCGAACTGCATCATTAGATAATGCAGTTGGTTACCGGCGAAGAACGTGGGCTTTAGCTCTCTGACCTCGGCCTCGGTACTTTCTATATCTCTGATCTCTGGGCCTTAGCGAACTCACTGACTTTTTCTTTGTGCAGGCATGGCGAGCGGCGAGGCTTCCAAAGAGAGCCAAAAGCAGAAGAGAGAGGTCTCCAGGAAAGTGCAGGAGATGAAGCGTGCCGAGGCCTCTCAGACACCAAGGCACGATCTAGGGGTGATGCAGGGAGGCTCTTCCTGACGCTCGGGGCCGTCAATCCCTGAAATAGAAGTGATCCGGTCTCTTCCTTGATAGGAAGAACCGCCACCTCCAATGGTTGCTTTGGGTGCGGAAGGGGGTCCTTCCCAACCTCCTATAAGGACCCTTTCCCACGGCACTCAAGTCTTGATTCACTCCCTTGAGAGGTTGGGAAGGACCGAACCGTTCGAGAGAATTCGAGTTTGGCTAAGGTTTTAGGGGCCTCCATCTGCCTTTAGGAGGATCGGAATAAGCTGACCCCGAACAATCTCGATGATATCCTGACCCAGACTATGAGCCTAAGCGTGGAGAGTTTGGTGAACCAACATATCATCTGGGAAAAGGCTCATCATTTGAGGCAGGAGATCTAGAAGGTGGGTCAGGAAGCGGCTTTAGCCCGAGCCCAACTTTCATCCACCCAAAACTACATAGCTGAAATTGAGGGGCGGATGAAGTTCTATGAAGATAAACTGGCTGAGCAGGTTCATGTTCTTGAAGAAGCTCGAGCGCTCCGAGCTACTGATGTCGCTCACCTCACTGAAGAACTTAGAGCAAAAGAAGAAGAGGCAGTGATGAGGGAGGCTAGTGCTTATGTGAACGCCCATGGGGATCTTTTAGCCAAGCTCAAGAAGCATTATCCTGAAGAGGATTTTTCCTGGATGGTGGACTTGGCTCCCCAATATGAAGAGGATAGCGAGGAGGAAGCTGAGGGAGATGGAGAGGGTGAGCAAAATGTAGAATAGGCTGGGGGTGATCCTCCAGCCGAATGACTTGTATTTTATTTTGAAATGAAATTCTCTCTTTTGTCCAATGACTTGATGAGATCGGAAAGTATCTAAGTTGTATAAGCGCCTGATTGTCTGAACATATTAGAACAATTTGAAAGCGATTATTAATCTATGTGTGAGAGATCAGTAAAACATTATAAGCATGAGATCAGCCTAAACCTAGAACAAACACCGAGCGGAACTTAAGATTATTAAAATTGGAAACCTGATTTGAACATTTAAGATCGGAAGCACCATTAAGCCGGATCAAAACCTTAACTTTATTAAACAACTATCTACAATATTTATGAAAGGAAGATCGGATGGCATGAAGACCTAATGTTGGTTCGATTTCGTTTGACAAGAGATCAAAAATTTGATTGACTGGCAAGGAGACTTGATAATTGGTTTGAGAGATCGGTAATGTGATTGACCGACAAGGAGACTTGGTGTCGGTTTGATCCCTATGAAGAGAGATCAAAAATGAACTGAACGACATGGAGACTTAGTGCTTGGGATCGATTTCAAAGTCTATTGATTTCGGGGATCGGCCAAAATATGGTGTCGACAGCTGCCCCTCTTTACATAATTTCTATGGAAGGGAAAAATTTCCCGTGTAGGAATTATGTAAAGATTTAGACCCATATTTTGTCGATTAAAATTTTGAAACTCAAAATTAAAGTTAGGAAATTAAAACCTACTTAGGTCAGCGACCTAGAGATTGGTAACAGGAATTTAAATGCTGAAAAATTAAAATCAACTTAGATCAAGAAACCAGAGGTTGATAACAGGAAATTAAATCCTGAAAAATTAAAATCAACGTAGATCAAGGAACTAGGAAATTAAATGCTGAAAAATTAAAATCAACTTAGATCAAGGAACCAGAGGTTGATAACAGGAAATAAAAAACGCTGGAAAATTAAAATCAACTTAGATCAAGGAACCAGAGGTTGATAACAGAAAATTTAAAATGCTGGAAAATAAAAATCAACTTAGATCAAGGAACCAAAGGTTGATAACAGGAAATTTAAAATGCTGGATAATTAAAATCAACTTAGATCAAGGAACCAGAGGTTGATAACAGGAAATCAAAAATGCTGGAAAATTAAAATCAACTTAGATCAAGGAACCAGAGGTTGATAACAGGAAATCAAAAATGCTGGAAAATTAAAATCAACTTAGATCAAGAAACCAGAGGTTGCTAACAGGAAATCAAAAATGCTGGAAAATTAAAATCAACATAAATCAAGGAACCAGAGGTTGGTAACAGGAAATGAAAAATGCTGGAAAATTAAAATCAACTTAGATCAAGGAACCAGAGGTTGGTAACAGGAACTTTAAAATGTTGGAAAATTAAAATCAACTTAGATCAAGGAACCAGAGATTGATAACAAGAAATTAAAAATGCTGGTAAATTAAAATCAACTTAGATCAAGGAACAAGAGTTTGATAACAGGAAATTTAAAATGCTGGAAAATTAAAATCAACTTAGACCAAGGAACCAGAGGTTGGTAATAGGAAATTAAAAATGCTAGAAAATTAAAATCAACTTAGATCAAGGAACCAGAGGTTGATAACATGAAATTAAAAATGCTGGAAAATTAAAATCAACTTACAAAATAAGCCTAACCTGAAGCGAGAAGTTCTTCCGTGACGAAGTGTACTTAACAGGATCCCGAGGGTCAACGATTAATGGAGGACGAGTTACAAAACTTGACCTACAACTTCCCTTTCCTTACTCACTTCCCCGGATGCCTCTTTTTCTGTTCTCGGCTTTCTTCTTGTTTTGCGGAAAGCACCCTTGCGGGTTTTCACTTTCCATTCCGCCCATTCGACTAGAAGCGCCCTTCCGGGTTTTCGCCCCTTTTTTTTTTTTTTTTTTACTGTCGCCCATTCCCTGTAAGTTTCTTAGCAAAGTATACGAGGTTATCAACATCTAAGTCCTAATCTTATAACAAAATTTTAACAAATTAATAGCGCATAGAAAATAGCATTAGAGTGTGAGTAAATGAGAAAGGGAAAGCAAAAAGATAAATTAAAATGCAAATGTGCAAAGCAAATAGATCAAAGTGAAAGGATGACTTTATTATGGCTTTATTACGACTTGAGAAATAAAGGTACAATTTCAAAGAAAAAGGGCACAAGGATAGATCTCACAGATTCCTCGTAGTTAACTTTGAAGTCTCTTAACTACCATTATTTCAAGTACTCTATTGACGAAGATTCATGTTGTGATGGTTTATTTTTCCTTCTTTGGTCCCATATCTTCTTCCTTATTTCTCCATTTTCTGATTCTAAGGGCGCTCTTTCGGGTTTTCACCCTTAGATTTTTTTTTCTTTTTTTTTTTTTTCTTTACTCTTTCAGGGCGCCCTTTCAGGTTTTCACCCCACTCATTTTACAAAAAGTACCCTTCCGGGTTTTCGCCTTCTTTCGCACATTTCGCTAGGAGCGCCTTTTTGGGTTTTCACCCCTACCTCCTTTTTTTTTTTTTTTTTTAGGCATAGTACCTTTTGATGGTGTTGGCATTCACGGGTCTTGGAAATTCTTCACCGTCCATGTGGGTCAAGATTAAGGCCCCACCAGAAAATGCCCTTTTGACCACGTAGGGTCCCTCATAAGTTGGTGGCCATTTACCCCAAGTATCATTTTGATTCGAAAGCACTTTCTTCAGGACTAGGTCCCCGGGTTGAAATTCGAGTGGGTGAATGCCTTTGTTAAATGCCCTAGCCATTCTTCTCTGGTATAATTGCCCATGACACGCTGCCGCTAACCTTTTCTCATTTGGCAAATTTAATTGGTCCAACCTTGATTGGATCCACTCCGACTCATCAATCCCTGATTCCTTTAGAATGCTTAGGGAAGGAATTTCCACTTCAATAGGTAATACAGCTTCCATCCCATAAAACCAGTGAGTATGGGGTTGCCCTAGTTGATGTCCTTACGGAAGTCCAGTATGCGTGAAGGGCGTAGGGAAGCATATCATGCCAATCTCTATAGGTGACTGTCATTTTCCGAATTATTCTCTTGAGATTTTTATTTGCGGCTTCTACTGCTCCATTCATCTGGGGACGGTATGGTGAGGAATTGAGATGTCGGATCTTGTATTGATCACATATTCTCTGAATCTTTGGACCATTCAAATTCTTGGCGTTGTCAGTGACGATTTCACTAGGGAGGCCATGTCAGCAGATGACATTGTCTCTGAGGAATTTCAGAAATGTGTTCTGCGTGATGTGGACATATGATGTCGCTTCGACCCATTTAGAAAAATAGTCAATAGCTACCAAGATAAATCTATGACCATTGAATGCCTTGGGGTTAATGGGACCAATTACGTCGATTCCCCATATTGCAAAAGGCCATGGTGAGACGAGGTTGAACAATTGGTGAGGCGGGACATTTATCGGATTCGCGTAGATTTGACATTTGTGACACTTTCGAAAGTATTCAATGCAATCCTTCTCCATTGTAGTCCAGAAGTACCCTCGTCGCAAGATTTGCTTAGCCATCATATGCCCATTAGCATGGGTAGCACATTTCCCCTCATGAGTTTCGAAAAGGATCCTCTTTGCTTCTTTTGCATCTATACATCTCAACAATTCGCCGTTGGAGCTCCTTTTGTATAGAATTTCTCCACTGGGGAAGTATCCCAAAGCTAATCTCCGGATCATTCTTCTTTCGTTTCTACTTGCCCCTGGAGGGAATTCTCTGGTTTTGATGGAGACCTGGATGTCATGATACCAAGGTTTACCATCTGTTTCTTCCTTGATCATTAAGTAGTACGCTGGCTCACTCCTTGCTTTGATCTACAATTCCTGAGTCATCTGCCCTTCTTCTATTTGAGCCATGACAGCCAGGGTGGCTAAGGCATCTGCGAATTGATTTTTGTCTCGACTGAGGTGAGTGAAAGAGATTTCTTCAAATTTCTTAATCAACTCCAATAGGTACTTCTGATATGGGATTAACTTCGGATCCTTGGTTTGCCATTCTCCCTTGACTTGATAAATGATCAGGGCTGAATCTCCATATACCTCTAACTTCCTGACTTTCATTTCGATGGCAGCCTGTAAACCCATCACACAGGCTTCATATTTAGTGACATTGTTGGTACATTCAAACCTTAACTTGATGGCTATTGGGAAGTGTCTTCCATTCGGGGATACCAACACAGCTCCGATTCCATTACTGGACAAATTAACAGCTCCGTTGAAATACATTTCCCATACATCAGCTGGCTCTTTTTCCTCGCCGTCGACTTCGTTAGCATGCTCATCAGGGAACTCAAAATCCAAGGCTTCATAATCTTGGATAGGGTTCTTTGCTAAAAGATCAGTGATTACGCTACCCTTTGCTGCCTTTCGGGTCATATAGAAAATGTCATATTGAGAGAGTATGACCTGCCATTTGGCTATCCTTCCCGGTACAAATGGGCTTTCGAACACATACTTAATAGGATCCATCCTAGAGATGAGCCATGTCTTATGATTCAACATGTAGTGTTTAACCCGATTCGCCATCCAGGCCAACGCGCAATAAGTTTTCTCTAGGAAAGAGTACCTCGACTCACAATCATTGAACTTTTTGCTCCGATAATAAATGGCCCTCTCCTTTCGACCGGTATCATCATGCTGCCCCAAAACACATCCCATTGGACTCTGTTGGACTGCCATATACAGAATCAACGGCCTTCCTACCACCAGAGGAACCAATACTAGTGGATTTGACAGGTACTGCTTAATTTTCTCGAAAGCCTCTTGACAAACAGAATCTCATTGAGTGGTGTTGTTCTTTCAAAGTAGGCTCAGCTTTAGCAGTGAGGTTGGAAATAAATCTCGAGATGTAGTTCAACTTCCCTAGGAAACTGTGTACCTCCCTTTCTGTTTTTGGCGATGGTATCTCTTGAATAGCTCGAACTTTGTCTGGATCTACTTCTATTCCCTTCTCACTCACTATGAATCCCAACAACTTCCTAGATCTAGCTCCGAATATGCATTTGGCAGGGTTCAGTTTCAGCTGATACTTCTTGAGTCTCTCGAATGCTTTCTTCAGCACCTGCACATGGCTTTCTCCTTCCCTTGATTTGATGATCATATCATCCACATACACCTCCACTTCTTTATGCATCATATCGTGGAATAATGTGACCATAGCGCGTTGGTAGGTAGCGCTAGCATTCTTTAAGCCAAATGGCATGACCGATAACAGAATACTCTCCACTGAGTGATAAAAGCAGTTTTATCCTTATCTTGTTCATCCATGGGGATTTGAATGTACCCGGACGCCCCATCGATACATGAACATCTACCCAATCCTGCAGCATTGTCTACTAGCATGTCTATGTGTGGGAGAGGGAAATCATCTTTCAAGCTTGCTTTATTAACATCCCTGTAATCAACGCACACCCTGACTCTCCCGTCCTTCTTCATTACCGGGACAACGTTAGCTATCCATTGGGGATATTTGACTACTTCCAGAAACCCAGCATCATACTGTTTTTTGACTTCATCCCTAACTTTGAGCAGCGTGTCAAGGTTCATTCTTCTTAACTTCTGCTTTACCCAGATTGTCCTCAGAATTAAGGGAATTTTGTGCGTCACTATGTGAGGGTCTAAGCCGATTATATCGTTATAGCTCCATAAAAATACATCCAGGAATTCTTTGAGCAAACTGATCATATCTTCTAATTTTGCACTCTCCACAACTTTAAGTTCCCTTTTTATTTCTTCTGTGCCTAAATTCACGGTGTGCGTTTCGTCCCCGTAAGGCACTAGGGAAGGTTCATCTCTTTCATCCCTTTCTTCTACGAGTTCTCCCTCAGAATCGCTTGAAGTAATGGCAGTTATGGGGATTTCAAAATTAACCAGAGGAATTTATGAGTCTATTGAATTATTAGGTGTTAATTGATGAATGGTCCTGAAGAAACGAAAGCGGAACATATGATAAGAATGGATTTCAAAAGGAAAGGAAAAGAGAATAAAATGCACTATTAGTTCATTAATATTCATATCATAAGAAAAGGGTCCGTTTACAGTATTACACTTGTCACCATGGACAAAATGATCAAGTGTAGATAACCAAAGGTACTTTATTCAAAATTGAGTACAGGGATGTCCTCTGCTGTCCAGTTGTCTAGTTCTTGCCCTTCAGCTATTGGCGAGACTAGAGCTTCATACAAGGAATCGAGATGGATGACATCAATGGATGGTTCATTGGGTGATTCTTCAGCTTCTGCTGGATTTTCAATGACCAGCTTGGTGAAGACCTCTGTAATTTTCGGGACTACCTTCATTTTCCCTATTTTCTGATCAAATCTCTGATCCCGAAGCATACTTCTCATCCAGAATTGTCCATCCATGAGGGCGTCTTCCTCATAACCCAAACCGTAACGGCCAACCTTTTGGATAGCTGGTATAGGTTCGACAATTCCCTATAATGTGGCGCCTAACCCCTTGCCCTTTTCATAACCACTCTTCAGCATTACCTTCGCTACCATAGTCGCGGCCCCTTCATTTCTCGAAGTTGTTTCTTGCAATTCAAGAGCCTAGAAAGAGCTTTCTAATGACTCCTCAGCTGCTTCCACATAAGGAAGTGATTGTGGCTTGGTGACCAGCATGGCTTCCTCCCCTTTCACAGTGATGATTCTGCCGCCCATAATGTATCTAATCTTCTGGTGGAAAGTTGAAGGAACAGCATTTGCTGAATGGATCCAAGGCCTCCCTAGCAACATAGTGTATGCAGGTTCAATGTTCATCACTTGGAATATGACATTGAAAGTGCATGCGCCGATTTGGAGCGGCAAGTCAATGTCTCCCAGTACCTCCCTCCTTGTGTCGTTAAAAGCTCTTACCACCATAGCACTTTGACGCATGTTTGACCGGTCGACAGGCAGCCTTGCCAAGGTGGCATTGGGCAAGACGTTGAGCGCAGATCCATTGTCGATGAGGACCTTGGTAACTATGCAACCTTTACATTTTACTGTTACATGCAGAGCTTTAATGTGCTTTAAGCCTGCAGGGTCTATCTCTTCTTCTGAGAAAGTGACAAAATTGGATGCCTGAATTTGTCCCACTATCTTCTCGAATTGCCCCAGTGTGATGTCGGGGTTTACGAAGGCCTGATCCAAAATTTTCTGCAGGGCTTGACGGTGCACCTCTGAGCTCAAAATTAGTGACAACAGTGAAATTCGAGCAGGTGTCTTCCTTAACTGTTCAACCACGTCGTACTCACTTTGCTTCATTATTTGAAGCAACAGTTCTTCCTGTTCATTCTCCTCTTTCCACTTTCTCAACCTCCTCTTCCGTATTCTCTTGTGGCTCTCCCATTTTTACTTTCCCTCTCTTCTTTTCTTTCTCTTCATTCCCGTAACATCTCCCACTTCGAGTTATAAATTCAACCTCTTTCTCAAGTGGGGAGAATGTTGTGGTAGTGATGGGCTGGGGGTTTGATTGGGGAGTAGCATTGCCAGAAAGTCTGGCATAAGTCATCTTGAAGTGCTCATGAGCAATGAAGCACGGTTTAGGAGGTGCTGAGGGTGAGGCAAGGCTAGGAGCCGGTGTATTGCTCGATGCTCCTGAAGGAACGGAAGCGTGAAAAACACAAGATTATACCATTGAATTCAAAATTTTCACCTAGGGTCACATGCACCATGCAAGATTTATTTTTATCTATTTGATTTCAATAATAAACAACATATTAAAAACTCTTTTAATATGTTTTTGGATCTGTATTTGCCATTTAAGATTTTAAAATTAATCAGATTAATTTTAGAACCCTAGATTAAATCAAGAACGATTACACTAACCTCTTGATGTGCTGCAGCGTGTCTGCGCCTTTGAGATTCGTCTTCAGGACACCAGATGTTGTCCCTCTAGCTTGTCCACACCAAGAACACCTATGGCAGCCCTTGAACAGCTTCTAAAGCCTTTTCTATTAATTAGAAATTCAAGTTCTGCCTTTTAAGAGATTAGAGATGTAAACAGGACACTAGAAACAATTTCTAGTGTTCTTAATTCAAGAGATTGATAGCTAATCTCTTTGAATTGATGAGAGATGAAGAGAAATAGCTGGAGAGGCTCAAAGTGGCGTGACATATGAGAGGAGAGGCTGCTGGTTATGTTTTCTTTTCATAACCCCACTTAAATAGCTAGGTTAACACATTAAACCCTAGCCACATGTCACCTTTTGATTAGCTCTAGGTTTAAGTGACCCAATCACATTGTGCCAAGTGTCAAACCTATATTTAATCTTGATTTTAATCATCTTACATGATTAAAAAATATTTGGCAAGTCACCATCTCATGGTGCCACGTGTCACACTGTGAAATGACCAAAATGCCCCTGTGTCTTAATTTTGAGTTCTTAACCCAAAATAATTATTTTCTTCTTCTAATTAATTTATATCAAATATAAATTAATTAATTAATCTCTATTAATTAATTTCTCATCAATTAAATTCATATTTAAACACTTTAAATATAAATTTAATTTATACTACACATCCAATAATCTAGATTTGGTTTCAAGTCATGCTAGGGACTTTGCAATTTTATTGCAAACCAAATCTATTTAATTAATCAATTAAACTCTTTAATTAATTAATTAAATCATATTTAAATAGGTGATAACTTGTGTATGTGTGTGACTTACTAGGCTCATCACTAATTGGCAATGAGACATGATATCAACTCTTAATATCATCAGAACTCTTTCTTACCATAAATGATTTCTCTAAATCATTTTATGAACCTCATAGACCATGGTTAACACCTAGCATAGCATGCCATGGCCACCCAATTAGTAATAAGATTTACCTTAAATGAACCTATAATCATATGTTACCATGCACTAGAATCTCTCTGTTACAAAATCCCAACTCAAGTGAGTCATGGTTTATGTCAAACTCCATTTGCTATGAATATTACGTTCTCTTTTAATTCCAGTTCTTGATTAAAAGATTTTCTCATCGAAACTCTTTTACGAATAAATCTATCATCTGGCCAGAACTTGAAACATCAAGAACAATTAAATGAACATAGGATTTTATCTCTATTTACTTAGAGGAACAGATTCCATCTTGATCAACACCTACCTCCATATATAACTAGCAGGAGCCAACACATGCCCATATACCCATACATAGTACAAGTATGAAAGCAGTATCAAACTCAAACTACCTATATACAAGATAATTGTGCTATCTCAGGTCTAAAGATTATATGCACTGATATGATTTATGACAAAACATTGACAAGAGTAAACTCCATGTGCTTGTCATAAGTGTCACTGGTTCGGCCTACTTATCATTTATAAGTGCCTATCATGTTTGTTATATGGCATGAGACTCACCATTCCATCTTATTTATATCTCATATAAATAACTTGGGAACAAACATGAATACAATCTTTCTGGATAAGTCATGTCCTTATTATGAAGTATCCTCGATTGTGAACCTATTTATGATACTTTGTGCTAGAAATATTGTCACTCATATTCTTAACAACTTAAGAATAATATTTCTAACAAAATATCAATGGACCTTTTCTATTACACATAAATATATTATGTAAACGGAAAAGTGGAAATGCCTTTTATTATTAAAATATGTACAAGATACATACTAAATGATATGCTCTAGGGCATACTACTAACAATCTCCCACTAGCACTAGAGCCATTCATTACAATATCTTAGACCTATCTTCTCAAGATGTCGGTCTAACTGAGCTTGTGACAAAGGCTTAGTGAATGGATCAGCTGGTTTTTCAGCTGATGTTATTTTTCTGCATGGCTATATCGCCTTGTCCAACTATATCTCTGATAATGTGGCAGTGCCTTTCTATGTGTTTGGATTTTGGGTGAGACCTTAGTTCCTTAGCCTGTATGACTGCTCCATTGTTGTCACAGTGTAGTGGAACTACTCAATGGAAGGAACTACTGTAAGTTCTGTCACGAACTTCTTTATCCAAAGCGACTTCCTTTGCGACATCGATGCAAAGAATATACTCGACCTCGATGAGTGGAATCTGCGATCGTGCTGCTTGGAACTCTTCCAACCGATCGCACCTCCATTACAAATGAACACATATCCAGAGGTAGACTTTCTATCATCGATATCCGATCGGAAATCGTAATCGATATAACCATCCAATTGCAAGCCTCCACCTCCATAAATCAAGAATAAATCCTTAGTTCTTCTCAAGTACTTAAGGATATTCTTGTGACTATCCATGTTCCAAACTGGATTGGATTGATACCTGCTAGTCAAACTAACAGCATATGCGATATCCGGCCTAGTACACAACATTGCATACATTAAACTTCCAATAGCCGAAGCATATGGAATCCTAGCCATCTTATCTCTTTCTTCAGGTGTCTTTGGAGACATCTCTTTAGAAAGATGGATACCATGTCTCACTGGTAACAATCCTCTCTTGGAATCAAGCATGTTAAACCTCTTTAACACCTTTTCCAAGTATAGACTTTGGGATAAACCAATTATTCTTTCGCTCTATCTCTATAGATGCGAATCCCAAGAATATAGGTTGCCTCCCTAAGTCTTTCATGGAGAATGTATTTGACAACCATACCTTTATAGTCGTCAACATACCGTGTCATTACCCATCAACGATTATGTCATCCACATATTAGTCAAGGAAAGTGATAGCTGTGTCACTTACCTTCTTATATACACATGGCTCATCCTCATTTTTGATAAAACCAAAGGATTTAATGGCTTCATCAAAACGGATGTTCCAACTCCTCGAAGCTTGTTTCAACCCATAAATGGATCGCTTTAGCTTGCATACTTTGGAACCATCTTGGGATTCAAATCCCCTAGGTTGTTCCATGAAAATGTTTTCTTCAATGTATCCATTGAGAAAAGCTGTTTTGACATCCATATGCCAAATCTCATAATCATAGTATGCAGCTATTGCTAATAAAATCCTAATTGATTTAAGCATGGCAACAGGCGAGAAAGTCTCCTCATAGTCTATTCCTTGCCTTTAGCGAAACCCTTTCGCTAGTAGCCTTGCCTTATAGGTCTCTACCTTTCCATCAGAACCAATTTTCTTCTTGAAAACCCATTTGTTCCCTATAGGTACAATACCTTCAGGTGGGTCAACAAGATCCCAAACTTGATTCTTATACATGGAATCAATCTCGGATTTCATAGCATCAATCCATTCTGAAGAGTCTATATCTGATATAGCTTCTTCATAGGTAAGTGGATCATCTCCATGATCTACTTCTTCATGAGTAGACAACTCTTGTTCTTCTTCATGAAGAAAACCATATCTCACTGGTGGGTGAGATACGTTGTTCTACGAGGAACAGTGTAGATGTTTCATCAATGGGTATAGGTTGACTAGATGGATCTATATCCATCGATGCATTGGTTGGTCGAAATTCCCCAATTCTAACTCAATTTGCCTTCCTTTGCCTCCTTCTTGAACAAACTGTTGTTCAAGAAATGTGGCATCTCTACTTATCACAACATTTTGTGAAGTAGGCAAATAAAAATAATATCCAAAACTATCTTTTGGATATCCAACAAATCGACCTTTTTCTGATCTGGTCTCCAATTTATCAGTGTTGACTTTTGATATAAGTCGGACAACCCCAAATCTTAACATGCTTAAGACTTGGTTTTCTTCCATGCCATATCTTATAAGGTGTGGAAGAAAGCGATTTTGATGGAATCCTATTCGAATATATAAAGTGATTCTAATGCAAATCCCCAAAAGGAGATTGGCATATCAGTATAGCTCATCATACTACGTATCATATCCAATAGGGTACGATTTCTCCTTTCAAATACACCATTCAGCTGTGGCGTTCCTGGAGGAGTCAGCTGAGAAACAATGCCATGCGCTCTCAAGTATTCATCAAATTCAGTACTCAAATATTCACCTCCACGATCTGATCGAAGAGCTTTAATATTTTTTCTGTTTGATTTTCTACTTGATTTAAATTCTTTGAACTTTTCAAAGGATTCATGTTTGTATTTCATCAAATACAAATACCCAAACCTTGATTTATCATCAGTAAAGGTAATAAAATAATGAAAGCCCCCTCTAGCCATTTCTTTAAACGGACCACATACATCACTATGTATTAGTTCCAAAATATTTTCAGCTCTTAGCCCTTGTCCAACAAAGGGTGATCTAGTCATTTTGCCTTGAAGGCAAGATTCACAAGTTGGAGTAGGCTCAGAGCCCAATGAGGATAGAATCCCCATTTTCTCCAATTTTGCAATCCTATCTTCTGCAACATGACATAACCTTAAGTGCCAAATATATTTTGAACTTGAGTTGGTTTTCACCATGGCATTGTATTCTTTTAGATTGCTATACTCTGGCCAGTGGAAACACTTTCTTACTGGTAATGGAAACACTTTCTTATTGGCAATGGAAACACTTTCTTTGCCTTCATCAGCTTTAGTCTTCCTTTTCTGTTTAGCTATTTTCTTGGAAGGGCCAGGAATCTGAGATTTCTTTTTCTTATTGCGCTTCTTCTTGTTGGACTTTCCAGTAGAAGAAGATGCAATCAAAGCTACCTCTTTTCCTTTATTGCCTGGCATATTCTTTTGGGCAATAACAAGCATGTTGAGTAATTCAGCTAAGGTGCATTCCTGTTTAGTCATATGGAAATTTGTCACAAAATTCCCAAAAGTCTCAGGAAGGGACTGAAGGATCAAATCCGTTTGTAGTTGGAAATCCATGTTGAAGTCAAGATGTTCCAACTGCTCAATCAGCCGAATCATCTTGTGGACATGATCCCCAACATTCTGTCCCTCAGACATCCTCATACGGAATAACTGTTTAGATATCTCATACCTAGCATTCCTGCTGTGCTCACCATACAACTCTTGTAGGTGAAGGAGGATCTCACTCGCACTCTGCATGTTCTCATGTTGCTTCTGTAACTCATTACTCATAGAAGCAAGCATGTAACACTTAGCTCTCATATCATGCTCCTTCCACTTGTCCAAAGTTTCATGTTCCTCTTTTGTGGCCTCTGGAGGTAAGGGACCAGGAACATTTGAATCTAGAACATATCCTATATGTTCAAGGTTCAGGACAAGTTTCAAATTTCTTAGCCAATCAGACAGATTAGGTCCTGTCAACCTGTTGTGATCAAGTATGCTTGCAAGGATATTGGATGGTGGTGGTTGTTCTGTGCTCATTATTATCAGAAAATTAATTGCAGAAATAACCAGATTAATTAGTAAATGTATCATGTAATTAACCAAATATGATTATGGTCTTTTAATCAAATTGGTCCTCCCACTAACTTAGCGAATCCTACACTTCCAAAGTAGAAAACGGAAATCCTAGTTGGATGGATTTCTAGTGGGTGATTGAATTCTTATAATTCTATTGATCATCCTCAGGTACATCCATTATTGGAATTACAATAAACTATAAGTGAGCAACTCCTTGCCCATCACATCTCATGTGAGGTTCAATCCTTTACCTAGCCCCTAATGCTCAAAATCTCAGGTACATCCATTATTGACTTATCTTGCATTAGTTAAGTTGATCCCATTGAGCCAGTAATTATGCAAATAATTTTAATGTCCTCAGGTACATCCAATATTGGCCACCAAACCATTTACATATTTACAACATCTCATGCTTAACAATTATTCTTAAGAAAATCTCTTAAATTAATTGCATCTCATGCAACTATTTAAAATTTCTTAAAATAATTGCTCCAATGGAGGGCTTATGTTATAATTACTTTAATTATACCATTTCCAACTTAATCATTTGTTTGGAAGATTTTATAGCCATCCTAATTACTATTAAGGTCTCACTTTGCACATTATCCATTTAGCATGCATATATCATATAATTGCATACATTCCCATACATCTCATGCATTCATGGATAAGCAGTAAATATGGTATGATCATGGACTTTCTAAGGGATTCAATTCTGAGCCACCAAGAATTGAATCAGGGCATTCCTAGGTGCATTTCATTCATTCATTTTACAAGAGTTGCTGAAGGAGTACATAATCAACACTTGATATTGAATTCCTCCCACTGGTCCCACCAATGCTCTTGACCTCCTTGAACTTCTTGCAATCCAATATTACATAGTAATCCTTGGCATACCAAGGCGAATTTACAAGAACTTAAATAAATGAAATTACAACCCAAAAATATTACAAACTTAATAATACATGCCCAAAATATATTAAAATAAATTAATTAATTTACAATCCCAGAGAAACATAAAAGAAATAAATCCAATCACATTGGTCTTTTATAGTCCATGATCATCCATCATGCATATCACTATTTAACAATTAAATAAAACATACATTCTTAAATTAAATTGAATATCTCATATTCAACTTAAAATTCCAGATTTGAGTATGATTCAAATAAATTTAAAAATTCAGATTTGAATCTCATTCAAACAAATTTAAAAATTCAGATTTGAATCACATTCAAACAACTTCAAAAATTCAGATTTGAATCACATTCAAACAATTTTTAAAAAAATCAGATTTGAATCACATTCAAATATTTTTTAAAAAATCAGATCTGAATTTTATTGAATCAATTTTTAAAAATCAGATTTAAATATGATTCAAACAACTTTAAAAATTCAGATTTGAATCACATTCAAACAACTTTTAAAATTCAGATTTGAATCACATTCAAACAATTTTTAAAATTCTGATTTGAATCATAATTTAATTGTGTGATTAAAACAACTAATTAAACACTTTAATTAGTCAAAGAATAGGCCTTAGATCATACAACAATTGCAGAATTAAAAGCCAAACCTTGAACCACCCATGGAACCATTGTTGCTGCCACCAATGGTGGCTTCACCATGTGTGACGCCACATCTCATGATCCAACCAGCAATGAATCTCTTGATCTCATGATCAAACACACAATTAAATTATATAATCAACAATCTAAATGGCAAATATAGTGGCTCTGATACCAATTGAAGGCAGGCGTGAAAAACACAAGATTATACCATTGAATTCAAAATTTTCACCTAGGGTCACATGCACCATGCAAGATTTATTTTTATCTATTTGATTTCAATAATAAACAACATATTAAAAACTCTTTTAATATGTTTTTGGATCTGTATTTGCCATTTAAGATTTTAAAATTAATCAGATTAATTTTAGAACCCTAGATTAAATCAAGAACGATTACACTAACCTCTTGATGTCTTTGGCGTGTCTGCGCCTTTGAGATTCGTCTTGAGGACACGGATGTTGTCCCTCTAGCTTGTCCACACCAAGAACACCTATGGCAGCCCTTGAACAGCTTCTAAAGCCTTTTCTATTAATTAGAAATTCAAGTTCTGCCTTTTAAGAGATTAGAGATGTAAACAGGACACTAGAAACAATTTCTAGTGTTCTTAATTCAAGAGATTGATAGCTAATCTCTTTGAATTGATGAGAGATGAAGAGAAATAGCTGGAGAGGCTCAAAGTGGCGTGACATATGAGAGGAGAGGCTGCTGGTTATGTTTTCTTTTCATAACCCCACTTAAATAGCTAGGTTAACACATTAAACCCTAGCCACATGTCACCTTTTGATTAGCTCTAGGTTTAAGTGACCCAATCACATTGTGCCAAGTGTCAAACCTATATTTAATCTTGATTTTAATCATCTTACATGATTAAAAATATTTGGCAAGCTTATGTGTTATGCCATGTGTCACCATCTCATGGTGCCACGTGTCACACTGTGAAATGACCAAAATGCCCCTGTGTCTTAATTTTGAGTTCTTAACCCAAAATAATTATTTTCTTCTTCTAATTAATTTATATCAAATATAAATTAATTAATTAATCTCTATTAATTAATTTCTCATCAATTAAATTCATATTTAAACACTTTAAATATAAATTTAATTTATACTACACATCCAATAATCTAGATTTGGTTTCAAGTCATGCTAGGGACTTTGCAATTTTATTGCAAACCAAATCTATTTAATTAATCAATTAAACTCTTTAATTAATTAATTAAATCATATTTAAATAGGTGATAACTTGTGTATGTGTGTGACTTACTAGGCTCATCACTAATTGGCAATGAGACATGATATCAACTCTTAATATCATCGAACTCTTTCTTACCATAAATGATTTCTCTAAATCATTTTATGAACCTCATAGACCATGGTTAACACCTAGCATAGCATGCCATGGCCACCCAATTAGTAATAAGATTTACCTTAAATGAACCTATAATCATATGTTACCATGCACTAGAATCTCTCTGTTACAAAATCCCAACTCAAGCTGAGTCATGGTTTATGTCAAACTCCATTTGCTATGAATATTACGTTCTCTTTTAATTCCAGTTCTTGATTAAAAGATTTTCTCATCGAAACTCTTTTACGAATAAATCTATCTGTCTGGCCAGGAACTTGAAACATCAAGAACAATTAAATGAACATAGGATTTTATCTCTATTTACTTAGAGGCAGATTCCATCTTGATCAACACCTACCTCCATATATAACTAGCGAGAGCCAACACATGCCCATATACCCATACATAGTACAAGTATGAAAGCGATATCAAACTCAAACTACCTATATACAAGATAATTGTGCTATCTCAGGTCTAAAGATTATATGCACTGATATGATTTATGACAAAACATTGACAAGAGTAAACTCCATGTGCTTGTCATAAGTGTCACTGGTTCGGCCTACTTATCATTTATAAGTGCCTATCATGTTTGTTATATGGCATGAGACTCACCATTCCATTTTATTTATATCTCATATAAATAACTTGGGAACAAACATGAATACAATCTTTCTGGATAAGTCATGTCCTTATTATGAAGTATCCTCGATTGTGAACCTATTTATGATACTTTGTGCTAGAAATATTGTCACTCATATTCTTAACAACTTAAGAATAATATTTCTAACAAAATATCAATGGACCTTTTCTATTACACATAAATATATTATGTAAACGGAAAAGTGGAAATGCCTTTTATTATTAAAATATGTACAAGATACATACTAAATGATATGCTCTAGGGCATACTACTAACAGCTCCTTGGGTGAATACTTGGAAATCATAGTTCCAGGGCACAGCACGAGTGTTTGTGACTGGGAGCTGAGGTGGGGTTCGGATGATTGTTACTGGTGGTGATGATGCTGGGGCAGAGAAGGTCATTTTGTGATTAGAGGTAGAGGCATTTTAGCCGAATCGGGTTGTATTTACTCTGCCCTCCATTTTCGACCTTGTTTGGCATCTTAAGACTTTGAGGCACAGTAAGTTCTGGACCTCTTGTTTGAACTCCCCACAATTTTGCAGATTGTGGTTAGCTGCTCCTCTGTGATAAGGGCATCCCACATTATCTTCAAGCTCTGGTGTTTGAGGGTAGAGGTAACCTTCCCTCACTGCCATTGTAAAAATTTCCTCAAAGTGAGGAATCAGTTGATCTAGCTCTAAGGTTGACCCTTCTCCTTCTGAATTTATCATATTCATGCCATTGCTCGTACTATGATTGGGCAATGGGTTTGAGTTGACATTGGGAAGGGAGCCATTCCTTTTGATTTTCAACCACCCATTTCTGATTAGAGTGTGCACCCTCCCCCTGAGTGCCCCGCAATTGTCGATCGAGTGTCCCTGTGCCCCTCCATGATACTCACACCGGGAACTGGCATCATACCACCTAGGGTATGGCGGCTGAATTGGGTCAAGGGGAATCGGCACTATTTGATTTATACCGACGAGGTATCAGTATATTTTGCTAAGTGGGAGGAGAAGAGGTGGATCAGGGTTTCTTTGTGGTCTTGGGTTATTTTGGGGTGGTCTGGGTTGAGTAGGTTGAGGAGGTGGTCTGGGCTGGTAAGTTGTTGGTGGTGGATACTGTGGGCGTGGATGAGGATAATTTGGGAAAGGGAGTGGAACGTTGGCAATTGTTGGGCCATGAGAAGGTGGATATGGCCGGTAGTTGTTCTGAGGAAGTGGGGAGTGATTATTCTATCGGGTGATGGAAAGCACATCACCCTCTTTCTTTTTGCCGAAGCTGGCATTTTTCTTCGCAGGATTCTCAGTCATTTCCTGCAATCGTCCTAACCAGAGATTAGTTTCAATCCTCTCTCCAGCTTGAATAATGTCTGAGAAGCTGTTAGAGGTATTTCCAATCATTAAATTGAAATAGGGCGCCTTCAAGGTCTCAATGAACAAAGAACATAATTCATTATCAGTGACTGGAGGATACACTTCTGCCGCTTTCTCTCTCCAACTCTGGGCATATTCTTTGAAACTTTCCCTGTATCTCTGCACTAGATTTTGGAGGTCTCTCCTTGTGGGGGCAACGTCGCAATTGAACTTGTATTATTTCAGGAAGGCATCGCCCAAATCTTTCTAGAAGCGCAATTTGCTCCTGTCCAACTGAATACACCATCTCAAGGCAGCCCTGGAGAGACTCTCGTGAAAGAAGTGAACCAGGAGTCTATCGTCTTTTGTCAGGGCGGACATTTTGGCAATGTAAGTAACTAGATGGATGCGGGGATCTGAATTCCCAGTGTATTTGTCGAAGTCTGGGACTTTAAACTTGGGCGGCACCACCACATCTTGCACCAATCTTAATGATGCTACATCAACTGAACCATACATGTTTAGGCCCTCTATTGCTCTTAATCTTTCTTCTAGAGCGGACAACTTCTCATTTTCTCTTGTTTTATTTTCTCCTCCCACTACATGAGATACTTCCCCGATTGGGAAATGAGGGGTAAAATGAAATGGAGGGATCAGGATTGAAGGGTATGGTTTGGCATTCAGGACAGCCGGGTAATAGGAGAAGGGTGGGTCATTATTCAGGGGAGTCAGATTGACGGTGATTGTTGGATCCGGGATAGGTGGCTGGAAGGCGGAAGAGGTTGAAGCATGATGAGAATCAACCATTGTAGGAGGTGGGGGAGGTAGTGGTAAGTTGGGCTCTGATGCAGGCTTATTTTGGGACATCTCTCTCATTAGTCTCATGAGCTCTGAGACCTGGTCTTTCAACTCGGACACTTCTCCTTGTAGGTTCTGGACTTGTTCTTGGTCTTCCATTAGCCTTCTTATTCGTGACCTTATTAAGTACACTCGTCTGGGTTGAACAGCGTGTCTGGTCAGGCTTGTTTTGCATGAAGCAATGTTGATTTTCTGTAGGGAGTAAAAAGGAAGTCTTTTAGTGAATTTTGAATTTTATTAAAAATTAAAAGGGTTCTGGTTTGGACAAAGGATACCGTGGCATCTGAGAGCCAAAAGTAAAATCTGCAGAAGAATAATTGCATCAATTTTATCATGGCATCGTTCAATAGTCCGACAGTGAATGACTGGATTGAATGCGCCTCTATGATACCTGTCCATATGGTGCATCCAACTTTTTGCATAACCTTAGTGAGGGGGGTTCCTACGGCAGTCATACTATTCATTCACAATTTTGCTAAATAATGGCCCAAAGTTGTTCCATTAATCGAATAATTCACACATGGCAATCTTTACATCGGCCTAGGCTTAGGGAGATTCTTTATAATGTAATTACATTTTCTGAGATATTCATAAAGCCTTTCTTCTTGTCTGGCGGGGTTGAATATCTTCAGGGCATACTCGGATTCGGGTAAGAGTTCTTGTTTCCCCTGTGCTATCATTCTCTCCAGCTGGTCAACATTTTCTTTTAGCTCTCGATAGAGAGTGGCTTGTCTTTCTTTTTCCTTCCTTTCTTTAGCACATTCTCTCAGGATATCATTGATAAGTTATGCTTGCTCCTTTAGTTCAAGCTTCTTTTTTTTGCTTTCTTATTTATACTCTTCCATGAGTATCTCCTGGTATTCCATTTTCCCTTGAAGTTTGCCATTCTGTACTTCTGCTTCTTTCATTATAGCTTGGAGAGAGATCTTTTCCTTTTCCCACCGCATTCCTTGTTCCTCAAACTCTGTCTTTTCGGCGATTGCTTCTTCCCTTAACCTTTTTACTTCTCTTCTAAGGATATGCTGTTGGTCCTCCAACTATCTTATTTGTTCTTGTAATTGCCGATTTTTGGTATTCGCCTTTTGTAGAGAGTCGGCCAAATGAGCACTAGCTTCTTCTGAAAGGATGTTTTGACGGGGGTCGCTACCTTCGAATTTGGTTGGATCTGCAGTTAGGTATCCTTGATCCCTGCCGACCCTCCATTTAAGATAATCACCCGTGACATTCGAACCTTTAGGCGACCTTTTCATCATAATGATGTTTTCCCAGGATTTGCGAGCTATTTTCAATTCTTCTTCATTATCGAGCTCATGATAGAAATGAGCTCGGTGGTATTCTTCAATACTGATTGCGGACTGGGTCGAATCGAATTGTCTCATTACTAATGCTGGGATGTAATTTGTGTGTCCGGTCGCTCCAATTAGAGACACTGAACAATTAACCCCTGTGCTGAACAAAATGGGTTGACCTGCTGTCCACAATTTCTTCCAACAGTAGTCATGGCTGTTGAAGCTCAAAATCCGTTCTCGCCACTGCAGCTCATCCTTTGGGCTAATTACTAATCTGGTCATCTTCTCGATAAGAGGCTGATCAAGATACCAAGTTAACCCCTTTGTCTCTACAGGACACATGTGACTGATGATCCAGAGGTGCAACAATTGAGAACAACACTTGATGGACCCCTTGCCTTGTTGTCGATAGTAAGTAAGAGTCAATAAAGTCTCTGTAAGAATTGCCAGTATTAGGTTGACCTTCTATTTCTCTATTGCCCAGAATATCTCATCAACGCTATAGGTTATAATTCCTGGAGGTCCAGGGAACAAGATCAGGCCATAGATCCCCAAAGCAAGTGCTAATGAAGCCTGCTCCCATTGTTCATCCTGGATGTATCGATCCAACCACTTCTTGAGGTAAGTCCAATACCAACCATGTGTGTTTCCTTTGACAGTTTCCCTCGCCTTTGCTTCTTCCGGGGGAATCCCCAACATATGTGCGAACCGTTTCCAGGTCTGCCTATGCTAAAAGTGTAGGTAGATCCAATTTTGCGCCGCATAAGGAATTTCTAGCAATGCCTGATATTCTTCCATAGTGGGAGTAGTATCGATATCATTAAAGGAGAACACCCCATGCTTGAGATTCCAAACTAACAGCATGGCCTTTAATGCTGAAACTTGGACTTTGACTCGTATCAAGATCACAATCCTTCCATATTTTTCCTTAAATTGTGCCTTGACACGATCGGGAAACAACCTCCAACTACTGGATAAGCCCTCGAGACAGGTGCTTTTGACTTCGACTTTGCTTAGGTCCAATGGAGGTAACAAGTTGGCATCTGCCCTGGTGACATCACTTCATGGGGGTACTGAACCATGAGGCGATTTGGACCACGGTTTAGCATGCTGTTCCAGTCTAGGAATTTCTTCTGCCGACTGACTCGAGGATGTCATGTTAAAAATGATGCTTATTCTTTTACAGACCTTAATTCGGGGATGCCTGTAGGGAAAACTTGTGAGCAGGATAAATTTAGGGAATTTTGAATTATACTGTTGGCAGGGTGACACCTACACATTTATCAAAGTAGGAAAGTGTGTAGGTCCCCCTAACAGTATGATCCAAGATTACCCTAAAAAATAAGAACATAAGAAAACACAAACAGAATAGGGCAAGAGCAAGTATGTCCCTTTTGTCCTAAAATAAGGAGAGTCCTGGTACCGGATAGGTGCTACCTAATTGGATAGTTTTATCTTATGAGGTAGTTTGCTACAGCTTTCAGTTGTTGTGATAGTTTAGCTCAAGGTCTAATTTTCTTAAAGCCACAGGTTCCCAGATTGCCCCTACTGCAAACAGTAGAGCCCCATTCTATCACCATGATATTAACGGGAGAGTTCCACGGTTATCATAGTAAATAGAACAAGTTTCAATTTGAGCAGAAGCCTTCACGGATACTAACGGGGTAAAACCCACGAGTACTGCTACATGACTCCCTCCTATTTTCCTAAAAGGCTAAGAAAGCCCGGGTATAGGGCTGGAGTGTGTGAGGACATTGTGTGAGTGTTCAGTGTGTGAAGGGACACCTTTACCTCTTCCCAGTATGGGGGAGTTTTTCCTTTTTCTCTTTTTTAGACGAAGAGTGCTGTGAGGAATTGGATAATCAAGACAAGCAAAACGGTTAGTAAAAATAACAATAATTATGTGACACCCCTTACTCGACTACAGTGTAGCCGAGCAAGTTATGCCACTCAGTGTGCCGGAGCACTCTATTTTATCTTAATTCATTTTTATCATAGTTTTGAAAATAATTTGTGAAATATAATTCATTTATTGAAATTGTAATTTATTTGAGGTTCTGAAAATTTTAAAGAAAATCTGGTAGAGTACCGGCTAAAAATGGAGAAAACCGTTCTTCGGAACCTGTGAAAAACACTTCCTATATTCTTATTCATTCATCTCAACTCCATTTATCAAAATCTCAATATTTTTCAGTTCACATTCATTTCTCAATCATTCATTTCATGTGATAATCATATATATATCATAGATAAACATTCACTTTTTCATTTACAAACACAATTCTCATTATTTACATGAGCATCAAATTACATTTCATAAGTTCATTTACACATGAGAAAATAAGATCAATTACAAAATACCAAAATAACACCTAGTGTCCTACCAATGCACTGTGGATGGTGAAGTGACACGGACACTATGCAGAACTGTGAACTGCCTTACCGAATCTGTGGTCTACTGGGCCCTCTGTCCAAATCTTCAGTACCTACGCGTTGCAAAAGCGACGCGCTAAGCATAAAGCTTAGTGGTGCAAATAATACAAGAAAATATAATATGCAAATAAAAATAATAATTTCCTTGCTATTGTGTTCATAAGAACTGAATAATTACCAACTTAATATTTAGTCGAGGGCTAATTACGTTTTATGATATTAACTTCTTCATGCATTTTGTTTATTTATTTTCTTCATGATCTTGAGTTTCTTTGTATTCTATCGTAATCATTTCTGATATTTAATTTTCGTATTTTCTTTAACAATCAGTTCAATTACAGTTATACTTTTCCATGCCCAAGTAACCTATACAAATTGACCGGACTGGATAAACGGGTAAACTAGCACTGGGTACCAGGTACCTCGGGCCGTCACACCATCGGTCACAATGTGTCTCCCGGTGTGCAAACAGAATGGCTAATAAGCCATATAAGCAATAAGGCATAAAGCCAAGTAAAACATCATAATCAGTATAGCCATAGGCTATCACATCACAGAATGGCAATGAAGCCATACATCATACACAGTACTGCTATCAGAACCCTATTGGCATGCCAACCTATCCAAACCAATCACATTAGGCCTACTAGGGCATTTGATACTTTTGAATTCTTCAATTTTTGAATTTCAAGTTTTTATGTCACTATTCACTTTAATAGTCAACAAAAAGTTGACTTTTGCATAGATCATAGGTGCATTGGTTTTAACACTCCCAATGTACCACATTTTGCATTTAAAACTTGTTGGTTTTGGTCACTTTCTCAGAGCTTAGGTCATTTTGGCAAAATTGCCAATTTTCGGTTTTGGTGCTCCGAAGTTGCACTGTTCTATTGGTCGATCTACTTTTGGAATTTGACAAAACTTCCTTCATAAAAAATGTTCCTTATTTTGTCTAGTTGAATTTCTTTTTTTGAATCACTCCATTTGGAGTTTTGTAGCTCAAGTTATGGCCAAAATAAGTTTACTGTTCACGTGCACTGTTCATGCTGCACTTTTGGGTTTTGGCAGATTTTGATCCAACTTTGGTCAGTAATTTGACCAAGTTAAGTTCATAATTTGGTCTAACTTTCTTCATATGAAATGTTCTACCATGCCTTAGGTTTCCATCGGTTCAAGAATCGCCTAAATCCGAGTTTTCTAGAGAGAGTTATAGCCATCCAAACATTACTGCTCAAATGAAAATTCTGGAAATTTCAGTACAGTAAACTTCACTTTGCTCAATGATTTGATTAGGTTCTGATCATATTTTGGGGTAGGTTTCTTCATGAAAGTTGTTTTTCTATGTCTTAACTTGTTGCTGTAAAAATTTCAGATCAATTGACCATTTCTACAGTGAATTATGGCCAAATGAACAGTTACTGTTCATTTGGTCATTCTGCAGGGGCTGTTTGCAGGGTATCCGGATTGGGGCCAAGTTTTGGTCCTCTTGCTTTGGTCTTTTGGGCATGGTTTCTTCAGAAAAAATGTGCCATTATAAGCCTAGTTTCATGTCCAATTGGCCAAACACCAATTGGACCAACACAGCCCAAGCTATGGCAGTCCAAGTGGACTAAAATTTCAGTCACTCTGCTGCACTCACAAGGCAGCGTGCTCCTTCACTTTGCCATGCTACATTTCAGTCCAATTTATGGTTAACTTACCTAAAATGGTCACTAATTGACCCTTATAATGTTTACTTATCACTTCATAAGCCAAAACCAAATTTCACTCTCTAAAACCCTAGTTCCCATTATGAGTTTTCACAACATACCTTAATTAACTACAAGTTCATTATCCTTATATTCACATAATTTAAACCTAATCTTTAGTTCTCTTCAAGTCCATCAAAAACACTCAATCCTACTCCTTCCTTAAGGCAGCCGAAATCCATTGGGCTACATACACTTAACTTTTATTCATTTGGTTCACAACTTCATACTTATTTAAGTCATTAACATGGAATAATAGAGATATAAGTGGAATTAGGCACTAACCTTTTTGAAACCAATCTTGAGCTTGTTATTCTTCAAGATTTCTCCTAGAACCATAATAATCATAATCAATTATAACTTCACTTTTCTAAATTAAATATCCAATAAAAATTCAACAGGATTTCCCCTTAAATTGGACTAAACTCCTATCATAAATCTTAAATCCACAACCACCCATTCATACCCAATCTGGCAGCTTGTGCATTCAAATTTATATATAATGATCTAACCGTTAGATAAATCCCAAATTTATACCATATATTCAAGACATCCCTATACAATATCAGTAAAAATTTCAGCATCAAATTATCTCTATATCATGAGATATCAAGCATTCATTCAACCCTTCAAAATCTGAATTGTTGCAGAAATCAGTCTTACTCAGACAGCTCATGCAAAACAATTTATATCTCATAAACCACAAGTCTAAAATTCACCAAATTTTAACCCAGCAGCCTCAACATCCAAAATATCATTTTTACCAAATTTCATAATTTTATAAGCATCCTAACTATTTATTTTTCTCAAATTTTAGTAGCCAAAATTCAGAATTCAACCTACAGACAGCTTGTGTTCAACAATATGTTTCTCCAAATCCAACCGTTGAACAATCACCAAATTTTAACCATAACTTCCACACATACATACCTCAAACATATCCAAAAATCAGCCATAGATATTGAGCCAAACTCACCTGGACGGAAGAGAAACATGCTGCCCTGCTGAACCCCTTTTTCTGCTACTGTTCATCTCCTTCTCCTTCTTCCTTTCTTTCTTTCTTTTCCTTTTCTCTCTCTTTCTCTCTTATTCCAGCCCGTATGAAGAAGGAAACTGCTGGTTTCCTTTGTTTTTTATCTCATTTTAAGTTATTTTTATCTCTTTTTATTGGTTTGTCAAATGGTGATTGGTTGGAGAGTGTTGGATGACATCATATGATGTCATAATTTGCTTTTTATTTCATTTTTCTTTTCTTTTCATCACTACTCATTTTCAATTCAATTTTTAGCAATATTTATTCATATTTTATGTCATAATAATTATTTACTCAACTGGACAAGTCGGCCAAAAATCACCTCTGAAGGCGAAATGACCAAAATGTCCTCCGTTTGGCTTAACGGGTCAAAATTGTCTGTACCGATTGAAAAATTTTTCTAAATATTTTCTTGGCATTCTAATGCCATAGGAACCTCAGTAATCCTTCTCTGGAGTCCCAAAAATTATTTTATAATTTTTTCCCCGGGTCTAGGGCTCCTCGTTGCGAGAACTGCAACTTCCCTCTAGTTACCCATCGCTTGGGCACCGGCTCATTTAATTTAGTTGCATTTTATTTCTAAAATTTTTACTAAATTTTTCTTAGTAATATTTGAGTTAATTATGGTTCCTCACTTTGGTTTAAATATTTTTCCAGAAGTTCTAGCTGTCCGGACCGACACCGGTCGCCAGAACAGTAGAATGTATGGAGTTGCTACCGGGAGGATGTTACAACTCTTCCCCTCTTATTTAAATTTCGTCCTCGAAATTTACCCAATGTAAATAGCCAAGGAGCTAATGCCTCTTTATTTCTTCACCTTTCCTTGTTATCCTACTTCACTCTCTCCTTAGTCTCAATCCTATCCTCAAACAGTTATGTACTCATCCTTTTTCATCTTAAATACAGTCTCCTTCTCATCTCCATTCACTATCTCATTGTCTCTTCACTCTCTTATTCCATACCTTAACCTGAAATAAACAGGAAATACAGATCTGCAATAGTGTCACCTCGACTCTTATGATTACAATGCATGATATGCAATCTATCTAGGTCCAGAAATGCCTAAACCGTGCTCTCATACCACTAAATGTGACACCCCTTACCCGACTACAGTGTAGCCGAGCAAGTTATGCCACTCAGTGTGCCGGAGCACTCTATTTTATCTTAATTCATTTTTATCATAGTTTTGAAAATAATTTGTGAAATATAATTCATTTATTGAAATTGTAATTTATTTGAGGTTCCGAAAATTTTAAAGAAAATCCGGCAAAGTACCGGCTACAAATGGAGAAAACCGTTCTTCGGAACTTGTGAAAAACACTTCCTATATTCTTATTCATTCATCTCAACTCCATTTATCAAAATCTCAATATTTTTCAGTTCACATTCATTTCTCAATCATTCATTTCATGTGATAATCATATATATATCACAGATAAACATTCACTTTTTCATTTACAAACACAATTCTCATTATTTACATGAGCATCAAATTACATTTCATAAGTTCATTTACACATGAGAAAATAAGATCAATTACAAAATACCAAAATGACACCTAGTGTCCTACCAATGCACTGTGGATGGTGAAGTGACACGGACACTATGCAGAACTGTGAACTGCCTTACCGAATCTGTGGTCTACTGGGCCCTCTGTCCAAATCTTCAGTACCTACGCGTTGCAAAAGCGACGCGCTAAGCATAAAGCTTAGTGGTGCAAATAATACAAGAAAATATAATATGCAAATAAAAATAATAATTTCCTTGCTATTGTGTTCATAAGAACTGAATAATTACCAACTTAATGTTTAGTCGAGGGCTAATTACGTTTTATGATATTAACTTCTTCATGCATTTTGTTTATTTATTTTCTTCATGATCTTGAGTTTCTTTGTATTCTATCGTAATCATTTCTGATATTTAATTTTCGTATTTTCTTTAACAATCAGTTCAATTACAGTTATACTTTTCCATGCCCAAGTAACCTATACAAATTGACCGGACTGGATAAACGGGTAAACTAGCACTGGGTACCAGGTACCTCAGGCCGTCACACCATCGGTAACAATGTGTCTCCCGGTGTGCAAACAGAATGGCTAATAAGCCATATAAGCAATAAGGCATAAAGCCAAGTAAAACATCATAATCAGTATAGCCATAGGCTATCACATCACAGAATGGCAATGAAGCCATACATCATACGCAGTACTGCTATCAGAACCCTATTGGCATGCCAACCTATCCAAATCAATCACATTAGGCCTACTAGGGCATTTGATACTTTTGAATTCTTCAATTTTTGAATTTCAAGTTTTTATGTCACTATTCACTTCAATAGTCAACAAAAAGTTGACTTTTGCATAGATCATAGGTGCATTGGTTTTAACACTCCCAATGTACCACATTTTGCATTTAAAACTTGTTGGTTTTGGTCACTTTCTCAGAGCTTAGGTCATTTTGGCAAAATTGCCAATTTTCGGTTTTGGTGCTCCGAAGTTGCACTGTTCTATTGGTCGATCTACTGTTGGAATTTGACAAAACTTCCTGCATAGAAAATGTTCCTTATTTTGTCTAGTTGAATTTCTTTTTTTGAATCACTCCATTTGGAGTTTTGTAGCTCAATTTATGGCCAAAATAAGTTTACAGTTCACGTGCACTGTTCATGCTGCACTTTTGGGTTTTGGCAGATTTTGGTCCAACTTTGGTCAGTAATTTGACCAAGTTAAGTTCATAATTTGATCTAACTTTCTTCATATGAAATGTTCTACCATGCCTTAGGTTTCCATCGGTTCAAGAATCGCCCAAATCCGAGTTTTCTAGAGAGAGTTATAGCCATCCAAACATTACTGCTCAAATGAAAATTCTGGAAATCTCAGTACAGTAAACTTCACTTTGCTCAATGATTTGATTAGGTTCTGGTCATAATTTGGGGTAGGTTTCTTCATGAAAGTTGTTTTTATATGTCTTAACTTGTTGCTGTAAAAATTTCAGATCAATTAACCATTTCTACAGTGAATTATGGCCAAATGAACAGTTACTGTTCATTTGGTCATTCTGCAGGGGCTGTTTGTAGGGTATCCGGATTGGGGCCAAGTTTTGGTCCTCTTGCTTTGGTCTTTTGGGCATGGTTTCTTCAGAAAAAATGTGCCATTATAAGCCTAGTTTCATGTCCAATTGGCCAAACACCAATTGGACCAACACAGCCCAAGCTATGGCAGTCCAAGTGGACTGAAATTTCAGTCACTCTGCTGCACTCACAAGGCAGCGTGCTCCTTCACTTTGCCATGCTACATTTCAGTCCAATTTATGGTTAACTTACCTAAAATGGTCACTAATTGACCCTTATAATGTTTACTTATCACTTCATAAGCCAAAACCAAATTTCACTCTCCAAAACCCTAGTTCCCATTATGAGTTTTCACAACATACCTTAATTAACTACTAGTTCATTATCCTTATATTCACATAATTTAAACCTAATCTTTAGCTCTCTTCAAGTCCATCAAAAACACTCAATCCTACTCCTTCCTTAAGGCAGCCGAAATCCATTGGGCTACATACACTTAACTTTTATTCATTTGGTTCACAACTTCATACTTATTTTAAGTCATTAACATGGAATAATAGAGATATAAGTGGAATTAGGCACTAACCTTTTTGAAACCAACCTTGAGCTTATTATTCTTCAAGATTTCTCCTAGAACCATAATAATCATAATCAATTATAACTTCACTTTCCTAAATTAAATATCCAATAAAAATTCAACAGCATTTCCCCTTAAATTAGCCTAAACTCCTATCATAAATCTTAAATCCACAACCACCCATTCATACCCAATCTGGCAGCTTGTGCATTCAAATTTATATATAATGATCTAACCGTTAGATAAATCCCAAATTTATACCATATATTCAAGACATCCCTATACAATATCAGTAAAAATTTCAGCATCAAATCATCACTATATCATGAGATATCAAACATTCATTCAACCCTTCAAAATCTGAATTGTTGCAGAAATCAGTCTTACTCGGACAGCTCATGCAAAACAATTTATATCTCATAAACCACAAGTCTAAAATTCACCAAATTTAACCCAGCAGACTCAACATCCCAAATATCATTTGTACCAAATTTCATAATTTTATAAGCATCCTAACTATTTATTTTTCTCAAATTTTAGTAGCCAAAATTCAGAATTCAACCTACAGACAGCTTGTGTTCAACAATATGTTTCTCCAAATCCAACCGTTGAACAATCACCAAATTTTAACCATAACTTCCACACATACATACCTCAAACATATCCAAAAATCAGCCATAGATATTGAGCCAAACTCACCTGGACGGAAGAGAAACATGCTGTCCTGCTGAACCCCTTTTTCTGCTACTGTTCATCTCCTTCTCCTTCTTCCTTTCTTTCTTTCTTTTCCTTTTCTCTCTCTTTCTCTCTTATTCCAGCCCGTATGAAGAAGGAAACTGCTGGTTTCCTTTGTTTTTTTATCTCATTTTAAGTCATTTTTATCTCTTTTTATTGGTTTGTCAAATGGTGATTGGTTGGAGAGTGTTGGATGACATCATATGATGTCATAATTTGCTTTTTATTTCATTTTTCTTTTCTTTTCATCACTACTCATTTTCAATTCAATTTTTAGCAATATTTATTCATATTTTATGTCATAATAATTATTTACTCAACTGGACAAGTCGGCCAAAAATCACCTCTGAAGGCGAAATGACCAAAATGCCCTCCGTTTGGCTTAACGGGTCAAAATTGTCTGTACTGATTGAAAAATTTTTCTAAATATTTTATTGGCATTCTAATGCCATAGGAACCTCAGTAATCCTTCTCTGGAGTCCCAAAAATTATTTTATAATTTTTTCCCTGGGTCTAGGGCTCCTTGTTGCGAGAACCGCAACTTCCCTCTGGTTACCCATCGCTTGGGCACCGGCTCATTTAATTTAGTTGCATTTTATTTCTAAAATTTTTACTAAATTTTTCTTAGTAATATTTGAGTTAATTATGGTTCCTCACTTTAGTTTAAATATTTTTCCAGAAGTTCTAGCTGTCCGGATCGACACCGGTCACCGGAACAGTAGAATGTACGGAGTTGCTACCGGGAGGATGTTACAAATTAACATATGGAATTTTGTAAATTAAGCCCACCTAACTGCGGTTTGAGCATAAAATTAAATCTGCTTTTGGACCTCTGAACTGGGGTGAAGGTGAAGGGTCCCCAGTGGAGTCGCCAAGCTGTCACAAGGTATTTTATGATCGCCTGGACGAACACTCACTGAAGTGGGAAAGAGTGCGGAGTCGCCACATTAATTTTGAGGGAAATTAAAGAAAATCATTTGTGAAAATAAATTAAAATGAAGCCACTTTAAAAATAGAGATTCTAGGTTCGAGGTCTGTATACGGGCGGGGAAGGTGTTAGGCACCCTACCTCGTCCCTCTATGAGGGTAAGCAGATTTAACATTATGCTCTTCATAAATTAAAATCAATAGTTAGGGGGGTTAGAATAAAGTTGTTAATCCCTTTGATACAAGGGAATATTTAATTTTTCATTGTTTCAGGTTACCCAAATACATAAGTACATGAGACGACCCTTAGTGAGTTGGTGTTGCGTAGCAGTTTTTGGTTTAAGGGATTACTTTGCATATCGTGTTGTTTGAATTTAAGAGAGTCCGGGTAAAAACCTCTCCCGATCTCTATAGGTGATCTGTTTAAAGTTTGAATAAGGGATCTTGGATAAGAACTCTCCTCCGATCTCCACATATTTATTAAAATTTTGGTTGTGAATCGAATAAGAACTCTCCTCCAATCTCTTTAAATAATTATTAAAAATTTTGATTGAAGATCGGATAAGAACTCTCCTTCGATCTCCACATATTTATTAAAAATTTAGTTGAGAGTCGGATAAGAACTCTCCTCCGATGTCTTTCTTCGTTTAAATGAGAATCGGGTAAGAACTCTCCTCCGATCTCTTTCTTCGTTTAAATGAGAATCGGGTAAGAACTCTCCTCCGATCTCTTTCTTCGTTTAAATGAGAATCGGGTAAGAACTCTCCCCGGACCTTTTGAGATTTAATTACGATCGTACGTCATAAAGATATTAGACTAAGGGTTCTGACATCCGAAGACGCTGAGAGCCCGAACAAGACTTCTCTTAATCCGTTAATACCTTATAACTATGTAGGGGATATAGACTAAATTTCTTTCGATCTCCTACGTGATTACCTTACCAATACCTTTTAATAGGCAATATCCGATCTCTTCCGTTCATTAGTCGGGGACCCGATCTTACCTCGATCCCCCACTATACCAAGTTATCTCCTGAGCTAGTCTAGTGGTTCGACTTCATAATTTTCTCCTGATTTATTATCCAAACTTTTATAATTTTGAAGAAACTTTCGTGTTAAGATACAGCTACCAACATTTTACCAAACTACCTATACATTACTCGGGGCCAAAACATCTACATTTGAAGGTAATAAAGGCTAAAAAAAAACAGATGACATGAGCGGATGAACAAGAAGTAAACTCAAGAGGATAACCACCTTCGTGTGGTTTTTAATATAACATAAACTTGACGAAAATTACGAGCATGAAAATAAAGAAAATAAATATAAAGAATATGAGCACTTGGTAAAGCGACGGTCTAAACACTCACCTGTAGGGAGTTAAGTCTATTGAACTAACTATGGAGTCACAAATATAGTAGAGCTGCGTGCTAATAGTCTGGGGACTAATGCTTGCCTTGTAATGAAGAGTACCAAGTTAAAATGCAATCGAACCAAAATGACAATAACCGGGCTTGAATGAGATTGAGCTTGTAAAATAAGAGTGAATATAAAGATGATGAGAACAGAACTGAAACTAAGAGAGGGTATCGCAGAGCAATGAACAAACTGAAAATAAAGAGTTTCAATGTCCAACACTCCTTTAAAGAAAATACTTTAGAAAACTGGTTTCTGAAGTTTTTTCAATTTTGAAAGCTTAAAAATAGCAGAGTAGCAAAACTGAATCAACTTTCAGAGCTTTTCCACTATAATTACCACCCTTTTTCTTTTGTTCTCCTCCCTTTTCACAGTGTTTCATACAGGTATTTATAGGGAACGGGTGCTCCCAAAGAAGGGTCAGGATTTTCTTTGAGGGAGATGAAAGGTTTGGATTTTAAAGGATATGATCTGATGCCTGAGAATTACAGAGAATCAAAATGAATGGCTGAGATCCTATTCCGAACATTTGTCCTTTTTCTTTTCTATTCCAACGGTTCAAAATCTTTTGTCAAGGGAGATCCGAAGGCTGGGAATAAAAGGCAACGGTCTTGTAGTCTTCTCTTTGATCCAAGGGCTCCGGACTTATCCTTACAAATAAGATCAACGGTGGAGATCGAGATGTACAGGACTGTCATGACATGTCCTAGCACTTGTCATTAATGTGGGCGATTCTGCAAATGAGGCGTGCGATGGAGATTTGATCTCATCTGTAACGCTTTAACTACCTCGGCTCTTATTATAACGGCAGTTATTGAAAGTTGTCTCATCCTCTCCTTGCTTTCTGATCTCCCACCCCTTCCGATCTTTCCATCATGACCTTTTTCGATCTCTCATGTCGAGCCCCTCTCCCGATCTCTCTCACTCCAGCACCTTCTTCTCTATCCGGGCTGATTCAGTCAAAGCATTTATTCCTTCGATTACTGAGGCGTCCGCTTTATTTTCCGCTAGCAATAAATGCTCAGACCCTCTCTATATATATACCTTCAATGGGAGATCCTTCCGCATTTCATTTTCTTCTCTTTTCGCTTTCTCACTTTTCCTGTTCTAGCTGCTCCGGCAACAATCCTGGCCATGGCAGCTGCTTTTGATCTTTTTTCGACTGCTCCCTTTATTTATTGACTGAAAATTTATGACCCCGGTGATCAGAAAATAACGATGGCCACCTCTGATGATAGTGAGAGAACCAGACTAATTTACCGATCTAGGTCGAGAATATCGATCGTATCGATCTCGAATCGGTCGACCAATATAACCGGCGAACCGATTTCGGGCTAGAAGACTGCTAATTTCTCTCTTACTATTGGTGACTGCCCTTTGAAGCTTACTTGGCTCCTCACCACATCGGGTGTCCCGACAGCGGCTCGGTTCCGAGCGATAACATTGACGATGACCTCTCCTATTCTCATGAGAGTCATAGTCACCCCATCTGAGCTGTACATCTATCCGATGTCGATGGCTGGTTTCCTGATCAAACACATCTTTTGATTCAGCCACGAGACTAGGCTTTGACATAGGCCTTTACTAGGTAGGATGTACTGCCAATCTCTAGAGATCGCCCAAATGATGTAATTTGACCTTTAATGTAATTCGGTCTCTAGAGATTGCCCAATTTGATGTAATCTGACCTTTAATACAATCCGATCTCTTGAGATCGCTCAAATGATGTAATCTGACCTTTTGGAAATGAAATTTTATTTTGACAATTATCATTTTATTATTATTGCATTGGTTATTTTCCAATCTCTAATGTGTTTATCCAATCCGATTCCTAACTGAATAGCCCTTAGCCGATCTATAACTTTAAACATCTATCTTAATCTGCCGATCTTTAACCAGCCGATCTCTCCTTATTTATTTATAGAGTTTCGGGAATGTTCTTGCGACGTGTCAGAAAAGCTGGCGAATCCCGCTAACCGATGCGCCGCTTGGGACACTGTGAGCATTAAATGCTCAGACGGGTATAAATAGGGGATGGGTCAGCCAGTTGCTCCCTTATGTCATTTTCAGCGTCTCGCGAGTGATTCCGAAATTCTCTCTTTTCTTCAAGTTCTTCCGACACCGATCACACTCCGGTAAGGGTTTTGATCTTTCTTTTTGTTAAATTTTCTCTTTTCTTTGATAATGAGCTGCGTCGAGGGTCAGAGAGCGGCGAGCCCCCCTTCCGTTCAGGTCTCGTGGTCGTTAGATAAAGTTGAAGTGGTCGGACTAAGCAGGCGATCTAAACCTCTTACGACCTCTGTTTCAGCCTGTAGTCAAGTAGCACCCTCAAGACGAATGCATACCTTAGGGAGAGAAAGCCTTGCCGTAGATGAGCTGCCGTCAATCCTTCAAGAAACCGATCTGCAGACGATTAGCCAAGAATACAACCTTTGGACCGACTCATACAAGCTTATCAGATGCCATGGCGATCTCCGAGCCGATCATTTCTTCAAAGAAAAATGATATGATCATGATATATGAAGAGCAATTAAAAGCAGAGCTGTGGTTCCCTCTGGATGACTTCTTCAAGGAAGTTCTGAAATTTCACCAAGTATGTATAGCCCAAGTACATCCAAACTGATGGCAGATGTTGGTAGCCTTCAGAGGCCTCTATCGAGCTAAGGGACTCAGTCCCACAGCGAAGGTGTTCGTCGAGCTACATAGGCTAACTCGTCGAAAGGACGATGAGTACTGATTCTTTCAAGCGAAGCCGCATTGCGGGCTCTTTACCGATCTGCCCTCCTCACTGAAGAATTGGAAGAATCGCTTCTTTATTCTGAGGAGCAAGATTCTGAACGGCTCTAAGGGTTTCCCACGTAGCTGGCTGCATTTGGGCCCATCACTTCTGAAGCACATTGCCTTGAGTAGGGAAGAGGGCGCCATGGTAATGGAGCTAAAGGATCAAGCGGCCAATCAGAAGTTCTCCTGTTTAGATGCGGTGACGGCCGAACTACATCATTGGATAATGCAGTTGGTTATCGGCGAAGAACGCGGGCTTCAGCTCTCTGACCTCGGCATCGGTACTTTCTATATCTCTGATCTCTGGGCCTTAGCGAACTCACTGACTTTTTCTTTGCCCAGGCATGGCGAGCGGTGAGGCTTCCAAAGAGAGCCGAAAGCGAAAAAGAGAGGTCTCCAGGAAAGTGCAGGAGATGAAGCATGCCGAGGCCTCTCAGATGCGAAAGCACGATCCAGGGGAGATGTAGGGAGGCTTGTCCCTACCCTCTGGGCCGCCGATCCTTGAAATAGAAGTGATCCGGTCTCTTCCTCGATAGCAAGAACCGCCACCTCCAACGATTGCTTTGGGTACAGAAGGGGGTCCTTCCCAACCTCTTACAAGGACCCTTTCCCATGGCTCTCAAGTCTTGATTCACTCCCTTGAGAAGAACCGAACCGTTCGAGAGAATTTGGGTTTGACTAAGGTTTTAGGGGCCCCCATCTACCTTTAGGAGGATCAGAATAGGCTAACCCTGAACAGTCTCGACGATATCTTGACCCAGACTATGAGCTTGAGCATGGAGAGTTTGGTGAATCAACATATCATCCAGGAAAAGGCTCATCATTTGAGGCAGGAGGTCCAGAAGGTGGGTCAGGAAGCGGCTTCAGCCCGAGCCCAACTTTCATCCGCCCAAAACTACATAGATGAAATTGAGGGACGGATGAAGTTCTATGAGGATAAGTAGGCTCATTTTCTTGAAGAAGCTCGGGCGCTCCGAGCTATTGATGTCGCTCGCCTCACTGAAGAACTTAGAGTAAAAGAAGAAGAGGCAGTGACGAGGGAGGCCGGTGCTTATGTGAACGCCCATGGGGATCTTTTGGCCGAGCACAAGAAGCGTTATCCTGAAGAGGATTTTTCCTGGATGGTGGACTTGGCTCCCCAAGACGAAGAGGATAGCGAGGAGGAAGCTGGGGGAGATGGAGAGGGTGAGCGAAATGTAGAACAGGCTGGGGGTGATCCTCCAGTCGAATGACTTGTATTTTATTTTGAAATGAAATGAAATTCTCTCTTTTGTCCAATGACTTGATGAGATCGGAAAGTATCTAAGTTGTATAAGCGCCTGATTGTCTGAACATATTAGAACAACTTGAAAGCGATTATTACTCTATGTGTGAGAGATCGATAAAACATTGTAAGCATGAGATCAGCCTAAATCGAGAACAAACACTGAGCGGAACTTAAGATTATTAAAATTGGAAACCTGATTTGAACATTTAAGATCGGAAGCACCATTAAGCCAGATCAAAACCTTAACTTTTTTAAATAACTATCTACAATATTTATGAAATGGAGATCGGATGGCATGAAGACCTAATGTTGGTTCGATTTTGTTTGACAAGAGATCTTAAATTTGATTGACTGGCAAGGAGACTTGATAATTGGCTTGAGAGATCGGTAATGTGATTGACCGGTTAGGAGACTTGGTGTTGGTTTGATCCCTATGAAGAGAGATCGGAAATGAACTGAACGACACAAAGACTTGGTGCTTGGGATCAATTTCAAAGTCTATTGATTTCGGGGATTGGCCAAAATATGGTGTCGACAATTGGTGGAAAACCATTCCCCACAGTTTGGTGGAACCCCTAGTGCTGACATGGGATGACTTTCTTAGAGAGTTCAGACAAAAATATGTCCCAGATGCCTATGTGGACCAGAAGCTACAAAAGTTCTTAAGCCTGAAGTAAGGGAACAGAACAGTGGCAGAATATGAGAGAAACTTCTCTCGATTGAGTCATTATGCAGGAAGCCTACTTACCACTCTTATAGACAGATGTAAACATTTTAAGGCCAGGTTAGGGCCTAGTTTAAGAATGCAAAATGTGGGGTTCCGGCACCAGAATTTCTCAGAGCTAATATCGCAAGCCCTAGAACTGGAAAGAATTGAAAATGAAAAAACAGTTAAAAAGGGTACAAAAGAAAAAGAGAAAATTAGAAAGACTACTAATCAAGTTCCTAATAGTGGGTCAGGAAAGAGAAAGCACTTTGGAGGATCTAGCACATGTTAATCGGGTAGAGATATATCTTCTGGACAGAAACCACCCCGATCGGATCAGCAAACTTAGCAAAGACCCAGAAATGCATTGTCGGATCGACTTTATGAAACTTATGGTAAACCACATAGTGGGGTATGTTATAGAGCCATAGGAGCATGTTTTAATTATGGAGAGACTAGTCATTTTGCTAAGGATTGTATAAATCCACACCGTTTTGGATCATTTACTACACCATAGGGATCAGCCCAAGTTTCTACCCCAAAGAGTTCACCTTCAGTTAGTAGAGGCAGAGGTAGAGGTAGGGTAATACACCTGGAAGTCAGAGTACTGTGAATCAGCCAGAACAAGGTGATGCTCTAGCTAGAGTATACACTATGCGGCAAAAGGAAGAGGATGAAACTTCTGACATGGTTGCTGGTACTTTCTCAATTTTTAACTAAGATATATACATGTATTGTTTGACCCGGGGTCTGCATACTTTTATGTTAGTGCTAGCATTGTTTGCCTTCCTGCTGTCCCTCGTATAAAAATAAATTTTGATATGTTAGTGACTAGTCTTTTTGGAATTAGTTTTGGAAGAGTTTGTTAACGAAAGACATTTCCTAGAATACGATAAATTATTGAAAATCGATAAATAAAAGAGTTGTGGAAGTAAAAATTTGAATAGTTGGTTCAGATGTAACAAAGAAATGTTATGAATATGAGTAAGATTGTTGACTAGAATGGTCAGAGGACAAATGATTAGATAAATAATTCTAACATGACCTCAATGGTCATTCAATAAGGAAAACATGAATCGAAATATTAGACAGAATGATAGTAAGAAAAGATTGGTGTTATACGAATAAATTAAATGTTGTATTAGATTGTTAAAAGTCTTACACATATTCAAAGGAAAGAAGATTTTATGATCATATAGAAAGGAGAAAATAAACGTATGACTATTGTAAGAAAACTATTGGGTAAAATTTCACAGATAAAATTTATTTTAAGGGGGGAAGAATTGTAACACCCCTATATTTGGTAGTGCGTTTTACTGTTCTAGCGACTGATGTCTGTTCGGACAGCTAAGATGCCTGGAATTATACTTAAATGTTAGTGAAGAGAAATAAGATAATGAAATATAATAGAGGAAAATATAAGAAAAAAAAAGAAAAATAAGAGCAATGAAATGTAATTTGGTTAAACGAGCCAAAAACCATAGCAATGGGTGACCGCACTGGGAAGTTGCGGCGAGGACCGTTGACTAGCCCTAGACCGCGGGGAACCCTAAAAAATATTTTTAAGACTTAAATAAACATCTATTGAGGTATAAATGATATTAGAAAATGTCAAAGAAAAATTAGTAAGTCAGTATAAATAAAAACAAAAATTTAAGAAATCGGCAGGTCAAGGATTTAATCGGTAGCACTGAAAAATTTGAAATGCAACCCGAAAAGGGGCATTTTTGTCATTTGACAACTAGAGTGGACTTTTGACCTAAATGTCCATTAAAAATAAGTAATATTAAAATTTAAAAATCACAGGAAAAAAAGAAATTAGGTATGAAAGGTAATTAGGAAGAAATTAAGGGGTGTAATTGAAATTAACTAAAATTATTCATTTCTTCTTCCTTTCTTTGTTAAAGTTTGTATTGATGTTGAGATAAGTAAATTGATGAAGAAATTTTGAGGTTTTGAGGAGTTATTGATATATCTAATTTTGGGCAGCCATGAAGTGGAAGGTATTGAGTTATTCTTATATAAATTTCTTGGGAATTAAGATTGATTAAATTAATTTGAAGAGTTAGTGAATTAATAT
Source organism: Hevea brasiliensis (assembly GCF_030052815.1). NCBI lineage: Eukaryota > Viridiplantae > Streptophyta > Magnoliopsida > Malpighiales > Euphorbiaceae > Hevea > Hevea brasiliensis. Next base: position 72,162,423 of record NC_079497.1, read on the forward strand.
CATGTATATATGTGATTAAACATGTGAATTGGAGATTTGCATGAAATAATGAAGGCCTTGGAAAATTGCAATTTTCAGCAGCCTTGAATTCCAGGGAAGAATGTTAATTTCAAGAATGTAAATATTAATTTCATGTGTTCATACATTAGTGGAAGTACATGGTGAAAATTGCTAGTTGAATTCTTATGTATCAGTTAGTTATTTCATATATATTAGGTTGGTTTTGACTTGTTGACTTGAGGTTGTATAATGTACATTGAGGACTTGTATAAACTGCCCAAATTGACTTTAATGTAAAGTGAATGATGAATATGGTAATGTACAAAATTAGAATTAGGTATGGAAAGTAAGCTAGAATAAGTTGAATGTGCATTTGAATTGGTGTTTGAGGAAAATGTAAAGGGCAGTATGCAAATTGGGCTATAAGTGAAAAATTTTGATCCCAATTGGTATGAGGCCAATTGAAGGAAAAACTAAATACAAAATAGGCCAAATTTCATGAAGAAAAGAAACCTAAATTCTATCCGGAAAGTGACACTAAAACTGACCTAATCCGGATTTGTAACCTTTCAAACCTGAAAAATTGACCATTTGAGTAGTAGTTAGTCTTTTGGCCATAACTCGCTCAAAGCAGAACCAAATGACATGAAATTTATACCGTTGGAAAGCTTAGACATAGGGCTACATCTTTTGTACAGATTACAAAACCCAGAAATGACCATAAGCAAGTCAAAATGCTTGCACAAGTTCGGGTATAAAACCTGCCATAATTGGAAATGACCAAAAAATGACTTAAGTTCACAATAAAAAGGCAATTTGACCAGCAATAGTAAAATGACCATAACTTGGTCTAGAAAACTCCAAATGACATGAAATTAGTGCCAAAATGTCACTAAGACATAAATCTACAATTTTTCTCTTTTAACCAGAACCTAAAAACTAAGGGAAATAAGACATTTAGCTAGAGCAATCTAGCATATAAAATCTGAAAAATTGCAATAAAATGCAATAAGCTTTAAAATAAAATTGGTAACATATACCAACACTTAGACACTATAAAATGTGACATATTGGTAACATTAAAATTAATTCACCCAGTGTGTATTAAAGGTCAACATTATAGGTTGACTAATGAAATGAATTGAAGGGAATAGTACTAAGAAAATTTAGATATTGGATTTTATTGTTAGAAATAATTTAATTAAGTACTGAAACACTTTAAATTGTGTGTTTCAGTTGAAAAGGATATTGAGAAGCATAAGGAACATTGAGTCAAGGCCTAGGGGCGACTCAAATCAGGTCTGTGCACAATACTTTTTATATTCACTGCTTTTACTTATGGCTTTAGAAAATTTATTTGAGAAAAGTTTATTGCCTGTTTTAGAAATGGAGATTTGAAATGAGGTTTTTTTTATTGTTGCCTAAATTACATTTGAACATTATTGTTTTAAACTGTGTTTATGCACAAACATTTTAAATTCATTGTTTTTACTAAAAAGCTAATTGAATAAGAGTTATGAATAATTTTTTATCGTTTTGGCCTTGAGAATTTTATTTGAAAATTTATGTGTTGCCTATGTTGTAAATAGAAATTTTGAGATAAAATGTGAATTGTGGTTTGTATGAAATATTTAAATATTGTGATTTGAAATTGTTTTTTATTCACACTTGGCATGGCAATATCACTATGTTCCTCCTCCATTTATGGGGTGCGTTTGACTATATTCCTCCCTCTTTGACTAGCCAGTCTGAGGTGAGTATGGATGAGTACTCATTATCTAGCTAGCCACCTCTCTCATTGATTTCGATTTGTGAGGTGAGTATGCCTTGTCGTGGTGTATAATACGGCATGTTTGAAAAATTTTGTGTCATGACCTAAGTTGTGTTATTGATGGAAACACTGTGTTATTAAATTGTTTGATCAAATTTGTATTATATGAGCTTTGAAAATTATGACATGAAATTGTGAATTATTTGAATTGTAAATTGTCAATAAAAGTTTTATATACTGCATTTTAAATTGTTATTGTGCACCACTAAGTAAATTTTACTTAGCGATAGCTTTTTCATTGCTGTCACAGGTAGACAGACAGATAAAGTAGCAGAGTAGGCTGCTTGTGACTTCGCTTTGGGATTTTGCCGGATATATTGAGTATACCACTTTCTTGTAAATATTATTGTAATGTATGTGAACTGTATGTATATATTGTACTTAGTCTTGAGCAGTTGTAAACTAAAGTTGTAAAATAAAGTTATAAATTATTTTGGCCCGTCAAAATATTGTATTATAATTCTCTTATTTCAACTTTTTGAAATACTCAGTTATTTTGCACCTTATCTTTGGAATTGCTGAAAATGATATTGAATTGGGTTTGAACTGTGTTGAGGACACTGATATGAGTTGAGCCATATTGGACTTTAGGATTAAACAAATATATTGGAAGTGCTTTTTGTAACACCCTACTCCTACGTAAGATGTAACATGATCCCGTAGTACACCTAGTGAATTACCGTACTTCGCCTACCGGTAACCCATTAAATATACGACAAGGGATTTTAAATCAATTTTCTTGAAATTTAAATCATCGATTAAAATCTGGTGTTATAAAATTTTTTCAAAATTTCGGCAGAGTTCCGGCTGTATTTTGAGAAAATAGTTCTTCAAAACCTGCAAAGAAACACACTCCCAATATGTTTTCTCAAATACAACTCCAATAACTTCATTTTAACTCACAATTCAAATCTTAATAATCAAATCAATTCATTTTCAAATCAATCTCGTCATAAAAGAAACATTTCATTGATTACATGACTCAAAATTAATATTACAAAACTATTCAGGAATATGAAATATCAAATTTACATTTACAATAATTTATAGTTAATTACATACCAAAATATTTTACAAGAGTTTTTATACAACTGCTCAAATAATTTACATACATATTATTACATCCATACATCAAAACCTATGTACATGGGTATACCTATGATATACATGGAGCTGATCTGAATGTGTCTTCAAAGAAGCTTACTCAATTGCTCTATGCTCTTTTCACATGCGACAGCATACAAAGCTATCGTTGAGTGGTGAACTCAGTGGTGCACAACTATAATTTAAAATATAGTACAATATACCTTAACAAAAATTATAGCAATTAATTTGAAAATCTGGATACTCATCAAGTTTCAAAACTCAAAATATTCATTGCCAATAATATAAATCATTTGTATAAAATGACTTTGATCACGAAATTCAATTTATCAAATCATAACTAACCATTTAAGGTAATTCCAACAATTTATTGGAAATACAGATTTATTCCAATAAAATCAATTATACATAAATCATAATTGAAATCACAATTCTTTACTATTTAAAAACCATTCTTTATCTCGAAAACCATTCTTTATCTCACTAACTATGAAAGACTAATCCGAAAGGGCCATCTTCGGGGTGATTCTAACTCCCTATGGTCGGGGAGGTCGAATCATCATGCACAGTACATATCACAATAATGAATCTTTCGAAAGGGCCATAACATAAAAAAAAGCTTAGATCTAACCTCTAATAAGAGGAGAATCTAAGCCTGTGTACGTACCATGGTAATCAAAACACAACTAACTCCATTGTCTTCTCAACAAATGAGAGAGACGGGTAATAACCTAGTCAAGCATCTATAGTGAGATATAAAACAATATCACAATCTTTTTAGTGAGCATAAATCACAATATAATTCGATTCGAAGTCAATTCCAATATCCAATAATTTTTATGCTCATCACAATACAAATCATAAATTTGTATTTTTCTATGCAAATTGCCCATCACAATTCAAAACATGTTCTATCATAATTTTCCAAAAACATAATTTATTCAATTCACAACAATGCTTAATACTTGTGGAAATACCATTTCACAAAGCTAAATTCATACATACTATAACAATTTCGATAATCATTGAATTAAATCCAATGCTTGTTAAACATAATACATAAGAAAAATATGTCATTTAATCATATGAAATATTAAAAACAAAATCAGTTAAAAACTAGTTGTGCACAAACCTCTGATAACTATCTCTTGGCTCTGACTCAGTGTTTCCTTCCCCTTCCTTGAGTCTTTGCTAACTAAAACACACAATTTGAAGTGTTTCAATACTCATTTAAACCGTTTCTAACAATAAGGCTTAATACTTAATTTATTGAATTCTATTATTTCCTTAGTCAACCTAAGATATTCACCCTTGATGCACTCTAGGTGAATTAGGTTTTCATGCTATCAATATGTCATTTTTAATAGCCTTTTAGTGTTGGTACATGTTATCCAATTCATTTTCATGTATAGTGCATTTTATTGCAATTTGCTGGATTCCGGTGTACTAATTTGACCTAGCCGGATGACCTAGTTCCCTCGATTTTCGAGTTTTAGTCAAAACTATAAACTTGTCTTATTGCACGTGGGGCAAAATTTCAGGTCATTCTGAGTTATGTAGACCAAGTTATGGTCAAATTACCAATGCTGGTCAAAATGCATCAAAATGGTCACTTTAGGTCATTTTTAGGTCACTTTTGGTTCGGCCAGTTTTTGGACCCGAATTTGTGTAAGCTATTTGACTTGCTTATAGTCATTTCTGGGTGTTAGTGTCTTCATAAGAATTGTAGATATATGTCTTAACTATTCATGGTAAAAATTTCAGGTCAATTGGACCTATTTTGAGTGAGTTATGGCTAAAAAACAAACTGCTATCCAAATGGTCAATTTTCAGGCTTTCAATGCACTAATCCGGATTTGGTCATTTTTCAAGTCATCTTCCAAGCAGAATTTTGGTAAGCTTCCTTCATGAAAGTTGGCACATTTTGTGCCTAGTTTCACCTCCAATTAGTCTCATACCAATTGGAGTCATACACTTATGGTTCTAAGCCAAAACCTACACTGCCTTATTACACATTGTTCATCACTCATCAAAGGACACATTCAACCCTTACCAAGTTACACATCCATGCCAATTCTGGTTTATACCATAACATAAACACATTTAGCAACTCATTTTTGGTCATCTTAGTAGCTTATAACCACACTCAATATGCACATTATAGTCCAGAATTTTCCAAGTCCAATTATAAACAATTTAACCACATGACAAGCTCATTTACATGTTCAAACTCAAACCTTCATACACATATACATGCTGCCCTAACAAGTACCATAATTCAACAATATAATTCCATAAACCAAACCATGAAACAACATTTTTTTGGTCTACACTTCAAGTTTTCCAAATTGTACATCTCTCCAATTAGCTTCCAAGCTTCCAAAATCAAGTGTACTTTCACATATACATTTAGTATACATTATCCAATTTATTCCTACACACATAAATACTTATATCAACACTTTAATCTATCATTTACATGCAATGATAAACTGCTCTCATTGAAGTTCCATGGCTGCCAAAAGATACCTCTCCATTAACACATCAAACTTTAAAAATCCTTTCATAATTCAACTACCCAAAACATCACTTCAAGGTTTAATAAAACAATAATAAAAACTACATACTTACCACTTTTGAAACTCTTCAAAACCTCACCAAAACTTGATCTTCTTGCTGCCTATCTACTGTCCAAGTTGTGTAGAACAACTTTAGTGAAGGGATCAAGTGGAAAAATGGCTTGGATCATGGGAAATGGAAGCTTGCATGAATTCGGCCATGGAGGATTTTCTCAAGGAAATTTTCGGCTGGTTTTTGGGAGGGTTGAAGAAGATGAGTTTCTATCCAAATGAAGGTGTAGTGGTCCACTTAAGTGGAGTAAGTGGAGCACTAAGTGAGGGTTAAATATTTATTTATTCTAAAGTTCTAAATTCTCACATTAAGCTCCTATATTTTGCTATTTGAATTAGGTACCACCAATTTAATTTTTCATGACATTTTCCAAGTGTAATATCATTTATTTTTAATGGACATTTAGGTCAAAAGACAACTCGGGGTGTCAAATGACCACAATGCCCCTATTCGGGTTGCATTTCCAATTTTTCGGTAACATCGAGTTTTGTTGTTTTCTCGATTTCCCGTTTTTCTTTGTACTAATTAATTAATTTTTCTTTGATATTTCTAATGATATTTATACTTCAATAGATGTCTATTTAAGTCTTAAAAATATTTTTCAGGGTTTCCCGTGGTCCAGGGCTAGTCAACGGTCTACGCCGTAACTTTTCGGTGTGGTCACCCATCGCTAGGGTTCTCGGCTCGTTTAACTTAATTACATTTCATTGCTATTATTTTTCCTTTGTTTTTCTTGTATTTTCTTTTCTTGTATTTCATTATTTTATGTGTCCTCATCAATATTTAAATGTAGTTCTAGGCATTCTAGCTGTCCGTACAGACACTGGTCACCGGAACAGTAGAACGCACTACCAAACATAGGGGTGTTACACTTTTACAGGTTTTTGAAGAACTGTTTTACTCCAAATACAGACAGCACTCTGCTAAAATTTTTACATTAATTATTGAAACTTCAGATTTGTTATTTGATTTCACTTTAATTAAAAAAAAAAAAATTTAACACCTATCGAAAGTGCTCACCACTGTAAAAAGAAATAAGAAAAGGTTTAAAATCCCTTGTAGTGTATTTAATGGGTTATCAATAGACGAAGTTTGGTAATTCATTATGTATGCTACGGGATCATGTTATGCCTTATGGAAGGGTAAGGTGTGATAGAGAGTACTCAATCTTCACAGCCTGCCAGTAGTGCTCTTATTAGCTGTAATCCAAATAGATAATAAGGTAATAAAAGAGGAAGTAGAGGAGGAATTACAGGCAACAGAGGTAATTAGCGTAATGGGGAGGCTAGTTCTAATCAAGACTCAAGAGGAGTCATTTGTTATTATTGCCATGAGCCTGGCCATACAAAATATAATTGTCCACAACTTCAGAGGAAAAATTAGTGATCACAGATGGCAAATATGGTAGCAGATGATTCTACAGTATCTTCCTCTGAGAAAACTGTTTTGGTATCTGCAGAGGATTTTGCACAGTTTTTCCAGCATCAAGCATCTCTAATGTACCAGTTCCCCTGTCACTGCGATCGCTGAGTCAGGTAAATCCATTACATGCCTTGTGTTTTTCTCATCCAAATGGGTTATTGATTTTGGTGCGACAGATCACATGACAGGTAATTCTAGTCTTTTATCTGCTTTTTATCACACCTTACCCCTCTGTAAGGCATAACATGATCCCGTAGTATACCTAATGAGTTATTGTCTCCGTCTACTGATAACCTATTAAATACACTATAAGGGATTTTAAAACAATTTTCTTACTTTTTGAAAGTGGTGAGCTTTTATAGCAGGTATTAAAAACATTTACTTGAAGTTTAAAGACTAGTTAAAATTTTTGTCCATTTTTATTTTTACGCAAATTTTGAAAAAATTTTGACAGAGTGCTATTTATATTTAAGAAAAACAGTTCTTCAAACACCTGTAAAAACATTTCCAATAATTCATTTCATCAAAATCAACCACTACCACAACTCAAATCAACATCATTTCTCCCAACTCCATAATTCAAAACATTTGTCAATTCAATTATCTTCAAAAAAAATACTAAATAACTTCATTCATATTCCATTAAAGAAAAATCAATTTACATTCATCATCTCAAAATTTACATTAGAAAATCCAAAATAATATTATTACAAAATTTATACAACTGCTTAAGACCAGTTTATACATGTACATACAGTTACATACACTAAAATAAACATTACAATCAGAGTATAAAATTATACTCGACAAAAACTCAAGGATGTAGCTAAGAGATCTTCAGCAGCTTACTAGGCTGATCCACTAGTCTCTCTATCTGCGATAGCAATAAATAGCCATCAATGAGTACTATGACTTAGTAGTGCACAACATACTAAAATAACATTTTATGCATAATTCAAATCACATTTATTTAAATATAGTACTGAAAATGAAATGTGGATACAAAAGACAATTTATAATTTTAGTCAAAACAATCTCATTTCGAAAGTCTTAAAACAATTTCACAAAAACACACAGTTATATCATGCCATCAGAACAATGTTCATCTCAATAGCCAGAGGCTTATGAGGAATCACAAGGCTAGCTAGCTCAATCTATGGGTACCCATTCAATTTCTTCCTCTACTGGCACACACCTCAACACTTTGGCCAGAGAGAGAATCAAAATTCAAAACTAATTCCTCCCACTAGTCATGCTAGTGAGGCATTCAAATATATGTTCATGACACTATGGTTTCCAAACTATCTCAATAATTTTCCAAACATTTACTGACAATTAACACACATGTAATTAAATTTTCAACAATTTAGATCAATAGCATAATATACATTTCAATCACCATTTTGCAATATAATTAAATCACAATTCATTTCATGAACTTTGCAAAAGAAATTTAAAGAATATTTATGTTGTGCATAAACCTCATGCGAGTCGCCTCTAGGCCTTGACTCGATGCCTCGGGTTCTTTCCCGGTATTCTTTTCAACTGAAACACATAATTTTACAGTGTTTTAGTATCATAATTTATCATAAGTTCAAAAACAAATTCAAATCTATTTATATCTAACTTTAATATGCTTAACTTGAGGTTTTTTAAAATTTGTATTTCAGAGTTACTATTCATGATACAATGTAACACCCCTATGCTCGGTAGTGCGTTCTACTGTTCCAGTGACCAGTGTTGTCCGGACAGCTAGGATGCCTAGAACTACACTTCAATATGAGTGAGGAGACATAAAATAATGAAATACAAGAAAAGAAAATACAAGAAAAACAAAGAAAAATAATAGTAAAGAAATGCAACCAAGTTAAGCGAGCCGAGAACCCTAGCGATGGGCGATCGCACCGGGAAGTCACGGCGTGGACCGTTGACTAGCCCTGGACCGCGGGGAACCCTGGAAAATATTTTTAGGACTTAAAGAGAAATCAATTGAAGTATAAATTTCATTATAAATATCAAAGAAAAATTAATTAATTAGTACAAAGAAAAGTGAGAAATCGAAAAACGGACAAAACTCGGTGTTACGGAAAAATCGGGAATGCAACCCGAACAGGGGCATTGTGGTCATTTGATACCCCAAGTTGTCTTTTGTCCTAAATGTCCATTAAAAATAAATAATATTACACTTGGAAAATGTCATGAAAAATTAAATTAGGGGTACCTAATGTAAATAGCCAAAAGTGGAGTATAAGTTGGATAATTAGCACTTAAATCATATTTAATTATTTTCTTAGGTGAGTGGACCACTAAGGATTTAAAATATGCATTAAGTGGGTAGATTACCTCCACTCACACTTCATCTTCAACCTTAAAAATCACCATTGCCGAAATGAACTCCAACAAAATCCTCCCATGGCCGCCCCATTTGCATGCCACACTCCACCCATTTTCAAGTTGAATTTTCCTTACTTGCCTTAAGTAATTTTGATCCCCACCTCACAAGGAAGAAGTAGATACCAAAATCAAGGGAGTTTAGTGAAGATTTAAGAAGCCTCATCCATAGGTAAGTTTGAGTTTTTGATTGTTGCTTTGTTAAAGTTTGTAAGGATGTTATGGGCATTTGATTTATGGAGAGATTTTGAAATTTTGGTGAATTGTTGTTATGCACTAGTTAGGCAGCCATGGCAACTTAAGAATTTGAATTATTTTCACATGCATTTGATAGGTATTAGTGTTGATTAAAGTAAATCAAAGTTTAGTAAGTTAGTTATTGATGTATGTTAAATTGAATCAAGAAATTTGAAATTTTTGTTGAATTTGGAATTATATGTGTGATTGTCTAAATGGACAGCCATGGGATTGTACACTAAATGAAATATAATTACATGTATTGTGGAGAATTAACTTTGGCTAATGTGATTCAAAGTTTGGTAGGTTAACTTCAAGTATGTGGAATGGTGACCAAGTGAAAATTTTGAGTTTGAAGACAATTATGGAGGTGTACCATTGTGGCAGTTTGTTAACTCTTGAAGAATGCTGGAATTCATGCTTGGTTTATGGAATAACGATGTTAAATTGTGTTGTTATTATGGCAGTTTGGGTATGTGTGTGATGGTGTGAAGTTGGACATGTAAAAGTGTCATGGTTAGGTGATTGAATTATTATAAATTTGGTTTGAAAAATTCTGCACTTTATGGTGTATGTTGAATGTAATTGTTAGCTGCCAAAATGACCTATAATATGTTTTGAATTATGTTTAGGTCATGGTACAACCAGAATTGACTTGAATGTTGAGTTTGGCAAGTGTTAAGAGTGATCTTTGATGTGTATGAAAGAAATAAAATAAGGTAGTTTGTGTTTTAGGCCTAGAACTTTAAGTGTGTGGCTCCAATTGGTATGAGACCAATTGGAGGTGAGACTAGACGCAAAATGTGCCAACTTTCATGAAGGAAGCATACCAAAATTCTGCTTGCAAGGTAGCTTGAAAAATGACCAAATCCGGATTAAGTGCAAATAAGGCCTGAAAATTGACCATTTGGGCAGCAGTTAGTGTTTAGGCCATAACTCACTCAAAACAGGTCCAATTGACCTGAACTTTTGACCATGAATAGTTAAGACCCATATCTACAAGTCTTATGAAGACATCAAAGCCCAGAAATGACCATAAGTAAGTCAAACAGCTTGCACAAGTTCAGGTCCAAAAACTGGCCGAACCAAAATTGACCTAAAATGACCTAAAATGACAAATTTTGGTGCAATTTGACCAGCAATAGTAAAATGACCACAACTTGGTCTACATAATTTAGAATGACCTGAAATTTTGCCCCCCGTTCTATAAGACATATATCTACAAGTTTACAGTTTAGACCGAAACCCAAAAACTGAGGGAACTAGGTCGTCCGGCTAGGTCAAACTAGTATCTCGAAATCCAGCAAATTGCAAGAAAAATGCAGTATACATGGAACTGAAATTGGTAACATGTACCAACCCTAAAAGACTATCAAATGTGACATATTAGTAACACTAAAACCTAATTTACCTAAAACGCATCGAGGGTCGATATATTAGGTTGATTAAGTAAATAATAGCATTCAGTGAATTACTTATCAAGCATTATCGTTAGAGACAGTTTAATTTAGTACTGAAACACTTCAAATTGTGTTTTTCAGTTAGCAAAGACTCAGGAAAAGGGAAGGAAACACTGAGTCAAGACCAGGAGACAGTTATCAGAGGTTTGTGCACAACAGCTATTTCTTTTGAATTATTTTCAATTGAAATAAATTATGACTATTTGTATATTGTTGTTTTGAATTGTGAGACTGTGAAAAATTGTTTGAATGATATTTGATGGATATTTATTGCTTGAAAAGCATTGTAAATGGTTTGAAACTATGAAAAATTGTTTGAATGATATTGATGGATACTTATTGATTGAAAAGCATTGGAAATGATTTGAAACCATAGCTATCATGTATATTGATTGTATTCCTCACTAGCTTGTCTAGTGGGATAAACTGAATTCCCTTTCTGGCTGAAGTGTTGAGGTGTGTGCCTATGGAGGACGAATCGAATGAGTACTCATATTTTTGCTAGCTAGGTATGCTATTCCTCATTGGTCATCGACTTTTGGGACGAATTGAATACCTCATTAGCCATCGGCTTTTGGGACGAATTGAACTTTGGAACATGATTAAGCTGTGTGTGATTTATTGATTTGTATTATGAGATTGTGAAATGGAGTTAAATTCTTATTGACATTCACTGTCTTTTGAATTTAATCATGATTTGATTTATTGAAATTATTGTGATATTGAGAAATGGAGTTTAAATTCTTGTTGACATTTATTGTCTTGAATTTGACTATAGTTTTAAGTATCCACTCTTTATATGACTTATCAATTGTGATTTAAAATTTTATTGGTTAATGTTGTGCACCACTGAGACATTGTCTCAGCGATAGCTTTTTATTGCTGTCGCAGGTAGACAGACCGACAGGGCAGTAGACTAGACTGCTAGTACATCCAGCGAGAGATTATCGGGTATATTGAGTATACCACATTTTGCATTTTGTACTATAATGTATGACCACTGTATGTATATATTGTTTTTGGTTTTGAGCAGTTGTAAATTAAAATTGTACATTGAAGTTGTAAAGTAAATTATGAGATATTTTGACTTATAAAATTTGTATTATATTTCTTTTATCTCATCCTTTGAAAATACTGAAAAATTATTGTGGATTTGAGTTGAGGAAAATATTGTGTAATTTAACTGTTGGAGTTGAGATTGGGAAATATATTTGAAGTGCTTTTTACAGGTTTTCTGAAGAACTGTTTTATCCAAAATACATATGGCACTCTGCCAAAATTTTTACAGAAATTACTAATAGTCCAAATGAGTTAGCTGTTTCACTTCAGTTCACAAAGGTTTTTAAACACCACTGTAAAAGAAGTAAGAAAAGTTTTTAAAATCCCTTGTAGTGTATTTAATGGGTTATCAGTAGACGGAGTTGGTAATTCATTAGGTATACTACGGGATCATGTTATGCCTTACAGAGGGGTAGGGTGTGACATGTTTTAGTGGTATCAGAGCTAGTTTTTAAATTTTGTTTTCACATGTTATTTGAATATTCTTTCTTCATAGTACAACTGCTCAATATCATTGTTTGATACATATAGTACATTACATTATAAATATGCACTAACGGGAGGAAATCTCCTTGTGTTATTTGTTCAGGAGATCTAAGATCCTCGCATTGACTATGGAAGAGGGTGATCGTTCAGTCGATCAATCTATAGAGGCTGAGGTACAAGGGGATGCCCTAGCCCTACACAATGTCAGTGGTTCAAGAAAGACTAGCCCCTACTGATCTGCTTTTCTGCTCGATTCGCCAAACAGATGGCTGTAATGTTCCAACAAATGGCTGGTAATGTGCCTACTCAAGTCCCAATACAGACACCAGTGGTACAACCACAGTCTCCTGCTAGGCAGTATGACAAATTGATGAAATATGGGGCTACAGAGTTCAAGGGGATAGTAGATCCTCTAGAGGATGAACAGTGGTTATAGAGGATGGATAGGGTATTCAAGAAGCTACATTGTACAGAGGAGCTCATATTTGAATACTTAGTATCTTTGCTACAGGGGGATGCTTATGACTGGTGGAAAACCATTCCCCACAGTCTGGTAGAACTTGCAGTGCTAACATGGAATGACTTTCTCAGGGAATTTAGACAAAAATATGTCCCTGATGCTTATGTAGACCAGAAGCTGCAAGAGTTCCTAAGTCTGAAACTGGGGAGTAGATCAGTGGCTGAGTATGAAAGAGAATTTTCCCGCTTGAGCCATTATGCAGTGAGTCTACTTTCTACCAGCAGGGAGAGATGCAAGAGGTTTGAAACCGGCTTGAAGCCCAGTATCAGATTACAAGTAATTGGATTCAAACACTCTAACTTCTCTGAACTTGTTTCTCAAGCCCTAGAGTTGGAAAGAATTGAGTCTGAAGCTGCTCCTGAGAAAAAGAAATCAGATAAGACAGAGAAAGAGGGAAAATCTATAGAACAGAGTTCCAGTGGTCCTACTGGAAAGAGGAAGAACCATGGGGGACACAACAGAGGTGGCAAGAAGTCTAGTAGGGGAAGATATTCATGACAGAAACCTCCTCTATCTGGTCAGCAGAGTACCAGAGGTTCCTACCCTCCCCGCCAATGTGAAACCTGTGAAAGAAATCATGGTGGGATATGCTACAAGGCTATTGGAGCCTGTTATAACTGTGGAGGCACAGGACACTTTGCCAAGGACTGCACCAGTAGTCGCAAAGTTGGACCACCTCCTACTACTGCAGAAGGGTCAGTTTAGAGCCCTGTCACCAGAAGTTCACAACCACCTAGCAAAGGTAGAGGCAGGGGTAGAGGTAGCCCAGCAGGCAGCCAAGGCACAGTGAAACATTCAGAGTAAGTTAGTGCTCCAGTCAGAATCTATGCAATGAGACAGAGAGAAGAGGCCGAGACATCTGATGTTGTGGCTGGTACCTTCTCAACTTTTAATTAAGATGTGTTTGTGTTATTTGATCTGGGTTCTACCCATTCTTATGTGTGTGCTAGCATCCTTGATTGCATTGCTGTTCTATGTACAAAAATAGACCTTGAGGTGCTAGTAACAAGTCCGTTAGGACAGGAGGTCAGGGTTAATAGAATGCATAGAGATTATCCTTTGATGATCCAAGGACACACTTTTCTGTCTGATTTCATTGAAATGCCCTTCAGAGATTATGATATCATCTTGGGCATGGATTGGTTAGCTAGGCATCATGCCATGATTGCCTGTAGGCTGAAGATAGTCACTTTTGGTCTCCCTCAGTACAGTGATATGGTTGTAACACCCCTATTGGTATAGCCTGGTATATTTTACTGTTCCGGTGACCGGTGTCGGTCCGGACAATTAATGGGATTAGGGCCACACTTAAGACAACTTGAGAAGCCATGAACATAAATAATTAGTAATGTTTAATTAGTTAACTATAAATAAGAAAAACAGAACATAAGAGGTTAAACGAGCCGAGAGTCACAACGATGAGTGACCTCCTCGGGAACGACTGCGAAGTCGTTTTAAACTCAAATTTCGAACCGTAAAAAGTGACGCTGCGGTCCTTAGGACCCTTATGAACACAGTGGAAAAGAGAAAATCATGAAAAAGAACTGTTAAGCCAGTCAAATAATTAGGTCAGGGAGCCGGAAGAAATATTAGATTATTTACAAATCGGAATGAACCGGCGAGGGGCAATTTGGTCAATTGACCCCGAAAGTTGACTCCTGACCTAACTGTCAAATAAAATTAGAGAAAAGAAAATTTCGGAATCGAGAATTAAATTAAAGAATTAATAGAAAAAAATAAATAGAAAAAAAAAGAAAAGAAAGAAGATGGAAAAGTCAAAGGTGATGACATCATGCATGATGTCATAAAGGATTAATTAATTTATTTTATTAATTTGGGATTTTTGGTCTTCAAAAAGGGGATAAGATTAAAGAAAATAAAACAAAAAAAAAATTAGAATTGTCTTTTTCCTTTCCCTTGGTTGCCGCCCCACTTCCTCCATGAATCTCCATGGAATTTTCTTCCTTTAAGCTTACACTTAAGCTTAATTCTCTTCACTTAACCTTCATAACTCCCTTAAATACCTCACTAAAACTTGTAATCTCAACTTAGAAAGAAGAGTATAAGAAGAAAGAAGGGCTAAAGCTAGAGATTTGAAGCTTTAAGTTAAGGTTAGTATGTTAACTCCTTATTTTTCCATTTAAATGCATAATTAGTGCTTGAAATGAGCTTAGAACTTGATTAAATGAAACAAATATGGGGGAAGGACCCATGCTGAAATTTTGGCCTGGTTGAAGGGAGTATGAATTGCATGAATTTAATGGGTTTGAATGAGTTAGAAACCTTCCTTAGTTGAATGATTAGCATTAAAACCATTAAGTGTGATTGATTGCAACAAAGTAGTGAGATTAGGGTTTGAATGTTAGGGTTTGTGAACCAAATTTTGGAGAAATGCATAAATGATATCTTTGACCAATTGTGGACTGAAAAATGGTCAATAATGACCAAAGGAAATGTGTGGGAATTATTAGAATGGGAGTCAAATTCGTAGGTCAAATGGTCATCTTCTTTGGCAAAGATGACTAAACCTACTTTGAAGGACCAAAACGGGAATTTTACAAGCCCAATTGATATGCCACCAATTAAGGATGAAAATAGATATAAAAGGTCACAATTTTCATTAAGGAACCATGCCCAAAAACTGACAAAACTTGGTGAACCAATTGACCAAAGTGAAATGAGAGCAGGCTGCCACTGCACCAAACTGACCAAATGAACAGTAGCTGTTCATTTGGTCATAATTCGAGCTAGACAGGTCAAATTGACCTGAAATTTTACCAGAAATTAGATAAGATATAGATCTAAAACTTTCATGAAAACACCAACCCAAATTATGCCATTAACCCATTCAAATTATTGAGCAAAGTTGAGTTACTGTACCTGAAAAACTGCAGGATTGCCATTTGAGCAGTAATGTTTGAATGGCTATAACTCTCTCTAGAAAACTCTGATTTAGGTGATTCTTAAACCGATGGAAACCTAAGACATAGTAGAACATTTCATATGAAGAAAGTTAGACCAAATTATGAACTTAACTTGATCAAATTACTGAACAAATTTGGATCAAAAACCTACCAGAACCATAGTTGCAGTATGAGCGATTGGCACGTGAGCGAGAATCGTATTTTGGCTATAACTTGAGCTACAAAACTCCGATTGGGGTGATCCAAAAATGAGAATACACTAAAGAAAATAAGGAACATTTTCTATGAAGGAAGTTTTGCCAAATTCCAATAGTAGATTTACCAATGGAACAGTGCAACTTCGGAGCACTAAAACCGAAAATTGGCAATTTTGCCAAAATGACCTAAGCTTTGAGAAAATGACCAAAACCAACAAGTTTAATAACCAAAATGTGGTATGTGGGTGAAGTTGGAGTTCCCATACCTATTAAGCCTTAAAAAGTTAGCAATTTGACTTGAATAGTATAGTGAATAGTAACCCAAAACATAAAAACTTCGAGAACGTCGAATTTAACACAATAGAGCTAGTTAAAATGAAGTGAAATTTATTTTTGGATTTATGCTAAGTGATGGTACTGAAACACTGTGAAATTGGGTGTTTCAGCTGAAAAAGACTTGGAAGCCCTGAAAGACTGAGTCAAGGCCTAGAGGCGACTCCAGTCAGGTTTGTGCACAATAAATTTATGTAATTGTTTTCCAATTAAAAATTTGAATTGCTATACTTTATGAAGTCGCTGTGTTATTTACGAATTGTGTTGCCACTTTGTGACTTCAAAAATGACTTTGAAAATTATTTGGGATCTCTTATAAATTATTGAAAATAATTGTTTTAAATTGATTTTGGATTCACACTTAGCATGACAATATCACATTTCCTCCTCCATTTATGGGGTTGAGATCGTTTATGTTCCTCCCTCTCTGGCTTGCCAGTTGAGGTTGTAGATCGGATGAGTACTCATTAGCTAGCTAGCCACCTCCCTCATTGATTTCGCTTAATGGGGTTGAGATTGCTTTGTCGTGGTGTACAACACGGCATTGATCGAAAATTTTGTATCATTGCTTAAGTTGTGTATGACTTTGGCAACACTGTGCTTATGAAATTGTTTGACTAAACTGTGTTTAATAGATTATTTGACAAAATGATATTATTATGAACTTTAATATTTGTGAAATGTGATTAAGAAACAATTTAATGTGATTGAGAAACATTTAAATTGTGTTTGGCAATGAATGATTTATTTATTGTATTTTAAATTTTTATTGTGCACCACTAAGTATTTTTATACTCAGCGATAGCTTATTTTGCTGTCGCAGATAAGAGCAAGGAGAAAGCAACAGAGTGAGCTGCCGTTAAATCGAGGACTACTCTGATCATTTTGTACGGGTATTATTTTATAACCTTGTAGATATTCTTGATGTAAATATAGAAATGTTATTTGTATCAATGTAAGTTGAGCAGTTGTAAATAAATTGTAATGATATTATTTTGGACTTTCTTCTGTAAATTTAATATTTGTACATATGAAATTCCTACTTTATGCTTTGTGAATGGAATTATTAACTATTTTGAGTTGATAAATTTGATTTGGATTGTGGAACTGTTTTGAAATGAATTGATTGGAGTTGAATTGTGATTTATTGGAGATTGGAAATTGTGAAACATATTTGGGAGTGTTTTTCTCAGGTATTTGAAGAACGGTTTTCTCCAAAAACAAACAAAACTCTGTCAAAATTTTTATAAAATTTGCGGCAAAATTTAAATGGACAAAAATTTTTACTAGTCTTTAAGCTTTGAATAAATGGTTTTAATTCTCACTAAAATGCTCACCACTTCCAAAATGTAAGAAAATCGTTGTAAAATCCCTTGTAAGGTACTTAATGAGTTATCGGTAGGTGAAGTTCGGTAGTTCATTAAGTATTCTACGGGATCATGTTATGCCTTACGGAGGGGTAAGGTGTGACAGTGGTAATACATGGGGAGAGGCAGTTATTGCCATCAAACATTATTTCGGCTGCACTAGCCAGAAAAATGATCAGAAAGGGGTGTGAAGCATACTTGGCACATGTGGTAGACACCCAAGTGGGGAGTCCAGCATTGAAGGAAATCCCTATAGTATATGACTTTCCAGATGTGTTTCCTGATGAATTTCTAGGATTACCTCTGGAAAGAGAAGTGCAGTTTGAAATTAATGTTATGGCTGGTATGGATCCAATCTCCATAACACCATACAGAATGGCACCAGCAGAGTTGAAGGAGTTGAAGATACAATTGCAAGAATTACTTGAAAAGGGCTTCATCTGCCCTAGTGTGTCACCTTGGGGAGCACCAGTGTTGTTTGTTAAGAAGAAG
Source organism: Hevea brasiliensis (assembly GCF_030052815.1). Taxonomy (NCBI): domain Eukaryota; kingdom Viridiplantae; phylum Streptophyta; class Magnoliopsida; order Malpighiales; family Euphorbiaceae; genus Hevea; species Hevea brasiliensis. The sequence continues at coordinate 72,180,877 of NC_079497.1, forward strand.
GATGGTACTCTCCGCTTATGTATAGATTACCGACAGTTGAATAAGGTGACAATAAAGAACAGATATCCATTGCCTCGCATTGATGATCTGTTTGATCAGTTGAAGGGTGCAGCTGTATTCTCCAAAATTGATTTGCGGTCTGGTTATTATCAGTTGAAGGTGTAAGAGCAGAGTATTCCAAAAACTGCTTTCAGAACTCGGTATGGCCACTATGAGTTTCTAGTAATGCCATTCGGGTTAACAAATGTTCCAGCTGCTTTTATGGATCTGATGAACACTATCTTCAGACCATAACTTGATCAATTTGTGGTGGTGTTTATTGTTGACATTTTGATATATTCGAGGAATGTAGAGGAGCATGACAGACATCTGCGGATTTACTGCAGACTTTAAGGGAGAAACAGCTATACGCCAAATTGTCGAAGTGTGAATTTTGGCTGAAAGAAATCTCCTTTTTGGGACATGTTGTGTCAGCTGAAGGGATCAAGGTAGATTCCAGCAAGGTAGAAGCTATCCTTAATTGGAAGCTGCTCAGGAATATCACAGAAATTCACAGTTTTCTAAGTTTAGCTGGATATTACCGTCGATTTGTGAAGGGGTTTTCTATGTTATCTTCTCCATTGACTAAGTTGCTTCGGAAAGATGTAAAATTTCAATAGACTGATAAATGACAGCAGAGTTTTGATGAGTTGAAGAGGTGTTTAACTGAAGCTCCAGTCCTTACTTTACCTACTCCAGGTAAAGAATACACAGTTTATAGTGATGCTTTTCACAATGGGTTAGGCTGTGTACTGATGCAAGATCAGAATGTCATTGCTTATGCATCACGTCAGCTGAAACCGCATGAGAGGAACTACCCAACACATGATCTGGAGCTAACAGCTATTGTTTTTGCTCTGAAGATCTAGAGACACTATTTGTATGGGGAGAAATGCTACATTTACACAGATCACAAGAGCTTGAAGTACTTAGGCACCCAGAAGGAATTAAATTTGAGGCAGAGGAGATGGTTAGAACTCATTAAAGATTATGATTGCTTAATAGACTATCAGCCAGGGAAAGTAAATGTGGTGGCTGACGCCTTAAGTCGTAAGACTATGGCAAGTCTCAAAGTTTCTCCTTTGTCCATGGTATATGAATTGAAAGCACAGCATGCCAGTTTAGAGATTGATGATGAGGGACAGACAGTAGTTGCATGGCATGTACAGCCAGTGTTGATTGATCAGATCAGAATGGCTGCTCAGAGTGATGAAAAATATCTGAAGCTACTAAAAGAAATCTAGCAGGGAAAAAACCTGAATTTTCTGTGAAAGATGATGGTTTATTGCTACATCAGGGCAGAATGTGCGTTCCTAGTGATGTGGAATTGAGACAAATCATTATGAAGGAAGCACATGAGTTTCCTTTTGCTATGCATCCTGGTGGAACTAAAATGTAAAGAGGGCTGAACGAGCATTACTGGAGGATGGGTATGAAGAGAGATATAGCTGAGTTTGTTTCCAAATGCCTAACTTGTCAGCAAGTAAAGGCAGAACATCAAGTTCCAGCTGGTTTGTTACATCCTTTGTCAGTACCAGAGTGGAAATGGGAACGAATAACTATGGATTTTGTTACAGGACTTCCAAGGACACAGAGTGATCATGATGCATTATGGGTTATAGTTGACAGATTGACCAAGCCTGCTCACTTTTTGCCAGTTCGGATGGACTATAGCCTGGAAAGATTGGCCAAATTGTACATATATGAGATTGTAAAACTACATCGAGTGCCAGGATCAACTGTGTCTGACAGAGATCCTAGGTTCACTTCTAGATTCTGGGGTAGTCTTCAGAGAGCCCTAGGAACTGGATTGAACTTCAAAGACAAAGATTCCACCCATGCATGATGGCCAGTCTAAAAGGGTAATTTAGATATTGGAGGATATGCTACGGGCTTGTGTGATTGAATTTGAAGGTAGTTGGGATATACACTTGCCTTTGATTGAGTTTGCTTATAACAACAGCTACCAATCAAGCATTGGGATGCCTCCATATGAAGCTTTGTATGGCAGAAAGTGCATAACTCCCTTATGTTGGGATGAAGTAGGTGAAAGGAAGATGATTGGGCCAGAAATTGTTCAGCAGACAGAGGAAAAGATCAGATTGATCAGAGATAGACTTAAGGCTGCATCAGATCGTCAGAAGTCCTATGTTGATCTGAAGAGAAGAGATATTGAATATGCAGTGGGTGATAAGGTATTCCTCAAAGTTTCTCCTTGATAAGTACAACTGCTCAAGTGTCTTTAAATTGATACATATGACATATTTACATCATGAATATGCACTAACGGAGGTCAACCTCCTTGTGTTTGATCTCAGGAAGTAGAAATTTTGAGAAAACATAATGGAAGGAGGAGATCATTCCGAAGAATAATCTGTTGAGGCTGAGGTTCAAGGGGAAGCCCCAGCACTCCAGAATATGAGTGGTTCAGCCACTCCAGCTCCTACTCCAGCACCGCAGTTTCCTGCTCAATTTATGCAGCAGATGGCTGCCTTCTTTCAGTAAATGGCGGGTAATGTGCCACCCTAAGCTCAGATGCCAGTACCTGTAGCACAGCCACAGCCCTCAGCTCGGCAATATGAAAAATTGATGAAATTTGGGGCTACCGAGTTTAAAGGCACTGTGGATCCACTGGAGGCAGAAAAGTGGTTGGAGAGAATGGAACGAGTTTTCAGAAAGCTGCAATGTACGGAAAAGCTGAAGTTTGAGTATTCTGTTTCCTTGTTGCAAGGGGATGCGTTTGAATGGTGGAAGACCATCCCCACGGCTGGTTAAGCCACTGTCTTGACATGGACAGGACTTTTGAGGAGTTCCGCGAAATGGGTTCCCGATGCATATGTGGATATTAAGTTGCAAGAATTCTTGAGTTTGAAACAAGGGAACCGAACTGTAGCAGAATATGAGAGAGATTTCTCAAGGCTAAGCCACTATGCTGGAAGCTTAGTCTCCACTCCCAGAGACAGATGCAAGAGGTTTGAGTTCGGGCTAAGGCAGAGTCTGAGAATGCAAGTTGTGGGTTTCAGACATCAAAATTTTGCTGAATTGATCTCACAAGCCTTGGAATTAGAAAGGATAGAATCCGAAGGGGCAGTGAAGAAGGGTTCACAAGAGAAAGAGAAGGCTGAAAAGACTACTGGACAAGCATCTGAAAGTGGTTCTGGCAAGAGGAAACAGTTTGGGGGATCTAGCACCCGTAGAGGCGAGGCGATTTTTCGGCCAAAGACCACCTCGATGCAGTCGGTGACCCAACAAGCTTCTCGAGGATCTTTATCGGTCCGGCAGTGTGAAACGTGTGGTAGAACTCATGGTGGGGTTTGTTTCAAGGCTACTGGTGCATATTTTAACTGTGGAGGAAGCGGAAATTTCGCTAAGGATTGCACTAGTCCGCGCCGATCTGGATCTTTTGCCACATCTGAAGGATCAACCCAAGTCTCTACACCTAGAGGGTCACCGTCAGTTGCTAGAGGTAGAGGCAGAGATAGGGGTCCTAGTAACACCCCTGGAAGTCAGAGCACTGTTAACCAGCCAGCATCCAGTGGCGCACCAGTTAGAGTGTATACCATGCGTCAGAGGGAGGAGGCTGAAACATCAGACGTAGTAGCTGGTATTTTCTCCATCCTTGACCAAGATGTGTATGTGTTATTTGATCCTGGATCCACACATTCGTATGTTAGTGCTAGTGTGATGTGTCCTACTGCTATTCAGTGTGTACCAATGGACTATGATGTGCTAGTAACTAGTCCATTAGGCCAGGAGGTCAGGGTAAATAGGCTATATAGGGACTGTCCTTTGGTGATCCAAGGACACACTTTTCTGTCTGACTTAATTGAAATGCCCTTCAGAGATTATGACATTATCCTGGGCATGGATTGGTTAGCCAAGCATCATGCGATGATTGACTGTAGACTGAAGATAGTCACTTTTGGTCTTCCTCAGTATAGTGATGTAGTAATACTTGGGAAGAGACAGTTATTACCTTCAAACATCATTTCAGATGCACTGGCCAGGAAAATGATTAGAAAAGGGTGTGAGGCGTACTTGGCACATGTGATAGACACCCAAGTGAGGAGTCCAGCACTGAGGGACATTCCTACTGTATGTGACTTTCCGGATGTGTTTCCTGATGAATTGCCAGGATTACCTCCATAAAGAGAAGTGCAGTTTGAAATTGATGTTATGCCTGGTGTGGACCCAGTCTCCATAACACCATACAGAATGGCACCTATAGAACTAAAAGAATTGAAAGTACAATTGCAAGAGTTGCTTGATAAGGGCTTCATCCGCCCTAGTGTGTCACCTTGGGGAGCGCTAGTATTGTTTGTTAAGAAGAAGGATGGCACTCTCCGGTTATGCATTGACTATCGACAGTTGAATAAGGTGACAATAAAGAACATATACCCATTGCCCCGTATTGATGACTTGTTTGATCAGTTAAGAGGTTGAGCTGTGTTCTCCAAAATTGACCTGAGATTAGGTTATTATCAGCTGAAAGTACAAGAGCAAAGTATTTCTAAAACTGCCTTCAGAACCCGCTATGGCCATTATGAGTTCTTGGTCATGCCATTCGGGTTAACTAATGCTCCGGCTGCTTTTATGGATCTGATGAACACTATCTTCAGACCATACCTCGACCAGTTTGTTGTGGTATTTATTGATGATATATTGGTCTATTCGAGGAATGCAGAAGAGCATGATAGACATCTGCGGATTGTATTGCAGACTTTGAGGGAGAAACAACTATATGCCAAATTGTCGAAGTGTGAATTTTGGCTGAGAGAAATATCTTCTTTGGGGCACATAGTATCAGAAGAGGGTATTAAGGTAGATCTTAGCAAAATTGAAGCTGTCCTTAATTGGAAGCCACCTAGAAATGTCACAGAGATTCGCAGTTTTCTGGGTTTAGCTGGATACTACCGTAGATTTGTGAAGGGATTCTCCATGTTGGCATCTCCATTGACCAAGCTACTTAGAAAGGATGTGAAATTTGGTGGGCGGACAAATGCCAAAGTTTTGATGAATTGAAGAGACGTTTGGTGAGGCTCGATCTCGACTTTACCTATCTGGGTAAAGAATATACGATTCTGATGATGCTTCTCACAATGGGTTAGGTTGTGTGTTGATGCAAGATCGAAATGTCATTGCCTATGCATCACGCTAGCTGAAACTGCATGAGAGGAATTATCCGACACATGACTTAGAGCTTGCATCCATTGTGTTTGCTCTTAAGATCTGGAGACATTATTTGTATGGGGAGAAATGTTACATCTACACAGATCATAAGAGTTTGAAGTATTTGGGCACCCAGAAAGAGTTGAATTTGAGACAGAGGAGGTGGTTAGAGTTGATAAAAGACTACGATTGCCTGATAGACTATCAGCCAGGGAAAGCTAATGTTGTGGCTGACGACTTAAGTCGCAAGACTATGGTAGTTCTACAGGTTACTCCTTTGTCTTTGGTACATGAGTTGAGATCATTACATGCCAGTTTAGAGATTAATGATGAGGGGCAGACAGTAATTGCATGGCATGTACAGCCAGTGTTAATCGATCAGATCAGAATGGCTGCTCAGAATGATGAAAAGTATTAGAAGCTGTTGGAAGAAGTTAGACAGGGCAAGAAACCAGAGTTCTCAATCAGAGATGATGGTTTACTGCTACACCAGGGCAGAATGTGTGTTCCTAATGATGTTGATTTGAGGCAGATCATTTTGAAGGAAGCACATGAGTCACCTTTTGCTATGCACTCTGGTGGTACAAAAATGTATAAAGGGCTAAAGGAGCATTACTGGTGGATGGGTATGAAGAGAGATGTGGCAGAGTTTGTATTAAAATGCCTAACTTGTCAACAAGTAAAGGCAGAGCATCAAGTACCAACTAGGTTGTTACATCCACTACCAGTGCCAGAATGGAAATGGGAAAGAATAACGATGGATTTTGTAATGGGACTTCCGCGGACACAGAAGAGTCATGATGCAGTATGGGTCATTGTCGACAGACTGACTAAGTCTACTCATTTTCTACCAGTCCGAATGGACTACAGTTTGGACAGATTAGCCAGATTGTACATCGATGAGATTGTGAGACTGCATGGAGTGCCAGTATCTATCGTATCAGACAGAGATCCTAGGTTCACTTCTAGATTTTGGGGTAGTCTTCAGAGAGCCCTAGGAACTAGATTGAACTTCAGTACTGCATTCCACCCACAGACAAATGGCCAGTCTGAGAGGGTAATTCAGATTTTGGAGGACATGCTACGGGCTTGTGTGATTGAGTTTGAGGGTAGTTGGGATACACACTTGCCTTTGATTGAGTTTGCTTACAACAACAGCTACCAATCAAGCATTGGGATGCCTCCATATGAAGCTTTGTATGGCAGGAAATGTAGAACCCTGTTGTGTTGGGATGATGTGGGTGAAAGAAAAATGATTGGACCCAAAATTGTTCAACAGACTGAAGAGAAAATCAGGGTGATCAGGGGTCGACTTAAAACTGCATCAGACCGTCAAAAGTCCTATGTTGATTTGAAAAGAAGGGATATTGAGTATGCAGTGGGTGAGAAAGTTTTCCTCAAGGTTTCTCCTTGGAAGAGAATTATGAGATTCAGCAGAAAGGGGAAACTAAGTCCTCGTTTTATGGGGCCATATGAGGTATTGGAAAGAGTTGGTCCTTTGGCATATCGGTTGGCACTACCTCCAGAGTTGGAGAAGATACATAATGTCTTCCATGTGTCTATGTTGAGGAGGTATCGATCAGACCCATCTCACGTACTACCAGTAGAAGAAATAGAAGTGAATCCAAACCTCACATATGAAGAAGAACCCATAAAGCTTCTGGCTTATGAGGTGAAGCAGCTACGGAACAAGCAGATACCATTGGTAAAAATGCTGTGGAACCATCATTCAGGCCAAGAGGCTACTTGGGAACGAGAGGAGGACATGAGGAGACAACATCCACAGCTGTTCAGAGATTGATACCAGGTAAAATTTCGAGACGAAATTTATTTAAGGGGGGGAGAATTGTAACACCCCTATTGGTATAGCCTGGTATATTTCACTGTTCCGGTGACCGGTGTCGGTCCGGACAATTAATGGGATTAGGGCCACACTTAAGACAACTTGAGAAGCCATAAACACAAATAATTAGTAATGTTTAATTAGTTAACTATAAATAAGAAAAACAGAACATAAGAGGTTAAGCAGTAGAGTCACAGCGATGAGTGACCTCTTGGAAAGCATCATGAAGTCATTTTAAACTCAAATTTCGAACCGTAAAAAGTGACGCTGCGGTCCTTAGGACCCTTATGAACACAGTGGACAAGAGAAAATCACGAAAAAGAACTGTTAAGTGAGTCAAATAATTAGGTCAGGAAGCCGGAAGAAATATTGGATTATTAGCAAATTGGGATGAACCGGCGAGGGGCAATTCGGTCAATTGACCCCGAGAGCTGACTCCTGACCTAACTGTCAAATAAAATCAGAGAAAAGAAAATTTTGGAATCGAGAATTAAATTAAAGAATTAATAGAAAAAAATAAATAGAAAAAAAAAAGAAAGAAGATGGAAAAGTCAAAGGTGATGACATGATGCATGATGTCATAAAGGATTAATTAATTTATTTTATTAATTTGGGATTTTTGGTCTTCAAAAAGGGGATAAGATTAAAGAAAATAAAACAAAAAAAAAAAATTAGAATTGTCTTCTTCCTTTCCCTTGGTTGCCGCCCCACTTCCTCCATGAATCTCCATGGAATTTTCTTCCTTTAAGCTTACACTTAACCTTAATTCTCTTCACTTAACCTTCATAACTCCCTTAAATACCTCACTAGAACTTGTAATCTCAACGTAGGAAGAAGAGTATAAGAAGAAAGAAGGGCTAAAGCTAGAGATTTGAAGCTTTAAGTTAAGGTTAGTATGTTAACTCCTTATTTTTCCATTTAAATGCATAATTAGTGTTTGAAATGAGCTTAGAACTTGATTAAATGAAACAAATATGGGGGAAGGACCCATGCTGAAATTTCGGCCTGGTTGAAGGGAGTATGAATTGCATGAATTTAATGGGTTTGAATGAGTTAGAAACCTTCCTTAGTTGAATGATTAGCATTAAAACCATTAAGTGTGATTGATTGCAACAAAGTAGTGAGATTAGGGTTTGAATGTTAGGGTTTGTGAACCAAATTTTTGAGAAAGGCATAAATGATATCTTTGACCAATTGTGGACTGAAAAATGGTCAATAATGACCAAAGGAAATGTGTGGGAATTACTAGAATGGGAGTCAAATTCGTAGGTCAAATGGTCATGCTGCTGGCAGCATGACCAAACCTACTTTGAAGGACCAAAACGGGAATTTTACAAGCCCAATTGATATGCCACCAATTAGGGATGAAAATAGACATAAAAGGGCACAATTTTCATTAAGGAACCATGCCCAAAAACTGACTAAAACTTGGTGAACCAATTGACCAAAGTGAAATGAGAGCAGGCTGCCACTGCACCAAACTGACCAAATAAACAGTAACTATTCATTTAGTCATAATTCTAGCTAGACAGGTCAAATTGACCTGAAATTTTACCAGAAATTAGATAAGATATAGATCTAAAACTTTCATGAAGAACACCAACCCAAATTATGCCATTAACCCATTCAAATTATTGAGCAAAGTTGAGTTACTGTACCTAAAAAACTGCACGTAAACAGTAACTGTATTTTGGCTATAACTTGAGCTAAAAAACTCCGATTGGGGTGATCCAAAAATGAGAATACACTTAAGACAATAAGGAACATTTTCTATGAAGGAAGTTTTGCCAAATTCCAACAGTAGATTGACCAATGGAACAGTGCAACTTCGGAGCACTAAAACCGAAAATTGGCAATTTTGCCAAAATGACCTAAGCTTTGAGAAAATGACTAAAACCAACAAGTTTAATAACCAAAATGTGGTATGTGGGTGAAGTTGGAGTTCCCATACCTATTAAGCCTTAAAAAGTCAACAATTTAACTTGAATAGTGTAGTGAATAGTAACCCGAAACATAAAAACTTCGAGAACGTCAAATTTAACGCAATAGAGCTAGTTAAAATGAAGTGAAATTTATTTTTGGATTTATGCTAAGTTATGGTACTGAATCACTGTGAAATTGTGTGCTTCAGCTGAAAAAGACTTGGAAGCCCTGAAAGACTGAGTCAAGGACCAGAGGCGACTCCAGTCAGGTTTGTGCACAATAAATTTATGTAATTGTTTTCCAATTAAAAATTTGAATTGCTATACTTTATGAATCGCTGTGTTATTTACGAATTGTGTTGCCACTTTGTGACTACAAAAATGACTTTGAAAATTGTTTGGGATCTCTTATAAATTATTGAAAATAATTGTTTTAAATTGATTTTGGATTTACACTTAGCATGACAATATCACATTTCCTCCTCCATTTATGGGGTTGAGATCGTTTATTTTCCTCCCTCTCTGGCTTGCCAGTTGAGGTTGTAGATCGGATGAGTACTCATTAGCTAGCTAGCCACCTCCTTCATTGATTTCGCTTAATGGGGTTGAGATTGCTTTATCGTGGTGTACAACATGGCATTGATCGGAAATTTTGTGTCATTGCTTAAGTTGTGTATGACTTTGGCAACACTGTGTTTATGAAATTGTTTGACTAAACTGTGTTTAATAGATTATTTGACAAAATGATGTTATTATGAACTTTAATATTTGTAAAATGTGATTGAGAAACATTTAAATTGTGTTTGGCAATGAATGATTTATTTATTGCATTTTAAATTTTTATTGTGCACCACTGAGTATTTTTATACTCAGCGATAGCTTATTTTGCTGTCGTAGATAAGAGCAGGGAGAAAGCAGCAGAGTGAGCTGCTGTTAAATCGAGGACTACTCTGATCATTTTGTATGGGTATTATTTTATACCCTTGTAGATAATCTTGATGTAAATATAGAAATGTTATTTGTATCAATGTAAGTTTAGCAGTTGTAAATAAATTGTAATGATATTATTTTGGACTTTCTTCTGTAAATTTAATATTTGTACATATGAAATTCCTACTTTATGCTTTGTGAATGGAATTATTAACTATTCTGAGTTGATAAATTTGATTTGGATTGTGGAACTGTTTTGAAATGAATTGATTGGAGTTGAATTGTGATTTATTGGAGATTGGAAATTGTGAAACATATTTGGAAGTGTTTTTCTCAGGTATTTGAAGAACGGTTTTCTCCAAAAACAAATAGAACTCTGTCAAAATTTTTATAAAATTTGAGGCAAAATTTAAATGGACAAAAATTTTTACTAGTCTTTAAGCTTTGAATAAATGGTTTTAATTCTCACTAAAATGCTCACCACTTTAAAATGTAAGAAAATCGTTTTAAAATCCCTTGTAGGGTACTTTATGAGTTATCGGTAGGTGAAGTTTGGTAGTTCATTAAGTATTCTACGGGATCATGTTATGCCTTACAGAGGGGTAAGGTGTGACAGTGGTAATACATGGGGAGAGGCAGTTATTGCCATCAAACATCATTTCGGCTGCACTAGCCAGAAAAATGATCAGAAAGGGGTGTGAAGCATACTTGGCACATGTGGTAGACACCTAAGTGGGGAGTCCAGCATTGAATGACATCCCTACAGTATATGACTTTCCAAATGTGTTTCCTAATGAATTGCCAGGATTACCTTCGGAAAGAAAAGTGCAGCTTGAAATTAATGTTATGCCTGGTGTGGATCCAATCTCCATAACACCATACAGAATGGCACCAGCAGAGTTGAAGGAGTTGAAGATACAATTGCAAGAATTACTTGAAAAGGGCTTCATCTGCCCTAGTGTGTCACCTTGGGGAGCACCAGTGTTGTTTGTTAAGAAGAAGGGTGGTACTCTCCGCTTATGTATAGATTACCGGCAGTTGAATAAGGTGACAATAAAGAACAGATATCCATTGCCTCGCATTGATGATCTGTTTGATCAGTTGAAGGGTGCAACTGTATTCTCCAAAATTGATTTGCGATCTGGTTATTATTAGTTGAAGGTGCAAGAGCAGAGTATTCTAAAAACTGCTTTCAGAACTCGGTATGGCCACTATGAGTTTCTAGTAATGCCGTTCGGGTTAACAAATGCTCCAGCTGTTTTTATGGATCTGATGAACACTATCTTCAGACCATATCTTGATCAATTTGTGGTGGTGTTTATTGATGACATTTTGATATATTCGAGGAATGCAGAGTAGCATGACAGACATCTGCGGATTATACTGCACACTTTAAGGGAGAAACAACTATACGCCAAATTGTCGAAGTGTGAATTTTGGCTGAAAGAAATCTCCTTTTTAGGACATGTTGTGTCAGCTAAAGGGATCAAGGTAGATTCCAGCAAGGTAGAAGCTATCCTTAATTGGAAGCGGCTTAGGAATATCACAGAAATTCACAGTTTTCTGGGTTTAGCTGGATATTACCGTCGATTTTTGAAGGGGTTTTCTATGTTATCTTCTCCATTGACTAAGTTGCTTCAGAAAGATGTAAAATTTCAATGGACTGATAAATGCCAGCAGAGTTTTGATGAGTTGAAGAGGTGTTTAACTGAAGCTCCAGTCCTTACTTTACCTACTCCGGGTAAAGAATACACAGTTTATAGTGATGCATCTCACAATGGGTTAGGCTGTGTACTGATGCAAGATCGGAATGTCATTGCTTATGCATCACGTCAGCTGAAACCGCATGAGAGGAACTACCCAACACATGATCTGGAGCTAACAGCTATTGTTTTTGCTCTGAAGATCTAGAGACACTATTTGTATGGGGAGAAATGCTACATTTACACAGATCACTAGAGCTTGAAGTACTTAGGCACCCAGAAGGAATTAATTTGAGGCAGAGGAGATGGTTAGAACACATTAAAGATTATGATTGCTTAATAGACTATCAGCCAGGGAAAGCAAATGTGATGGCTGACGCCTTAAGTCATAAGACTATGGCAAGTCTCAAAGTTTCTCCTTTGTCCATGGTATATGAATTGAAAGCACAGCATGCCAGTTTAGAGATTGATGATGAGGGACAGACAGTAGTTGCATGGCATGTACAGCCAGTGTTGATTGATCAGATCAGAATGGCTGCTCAGAGTGATGAAAAATATCAGAAGCTACTGAAAGAAGTCTAGCAGGGCAAGAAACCTGAATTTTCTGTGAAAGATGATGGTTTATTGCTACATCAGGGTAGAATGTGCGTTCCTAGTGATGTGGAATTGAGACAAATCATTATGAAGGAAGCACATGAGTCTCCTTTTGCTATGCATCCTGGTGGAACTAAAATGTACAGAGGGCTGAAAGAGCATTACTGGAGAATGGGTATGAAGAGAGATATAGCTGAGTTTGTTTCCAAATGCCTAACTTGTCAGCAAGTAAAGGCAGAACATCAAGTTCCAGCTGCTTTGTTACATCCTTTGTCAGTACCAGAGTGGAAATGGGAACGAATAACTATTGATTTTGTTACAGGACTTCAAAGGACACAGAATGGTCATGATGCAGTATGGGTTATAGTTGACAGATTGACCAAGTCTGCTTACTTTTTGCCAGTTCGGATGGACTATAGCCTGGAAAGATTGGCCAGATTGTACATATATGAGATTGTAAAACTGCATCGAGTGGCAGTATCAACTGTGTCTGACAGAGATCCTAGGTTCACTTCTAGATTCTGGGGTAGTCTTCAGAGAGCCCTAGGAACTAGATTGAACTTCAGCACAGCATTCCACCCACAGATGGATGGCGATCCGAAAGGTAATTTAGATATTGGAGGATATGCTACGGGCTTGTGTGATTGAATTTGAAGGTAGTTGGGATATACACTTGCCTTTGATTGAGTTTGCTTATAACAACAGCTACCAATCAAGCATTGGGATGCCTCCATATGAAGCTTTGTATGGCAGAAAGTGCAGAACTCCCTTATGTTGGGATGAAGTGGGTGAAAGGAAGATGATTGGGCCAGAAATTATTCAGCATACAGAGGAAAAGATCAGATTGATCAGAGATAGACTTAAGGCTGGATCAGACCATCAGAAGTCCTATGTTGATCTGAAGAGAAGAGATATAGAATATGCAGTGGGTGATAAGGTATTCCTCAAAGTTTCTCCTTGGAAGAGAATTGTGAGATTTGGCAGAAAGGGAAACTGAGTCCTCGTTTCATCGGACCATATGAGGTTCTAGAAAGAGTGGGTCCTTTGGCATATCGGTTGGCATTACCTTCAGAGTTAGCAAGGATACACAATGTCTTCCATGTGTCCATGTTAAGGAGGTATAGATCTAACCCATCTCATATACTATCAGTTGAAGAGATTGAAGTAAATCCAGACCTCTCATATAAGGAAGAACCCATAGAAATTCTGGCTTATGAGGTGAAGCAGCTGAGGAACAAACAGATACACCTAGTTAAAGTGCTGTGGAACCATCATTCAGGCCAAGAAGCTACTTGGGAACGTGAAGAGGATATGAGGAGACAACACCCATAGCTATTTAGAGACTAATGCCAGGTAAAATTTTGAGACGAAATTTATTTTAAGGGGGGGAGAATTGTAACACCCCTATGTTCAGTAGTGCGTTCTATTGTTCTAGTGACCAGTGTTGTCCGGACAGTTAGGATGCCTAGAACTACACTTCAGTATGAGTGAGGAGACATAAAATAATAAAATACAAGAAAAGAAAATACAAGAAAAACAAAGGAAAAATAATAGTAAAGAAATGCAACCAACTTAAGCGAGCCGAGAACCCTAGCGATGGGTGATCGCAGCGGGAAGTCACGGCGTGGACCGTTGACTAGCCCTGGACCGTGGGGAACCCTAGCAAATATTTTTAGGACTTAAAGAGACATCAATTGAAGTGTAAATGCCATTAGAAATATCAAAGAAAAATTAATTAATTAGTATAAAGAAAAGTGAGAAATCGAAAAACGGACAAAACCCGGTGTTACCGAAAAATCGGGAATGCAACCCGAACAGGGGCATTGTGGTCATTTGATACCCCGAGTTGTCTTTTGACCTAAATGACCATTAAAAATAAATAATATTACACTTGGAAAATGTCATGAAAAATTAAATTAGGGGTACCTAATGTAAATAGCCAAAAGTGGAGTATAAGTTAGATAATTAGCACTTAAATCATATTTAATTATTTTCTTAGGTGAGTGGACCACTAAGGATTTAAAATATGCATTAAGTGGGCAGATTACCTCCACTCACACTTCATCTTCAACCTTAAAAATCACCATTGCCGAAATGAACTCCAATAAAATCCTCCCATGGCCGCCCCATTTGCATGCCACACTCCACCCATTTTCAAGTTGAATTTTCCTTACTTATCTTAAGTAATTTTGATCCCTACCTCACAAGGAAGAAGTAGATACCAAAATCAAGGGAGTTTAGTGAAGATTTAAGAAGCCTCATCCATAGGTAAGTTTGAGTTTTTGATTGTTGCTTTGTTAAAGTTTGTAAGGATGTTATTGGCATTTGATTTATGGAGAGATTTTGAAATTTTGGTGAATTGTTGTTATGCACTAGTTAGGCAGCCATGGCAACTTAAGAATTTGAATTATTTTCACATGCATTTGATGGGTATTAGTGTTGATTAAAGTAAATCAAAGTTTAGTAAGTTAGTTATTGATGTATGTTAAATTGAACACTTGAATTGGAAATTTTTGTTGAATTTGGAATTATATGTGTGATTGTCTAAATGGACAGCCATGGGATTGTACACTAAATGAAATATAATTACATGTATTGTGGAGAATTAACTTTGGCTGATGTGATTCAAAGTTTGGTAAGTTAACTTCATGTATGTGGAATGGTGACCAAGTGAAAATTTTGAGTTTGAAGACAATTATGGAGGTGTACCATTGTGGCAGTTTGTTAACTCTTGAAGAATGCTGGAATTCATGCTTGGTTTATGGAATAGTGATGTTAAATTGGGTTGGTTATTATGGCAGTTTGGGTATGTGTGTGATGGTGTGAAGTTGGACATGTAAAAGTGTTATGGTTAGGTGATTGAATTGTTGTAAATTTGGTTTGAAAAATTCTGCACTTTATGGTGTATGTTGAATGTAATTGTAAGCTGCCAAAATGACCTATAATATGTTGTAAATTATGTTTAGGTCATGGTACAACCAGAATTGACTTGAATGTTGAGTTTGGTAAGTGTTAAGATTGATCTTTGATGTGCATGAAAGAAATGCAATAAGGCAGTTTGCGTTTTAGGCCTAGAACTTTAAGTGTGTGGCTCCAATTGGTATGAGACAAATTGGAGGTGAGACTAGACACAAAATGTGCCAACTTTCATGAAGGAAGCATACCAAAATTCTGCTTGCAAGGTAGCTTGAAAAATGACCAAATCCGGATTAAGTGCAAATAAGGCCTGAAAATTGACCATTTGGGCAGCAGTTAGTGTTTAGGCCATAACTCACTCAAAATAGGTCCAATTGACCTGAAATTTTGACCATGAATAGTTAAGACCCATATCTACAAGTCTTATGAAGACACCAAAGCCCAGAAATGACTATAAGCAAGTCAAACAGCTTGCACAAGTTCGGGTCCAAAAACTGGCCGAACCAAAATTGACCTAAAATGACCAATTTTGGTGCAATTTGACCAGTAATAGTAAAATGACCATAACTTGGTCTACATAACTCAGAATGACCTAAAATTTTGCCCCGCGTTCCATAAGACATAGATCTATAAGTTTGTATAGACCGAAACCCGAAAACTGAGGGAACTAGGTCATCCGGCTAGGTCAAACTAGTATCTCAGAATCCAGCAAATTGCAAGAAAATGCAGTATACACGGAACTGAAATTGGTAACATGTACCAATCCTAAAAGACTATCAAATGTGACATATTAGTAACACTAAAACCTAATTTACCTAAAACGCATCGAGGGTCAATATATTAGGTTGATTAAGCAAATAATAGCATTCAGTGAATTACTTATCAAGCATTATCATTAGAGACAATTTAATTTAGTACTGAAACACTTCAAATTGTGTTTCTCAGTTAGCAAAGACTCAGGAAAAGGGAAGGAAACACTGAGTCAAGACCAGGAGACAGTTATCAGAGGTTTGTGCACAACAGCTATTTCTTTTGAATTATTTTCAATTGAAATAAATTATAACTATTTGTATATTGTTGTTTTGAATTGTGAAACTGTGAAAAATTGTTTAAATGATATTTGATGGATATTTATTACTTGAAAAGCATTGTAAATGGTTTGAAACTATGAAAAATTGTTTGAATGATATTGATGGATACTTATTGATTGAAAAACATTGGAAATGATTTGAAACCACAACTATCATGTATATTGATTGTATTCCTCACTAGCTTGTCTAGTGGGACGAATTGAATTCCCTCTCTGGCTGAAGTGTTGAGGTGTGTGCCTGTTGAGGACGAATCGAATAAGTACTCATATTTTTGCTAGCTAGCTATGTTATTCCTCATTAGTCATCGACTTTTGGGATGAATTGAATACCTCATTAGCCATCGGCTTTTGGAACGAATTGAACTTTGGAACATGATTAAGCTGTGTGTGATTTATTGATTTGTATTATGAGATTATGAAATGGAGTTAAATTCTTATTGACATTTACTGTCTTTTGAATTTTACCATGATTTGATTTATTGAAATTATTATGATATTGAGAAATAGAGTTTAAATTCTTGTTGACATTTATTGTCTTGAATTTAACTATAGTTTTAAGTATCCACTCTATATATGACTTATCAATTGTGATTTAAAATTTTATTGGTTAATGTTGTGCACCACTGAGACATTGTCTCAGCGATAGCCTTTTATTGCTGTCGCAGGTAGACAGACCGACAAGGCAGCAGACTAGACTGCTAGTACATCCAGCGAGAGATTATCAGGTATATTGAGTATACCACATTTTGCATTTTGTACTGTAATGTATGACCACTGTATGTATATATTGTTTTTTATTTTGAGCAGTTGTAAATTAAAATTGTACATTGAAGTTGTAAAGTAAATTATGAAATATTTTGACTTGTAAAATTTGTATTATATTTCTTTTATCTCATCCTTTGAAAATACTGAAAAATTATTGTGGATTTGAGTTGAGAAAAATATTGTGTAATTTAACTGTTAGAGTTGAGATTGGGAAATATATTTGAAGTGCTTTTTACAGGTTTTCTGAAGAACTGTTTTATCCAAAATACAGATGGCGCTCTGCCAAAATTTTTACAGAAATTACTAATAGTCCAAATGAGTTAGCTGTTTCACTTCAGTTCACAAAGGTTTTTAACACCTATAAATAGTGCTCACCACTGTAAAAGAAGTAAGAAAAGTTTTTAAAATCCCTTGTAGTGTATTTAATGGGTTATCAGTAGACGGAGTTGGTAATTCATTAGGTATACTACGTGATCATGTTATGCCTTACAGAGAGGTAGGGTGTACAGAGAGGTAGGGTGTGACATACAATTCAAGTTAAATTATTGAATTTCTCATGCTTAATAGGTGTGAAAATTTTAATTTCACCCACATACCACATTTTGGTTACCTAATTTGTTGGTTTTGGTTGTTTCCTCAAATTTTAATTCTCTTATGTGAAATTTCCAAATTTCAGATTTGGTGTCCTATTTTGCACTGTTCCATTGGTCAAGTTTCTGTTGAAATTTGGCTAAGTTTTCTTCATAGAAGTTGTTCCTTATTGTCTTAACTTTATTTCCCTTTTTGAATCACTCCATTTGGAATTTTGTAGCCCAAGATATGACAATTTGAATGGGGCTGGCCAGATTTGGTGTTACCTAGAATTCTTGGCATTTTTTGGATATTGGCAGTTTTGGTGTACTGACTGCAGGTGACTTTTTAGATAGGCTATGGTCAAAATTTGGGTTTATTTTCTTCATGAAGGTTTTAGGGCTATGTCTCGGCTTTCTATCGGTATAAGATTCAGGTCATTTGGACCTTCCTAGACCAAGTTATGGCCATTTAAGTAAATACTGTTCATTTGGTTATTTTTGTACAGGGTAGTGTGCCCAAATCTGGATTTGGCCTAATTATTCACTCAGTTATGGTCATTTTCTGGGCATGATTCCTATATGAAAAATGGTCCATTTTGTGTCTAGTTTCATTCCCAATTGGGTTGGCAAATTTTTAGATTTGGTCTCTAAAAGGGACCTAGGTCAAGCTATCTGCACACTGACCCCAACCAATCCGAATTGAAACTTGGTTCTAGCAATTCACACACACTACAAATGGTCACAATTGACCATTTCTCAACTCAAGTAAGATCAACTATATCAATTGACCAATTCTCAAATTTTTTTTCCAATTTTTCACATGCTTAAATACCCTAATTACATAAAGTTCAAATCTAATACATTCAAAGTGCACATTCAATGTCTACATACTTCATTCAACCTAAACAACCAATCAAACACATCAAAATTATTCATTTCAAACCCTAACATAAGCTGGCCAAAATTTCCTTTAGTCCCCCAATAATTGTTTTCTTTTGATTTTAAGTTAATTTCTAGGTTACTTGCACCAAGAATACAAGTAATAAACTAAAAGTTTCAATTTATCTCACTAACCTTAAACTTTGGAGTTCAATCTTCAATTCCACTCCTCTTTTCTTCTTTCTTTCTTGCTCAATCCTTTTCTCAAGTGAGGTTATCAAGTTGTAATGGAGAAATTTGGGAGCAAGGTAGGGTTTAATGGGTGGAATCAAGCTTGGACTCAAGCTTTCATGGTGGTTCTTCAATGGTGGTGAGAGAGAGAAACAAGCCGGCACACTTGGGAGAAGATAATAAACAATTTTTCTTTACCTTTTTTTTAAGTATTTATTTTCTTTACCTTTTTTTTTAAAGTATTTATGTGTATTTTTACTTAATTGACTTTTTCAATTATGGTGGGGAAAATAAAATCAATTTTGACATCACCCATGATGTCATCCAAATGATGTAATAAAACTTTTTCAATTTTCTTTTTCTTTTGCATTTATTTTTTTTCCATTAGTTCTTTAATTTAATTCTTGATCCCAAAATTTTCTTTTCTCCAATTTTATTGAACAGTTAGGTCAAGAGTCAGCTCTAGGGGTAAATTGACCAAATTGCCCCTCGCTGGTTCAATCCGGTTTGCAAGTTATTTGATATTTCTTCTGGATCCTTGACCTAATTATTTGACCTGCTTAATAACTCTTTTTCATGATTTCTCTTTTCTACTGTGTTTGCAATAGTCCTAAGGACCGCGGCGTCACAAATTTGAGTTAAGACTGACCTCGCAGTCATTTCCCGGGAAGGTCACCCATCGCTGTGACTCCCGGCTCATTTAGCTTTTTATGCTTTGTTTTTCTTCTTTATACTTAACTATTTGGCAATTACTAATTATTTGTATTCAGGGCTTATCTAGGTGTCTTAGATATGGTTCTAATTCTCTTAATTATCTGGACCGACACCGGTCACCAGAACAGTAAAATGTACTAGGCTATGCAAATAAGGGTGTTACAATCCCCCCCCCCCCACCCCATAAAATAAATTTCATCTCGAAATTTTACCTGGTATCAGTCTCTGAACAGCTGTGGGTGTTGTCTCCTCCTCTCATTCCCAAGTAGCCTCCTGGCCTGAACGATGGTTCCATAGCACTTTTACCAATGGTATCTGCTTGTTTCGTAGCTGCTTCACCTCATAAGCCAGAATCTCTATGGGTTCTTCCTCATATGTGAGGTCTAGATTTACTTCAATTTCTTCCACTGATAGTACATGAGATGGGTCAGATTTATACCTCCTCAACATCGATACATGGAAGACATTATGTATCTTTTCCAACTCTGGAGGTAGTGCCAAATGATATGCTAAAGGACCCACTCTCTCCAGAACCTCATATGGCCTAATGGAACGAGGACTCAGTTTCCCCTTTCTGCCGAATCTCATAATTTTCTTCTAAGGGGAAACCATGAGGAACACTTTGTCACCCACTACATATTCAATATCTCTTCTCTTCAGATCAATATAGGACTTCTGGTGGTCTGATGTAGCTTTGAGTCGATCTCTAACCAATCTGATTTTCTCCTCAGTCTGCTGAACAATTTCAGGCCCAATCATCTTTCTTTCACCCACTTCATCCCAACACAGGGGAGTTCGGCACTTCCTGCTATACAACGCTTCATATGGAGGCATCCCAATGCTTTATTGGTAGCTATTGTTGTAAGCAAACTCAATCAAAGGAAAGTGTGTGTCCCAACTACCCTCAAACTCAATCACACAAGCCTGTAGCATGTCCTCCAAGATCTTAATTACTCTCTCAGACTGGCCATCTGTCTGTGGGTGGAATGCCATGCTAAAGTTCAATCTAGTTCCTAGGGCTCTCTGAACACTACCTCAGAATCTAGAAGTGAACCTAGGATCTCTGTCTGATACAATGGATATTGGCACTCCATGTAGTCTTACTATCTCATCAATGTACAACTTGGATAATCTTTCTAAACTATAGTCCATCTGGACAGGCAAAAAATGAGCAGACTTGTTCAGTCTGTCAATAATGACCCATACTACATCATGGCTCTTCTGTGTCCTCAAAAGTTCTATCACAAAATCCATAGTTAATCTCTCCCATTTCCATTCTGGTACTGGTAGTGGATGTAACAAACTAGCTAGTACTTAATGCTCTGCCTTCACTTGCTGACAAATTAGGCATTTGGAAATAAATTCTGCTGCATCTCTTTTCATACCCATCCACCAGTAGTGCTCTTTCAGCCCTCTATACATTTTAGTGCCACCAGGGTGTATAGCAAAAGGAGACTCATATGCTTCCTTCAAAATGATCTGTCTCAAGTCAACGTCATTAGGAATGCACATTCTACCCTGGTGAAGCAATAGGCCATCATCTCTTACTGAGAACTCAGGTTTCTTGCCCTGTTTGACTTCTTCTAATAGCTTCTGATACTTCTGATCATTCTGAGCAGCCATTCTGATCTGATCAATCAACACTGGCTGTACATACTATGCAATTGCTATTTGCCCCTCATCATTAATCTCTAAGCTAGCATACAATACTCTCAACTCATGTACCATAGACAAAGGAGAAACCTGTAGACTTGCCATAGTCTTACAACTTAAGGTGTCAGCCACCACATTAGGTTTCCTTGGTTGATAGTCTATCAGACAATCATAGTCTTTTATCAACTCTAACCATCTCTTCTGTCTCAAATTCAACTCCTTCTTAGTGCCCAGATACTTCAAACTCTTATGATCTGTGTAGATGTAGCACTTCTCCCCATACAAATAGTGCCTCCAGATTTTAAGAGCAAACACAATAGCTGCTAACTCCAAGTCATGTGTCGGATAATTCCTCTCATGCGGTTTTAGCTATCATGATGCATAGGAAATAACATTCCGCTCTTGCATCAGTACACATCCTAACCCATTATGAGAAGTATCGCTGTAAACTGTGTATTCTTTACTTGGAGTAGGTAAAGTAAGGACTAGAGCTTCAGTCAAACATTTCTTCAATTCATCAAAACTCTGCTGGCATTTGTCAGTCCACTGAAATTTCACATCTTTTCGAAGTAATTTGGTCAATAGAGATGCCAACATGGAGAACCCTTTCACAAAATGGCGGTAGTATCCAGCTAAACCATGAAAACTGCGAATTTCAGTGATATTTTTGGGTGGCTTCCAATTAAAGACAGCTTCTATCTTACTTGGATCTACCTTGATGCCCTCTGCCGATACTATGTGCCCTAAGAAGGATATTTCTTTCAGCCAAAATTCACACTTTGACAATTTGGCGTATAGCTATTTCTCCTTCAAAGTCTGCAGTACAATCCATAGATGTCTATCATGCTCCTCTGCATTCCTCGAGTAGACCAATTTATCATCTCTGAATACCACAACAAACTGATCGATGTATGGTCTGAATATAGTATGCATCATATCCATAAAAGCACCCAGAGCATTAGTTAACCCGAATGGCATGACCAAGAACTCATAATGGCCATAGCAGCTTCTAAAGGCACTTTTAGGGATACTCTGCTCTTGCACTTTCAGCTGATAATAACCAGATCTCAGGTCAATTTTGGAGAACACAGCTGCACCCCTCAACTGATCAAGCAAGTCATCAATGCGGGGCAAGGGATATCTATTCTTTATTGTCACCTTATTCAACTGTCGATAGTCAATACATAAGCAGAGAGTGCCATCTTTCTTCTTAACAAGCAGCACTGGGGCCCCCCCAGGTGACAGACTAGGGCGGAAAAAGCCTTTGTCAAGCAGCTCTTGCAATTGCACTTTCAATTCTTTCAATTCTGCTCGTGCCATTCTATATGGTGTTATAGAGATTGGGTCCACACCAAGCATAACATCAATCCTAAATTGAACTTTTCTTTCTGGAGGTAGTCCTGGCAACTCAACAGGAAACACATCCGAAAAGTCACATACAATAGGGATGTCTCTCAATACTGGACTCCCCATTTGGGTGTCTATCACATGTGCCAAGTATGCTTCACACCCCTTTCTGATCATCCTTCTGGCTAGTGTAGCCGAAATGATGTTTGATGGCAGTAACTGTCTCTCCCCATGTATTACCACATCACCATATAGAGGGAGACCAAAAGTGATTGTCTTCAGTCTACAGTCAATCATGGCGTGATGCCTGGCTAACCAATCCATGCCTAAGATGATATCATAATCTCTAAAGGGCATTTCAATCAAATCTGACAGAAAAACATGTCTTTGGATCACCAAAGGACAATCTCTATATATTCGGTTGACTCTGAGCTCTTGTCTTAACAGATTTGTTACTAGCACTTCAAAACCCATTTTGACACAGGGAACAGTAAGAGAACTGACTATGTTAGCACTAACATATGAATGGGTTAAACCCGGATCAAACAACACAAAGACATCCTGATCAAAGATAGAGAAAGTACCGGCTACAATATCGAAAGTCTTAGCCTCTTCCTGCTGTCTCATAGTGTAAACTCTACCCGGAGCACTCCCTTGTGCTGATTGGTTAACGGTACCCTGACTGCCAAAAGCATTGCCTATACCTCTACCTCTTCCTCTACTAATCGGTTGTGAACCTGTGGTAGCAGAACTCTGAATAAACCCTTCTGTAGTAGTAGGAGCTGGTCCAAATCTACGGGCACTAGTGCAGTCCTTAGCGAGATGGCCCGTGCCTCCACAGTTAAAACACGCTCCTATAGCCCAATAACATTCTCCCCTATGAGTCTTGCCACATGTCTCACAGGGGTGGGGAGGATATGAACCCCTGGTCCACTGCTGACCAGACCTAGAGGGTCTCTGTCTGGAGAATCTGCCCTTTTCGAACCTTCCACCTCTGCCTGATCCCCTAAATTTATTTCTTTTTCCAGTATTACCACTGGAACTTTGCTCAACTAATTTTTCACCTTTATCTTTCTCTGATTTCTCAATCTTCTTAGATTTCTCTTTCACTGGTGTCGCTTCTAATTCAATTCTTTCTACTTCCAGTGCTTGAGACATTAGTTCAGACAAGTTATTGTATTTAAAGCTGACCACTTGTACTCTTAAACTAGGCTTCAGGCCGGTTTCAAACCTCTTGCACCTTTCTCTACTGGTAGATAGGAGACTCCCAACATAATGGCTTAAGCGGGAGAACTCCCTCTCATACTCTGCCACTAATTTGTTGCCTTGTTTCAAACTAAAAAATTCTTGCAATTTCTGATCCACATATGTAATACCCCTATTTGCATAGCCTGGTATATTTCACTATCCCGGTAACTAGTGTCGATCTAGTCAATTAAGGGCATTAGAACCACACTTAAGACAACTAGATAATCCATAAACACAAATAATTAGTAATTGTCAATTAGTTAATTATAAATAAGAAAAACAGAACATAAGAAGTTAAACGAGCCAAGAGTCACAGCGATGGGTGACCTTCTTGGGAAGGACTACGAAGTCAATTTAAACTCAAATTTCGAACCGTAAAATGTGACGCTGCGGTCCTTAGGACTATTGCGAACACAGTGGAAAAGATAAAATCACGAAAAAGAATTGTTAAGCTAGTCAAATAATTAGGTCAGTGAGTCGGAAGAAATATTGAATTATTTGCAAACCGGGTTGAACCGGCGAGGGGCAATTTGGTCAATTGATCTCGAGAGCTGACTCCTGACCTAACTGTCAAATAAAATTAGAGAAAAGAAAATTTTGGAATTGGAAATTAAATTAAAGAACTAATGGAAAAATAAATAGAAAAAAAAGAAAATAAAAAAGGTAAAAAGAGATGACATCATGCATGACATCATGCATGATGCCATAAATATTATAATTAATAAATTTAATTAATTTGATTTTTTGGTCTTCCATAAGACTAAAGACATAAATAAAATAAATAAAAAAAAAACAAAAAGCCATCTTCAACCTTGCTGCCCCATATCCCTCTCTCTAAACTCCATAGCTTTCCACCATTGATGAGTTATTCAAGCTTGAATAACTTGAATTTCTCTCGCAAATTTTAACCTTGAACCCTAGAATACTTCTAAATTACCCTAGAAAGGGAGAATTGTGGAAAGAAAAAAATGAGGAATTGGAGGAAAAAGTGGAGATCAAGGACTTCACCTAAGGTTAGTATTTTAACTTTTAATTTTCTACTTAAATGCATGCTTAGCTACTTAAATTAACTTATAAACTAAAGAAATGAAATAAAAACAATTATGAGGGACCAAGCCTTAATTTCAGCCAACTAGGGTTTTGATGTGTGTATGCATGAATTTGATGGACTTAAAGTTGTATGTGAGCTTGATTGAGTTGAAGAAGCATGTGTATAGGTATTGAATTGGTTAAATGTAACAAATTAGTGAGTTAGGGTTTTGGGCGCCTAGGGTTTAGGAGCCAAAAATGTGAGAATTGGTCAAATGTTGTGTTTGACCTTGTTTGAGATGAAAAATGGTCATTTGTGACCAATTGAGATGTGTTGGAAATGTTATAAGTGAGTTTAAATTCGGATTGAAAATGGTCAAGCTGCAAGCAGTAGGACCAAGGTCCCTTTGAGGGACCAAAACTGAAAATTTACAAGTCCAATTGGTATGAGACCAATTGGGAATGAAAATAGACACAAAATGGAACATTTTTCATTTAGGAATCATGCCCAAAAAGTGACCAAAACCTAGTGAACAAATTAACCAAATCTGGATTTATGCAGTCTGACCTATATAAAAATGACCAAATGAACAGTATTTATTCATTTGGCCACAACTTGGGCTAGGTAGGTCTAAATGACCTGAAATTTTACCAGTGGATAGCTGAGATATAGACCTAAAACTTTCATGAAGAAAATAAACCCAAATTATGCCCTTAACCAAGTCAGTTAGCCACCCAAAGTTGCTAACTTAAAACTGCCAAAACCCGAATTTGCCCAGAAAATCTGGGTTAGGTCCAATCCGGCAGCCATGATTCAAATGGCTATAACTTGAGCTACAAAACTCCAAATGGAGTGATTCAAAAAGGAGAATAAAGTTAAGACAATAGGAAACATTTTCTATGTAGAAAGTTTTGCCAAATTCTAACAGAAAGATGACTAATGGAACAGTACAACTTAAGACACTAAAACTGAAAATTTGCAAATTTGCCTAAAAGACTTAGATTTTGAGTAAACAACCAAAACTAACAAATTTAGCAACCAAAATGTGGTATGTGGGTGAAGTTGGAATTCCCATACCTATTAAGCCTTAGAAAGTCAACAAATTGACTTGAATAGTGTCGTGAATAGTAACCCAAAACACAAATTTTAAAGAACGCTAAGTTTAACACATTAAAGTTAGGTAAAAGTAAATTTAAATTTATTTTTGGATTTATGCTAAGTTATGATGCTAAAACACTGTGAAAATGTGTGTTTCAATGGAAAAGAATACCGGGAAGGAACCCGAAGTGTCGAGTTAAGGCCAAAAGGTGACTCATATAAGGTTTGTGCACAATGTAGAATTTCTGTAAATTTTCTTCTCCATATTGTTTTGAATAATTTGAAATATTGAATTGTGACACCATTGTGATGAAATATTTATTATGCTTTTGATTTAAATTATTAAAAGTTATTTGTGTATATTTGAAATGGCAATGTTTAGTAAATTGTTAAGATAAGTTTTGAAATCACAGTGTCATGACCATATATTTGAACACCTCACTAGCATGACTAGTGAGGGTAATCAGTTTCAAATTTTGATTCCGTCTATGGCTGAAGTGTTGAGGTGTGTGCCAGTAGAAGAAGGAATTGAATGGATATCCATATATTTGAACTAGTTAGCCTTGTGATGTGACTTCTCCTTAGCCTCTAGCTAATGAGATTATATTTGTTTCGAATGGCATGATATAACTGTGGGTTTTATGAAATTGGTTTTGATACTTCGAAATGAAATTGTTTGGAATAAAATCTCATAATTCATGTTTTGTATTTAATTCTCGTGTTCAGTCCAATTTTTGAATTTTAGTATGTTGTGCACCACTGAGTCCTAGTACTCAGCGATGGCTGTTATTGCTGTCGCAGATTTAGAGACTAGAGGAGTAGCAGATTGAGCTGCTGAGGATTGAGGAGCTACTTACTTTGAAGCTATCGGGTATAATTTTATACCCTGATTGTAAAAATTTATTTTGATGTATGTAATATATGTAAATGTATGGACATGTAAAATTGGTATTGAGCAGCTTGTATAAAGTTTGTAATAAATTTTAGTTTGAATTTCTTTTAATGTAAATTTTTGTAATGATGTATATAAATTATTTTATCTTTAATGAAATATGAATGGAAGTATTTTGCTTAAAATTGAATGAAATTGATTAATGGTATTTTAATGATTGTTGAATATTGGAAATTACAGATTTGAATTTTTGGAAATTGGTAAATGATGTTGAAATTGATTGGGATGATTGTGAATTTGAAGAAGTTGTTGAGATAAATTATTGGAAGTGTTTTTTTAGGTATTTGAAGAACTGTTTTCTCAAAATACAGATGACACTCTGCCGAAATTTCTATAAAATTTGTGAAAAAATAAAATGGGAAAAAAAAATTTTACTAGTTTTAAAACTTGAAATAAATGATTTTAATACCTATTAGAAAATGCTCACCACTTATAAAAGTAAGGAAATTGTTTTAAAATCCCTTGTAGGGTACTTAATGAGTTATCGATAGGTGAAGTTCGATAGTTCATTAGGTATTCTACGGGATCATGTTATGCCTTACAGAAGGGTAAGGTGTGACATGTTTTAGTAGTATTAGAGCAAAATTTTTGAAGTATGTTTTAACTTATGAATTTGTGTCTTTTCTTTGCTAAGTACAACTGCTTAATGTCCTTATTTGTTACACACAGTGCATTACATCATAAATATGAACTAACGGAGGGAAATCTCCTTGTGTTATTTGTTCAGGAGATACCCTAACTTCAGACTAAAATAGAAGAAAGGGATCGCTCAGTCAAGCAATCTGTTGAAGCTGAGGCATAAGGGGAAGCCCTAGCTCTACAAAATGTCAGTGGATCAGTAGCACCAGCCCCACAAATGCCACAGTTTCCTGCACAGTTCGCACAGCAAATGGCTGGGGGTATGCCGGCTCAAGCTCCACCCCAGACACTTGTGGTACAACCACAACCTCCAGCCAGACAGTATCACAAGTTGTTGAAATATGGGGCTACGAAATTCAAGGGTACAGTGGACCCTTTAGAGGCAGAGCAATGGCTTGAAAGGATGGATAGAGTGTTTAAGAAGCTGAACTACCCAGATGAGTTGAAATTTGAATACTCCGTGTCACTACTGCAAGGGGATGCATATGATTGGTGGAAGACCATCCCCCACAGCTTGACTGAACCACCAGTACTGACCTGGGATGACTTCATCAGAGAGTTTAGATAGAAATACATCCCAGATGCATATGTTGATCATAAATTGCAAGAATTTTTAAGTCTGAAGCAAGGCAACAGAACAATGGCAGAATATGAGAGAGAGTTCTCTTGTTTAAGCTACTATGCTAGGAGTGTCCTTTCCACCAACAAGGTAAGGTGCAAGAGATTTGAGACGGGTTTGAAGCCCAGTTTGAGGATGCAAGTAGTGGGATTCAGACACAGTAATTTTTCAGAACTCATTTCTCAAGCACTTGAGTTGGAAAGAATTGAAACAGAAGCGACCCCAGTAAAAGAAAAATCAGAGAAAGCTGAGAAATCATAAAAAGATAAGGGGGAAAAGTCAGTAGAGCCAAGTTCTGGTGGTACCTCTAGAAAGAAGAAGAAATTTAGTGGACCCAGCAGGGGTCGAGGTGGAAGATTTGGAAGGGGCAGATTCTCTGGACAGAGACCCCCTAGGTCTGGTCAGCAATCGAGCAGGGGTTCATATCTTGCCCGCCCCTGTGAGACTTGTGTCAAGATTCATGGGGGAGAATGCTATTGGGCAACAAGAGCCTGTTTTAACTGTGGAGGCAAAGGCCATTTAGCTAAAGACTGCACTAGTGCTCCTAGATTCGATCCAGCTCCTACTACTGCAAAAGGATCTATTCAGAGTCCTGCTCCCAGAGGTTCACAATCAGTTGGCAGAGGAAGAGGCAGAGGTAGAGGCACTGCTTCTGGCAGTCAGGGTATTGTTGGTCAAACAGCATAAGCTTCAGCCAGAGTATACACGATGAGACAGTGAGAAGAGGCTAAGACTTCTGATGTTGTAGCTGGTACATTCTCTATCTCTGATCAAGATGTATTTGTGTTGTTTGATCCGGGTTCAACCCACTAGTATGTTAGTGCTAGCATAGTTGATTCACTTGCTGTTCCGTGTGTCAAAATGGGTTTTAAAGTGATAGTAACTAGTCCGTTAGGACAAGAGGATCGGGTCAACAGAATCTATAAAGACTGTCCTTTGGTGATCCAAGGACATGTTTTTCTGGCAGATTTGATTGAAATGACCTTCAGAGATTATGATATCATCTTGGTCATGGATTGGTTAGCCAGGCATCATGCCATGATTACTGTAGACTGAAGACTGTCACTTCTGGTCTCCCTCTGTATGGTAATGTGGTAATACATGGGGAGAGGCATTTACTGCCATCAAACATCATTTTAGCTGCACTAGCTAGAAGGATGATCAGAAAGGGGTGTGAAGCATACTTGGCACATGTGATAGACACCCAAGTGGGGAGTCCAGCACTAAGGGACATCCCTATAGTATGTGACTTTTTGGATGTGTTTCCTGATGAATTGCTAGGATTACCTCCAGAAAGAGAGGTGCAGTTTGAGATTGATGTTATGCCTGGTGTGAACCCAATCTCCATAACACCATATAGAATGGCACCTGCAGAATTGAAAGATTTGAAAGTGCAATTGCAAGAGCTACTTGACAAGGGCTTTATCCGCACTAGTGTGTCACCTTGGGGAGCGCCAGTGTTGTTTGTTAAGAAGAAAGATGGCACTTTCTACTTATGTATTGATTATCGGCAATTGAATAAGGTGATAATAAAGAATAGATATCCATCGCCCCGCATTGATGACTTGTTTGATCAGTTGAGGGGTGCAGCTGTGTTCTCTAAAATTGACCTGAGATCAGGTTATTATCAGCTGAAAGTACAAGAGCAGAGTATTTCTAAAACTGCCATCAGAACCCGCTATGGCCATTATGAGTTCTTGGTCATGCTATTCGGGTTGACTAATGCTCCGGCTGCTTTTATGGATCTGATGAACACTATCTTTAGACCATACCTCGATCAGTTTGTTGTGGTATTCATAGATGATATATTGGTCTATTTGAGGAGTGTAGAAGAGCATGATAGACATCTATGGATTATACTATAGACTTTGAGGGAGAAACAATTATACACCAAATTATCAATATGTGAATTTTGGCCGAAAGAAATATCTTTCTTGGGGCATGTAGTATCAGTAGAGGGCATCAAGGTAGATCCAAGTAAGATTGAAGCTATCCTTAATTGGAGGCCACGCAGAAATATCATGGAAATTCACAGTTTTCTGGGTTTAGCTGGATACTACCATCGATTTGTGAAGGGATTTTCTATGTTAGCATCTCCATTGACTAAGCTATTTCGAAAAGATGTGAAATTTCAGTGGACGGATAAATGCCAACAGAGTTTTGATGAATAGAAGAAATGTTTGACTGAGGCTCCAGTCCTGACTTTACCTACTCCGAGTAAAGAATACACAGTTTATAGTGATGCTTCTCACAATGGGTTAGGCTGTGTGTTAATGCAAGATCGAAATGCCATTGCCTATGCATCACGCCAGCTGAAACCGCATGAGAGGAATTATCCGACACACGACTTGGAGCTTGCAGCTATTGTGTTTGCTCTTAAGATCTGGAGACACTATTTTTATGGGGAGAAGTGCTACATCTACACAGATCATAAGAGTTTAAAGTACTTGGGCACTCAGAAGGAGTTGAATTTGAGACAGAGGAGATGGTTAGAATTGATAAAAGACTATGATTTTCTGATAGACTATCAGCTAGGAAAAGCTAATGTTGTGGCTGACTCCTTAAGTTGCAATACTATGGCAAGTCTACGGGTTACTCCTTTCTCTATGGTACATGAGTTGAGATCATTACATGTTAGCTTAGAGATTAATGATGAGGGGCAGACAGTAGTTGCATGGCATGTATAGCCAGTATTGAATGATCAGATCAGAATGGCTACTCAGAATGATCAAAAGTATCAAAAGCTGTTGGAAGAAGTCCGACAGGGCAAGAAACCAGAATTCTCAATTAGAGATGATGGTCTACTGCTACACCAGGGTAGAATGTGTGTTCCTAATGATGTTGATTTGAGGCAGATCATTTTGAAGGAAGCACATGAATCTCCTTTTACCATGCACACTGGTGGCACAAAAATGTATAGAGGGCTAAAGGAGCATTACTGGTGGATGGATATGAAAAGAGATGTGGCAAAGTTTGTTTCCAAATGCCTAACTTATCAGCAAGTGAAGGCAGAACATTAAGTACCCGTTGGGTTGTTACATCCACTACCAGTACCAGAATGGAAATGGGAGAGAATAACGATGGATTTTGTGATGGGACTTCCAAGGACATAAAAGAGTCATGATGCAGTATGGGTCATTGTTGACAGACTAACCAAGTTTGCTCATTTTCTGCCAGTTCGGATGGACTACAGTTTAGAAAGATTGGCCAAGTTGTACATTGATGAGATAGTAAGACTGCATGGAGTGCCAGTATCCATCGTATCAGACAGAGATCCTAGATTCACTTCTAGATTCTGGGGTAGTCTTCAGAGAGCCCTAGGAACTAGATTGAACTTCAGCATGGCATTCCACCCACAGACAGATGGCTAATCTGAGAGGGTAATTCAGATCTTGGAGGAGATGCTACGGGCTTGTTTGATTGAGTTTGAGGGCAGTTGGGACACACACTTGCCTTTGATTGAGTTTTCTTACAATAATAGCTAACAATCAAGCATTGGGATGCCTCCATATGAAGCTTTGTTTGGCAGAAAATGTAGAACCCCGTTGTGTTGGGATGACGTGGGTGAAAGGAAGATGATTGGGCCTGAAATTGTTCAGCAAACTGAAGAGAAAATCAGATTGATTAGAGATCGACTTAAGACTGCATCAAACCTTTAGAAGTCCTTTATTGATTTAAAGAGAAGGGATATTGAGTATGCAGTAGGTGAGAAAGTATTCCTCAAGGTTTCTCCTTGGAAGAGAATTATGAGATTCGGCAGAAAGGGGAAACTAAGTCCTCATTTTATTGGGCCACATGAGGTTCTGGAAAGAGTGGGTCCTTTGGCATATTGATTGGCACTACCTCCAGAGTTGGAGAAGATACATAATGTCTTCCATGTGTCTATGTTGAGGAGGTATCGATCAGACCCATCTCATGTACTACCAATGGAAGAAATCGAAGTGAATCCAGACCTCACATATGAAGAAGAACCCATAGGGATTCTGGCTTATGAGGTGAAGTAGCTACGGAACAAGCATATACTGTTGGTAAAAGTGCTATGGAACCATCATTCGGGCCAAGAAGCTACTTGGGAAAGAGAGGAGGACATGAGGAGACAATACCCACAATTGTTCAGAGACTTATACCAGGTAAAATTTCGAAACAAAATTTATATTTTTTTTTGGGGGGGGGGGGGGAATTGTAATACCCCTATTTGTATAGCCTGGTATATTTTACTATCCCGGAGACCAGTGTCGGTCCGGATAATTAAGGGGATTAGAACCACACTTAAGACAACTAGATAATCTACAAACACAAATAATTAGTAATTGTTAATTAGTTAAGTATAAATAAGAAAAACAGAACATAAGAAGTTAAACGAGCCGAGAATCAAAGCGATAGGTGACCTTCTCGGGAAGGACTACGAAGTTAATTTAAACTCAAATTTCAAATCGTAAAATGTAACGCTGCTATCCTTAGGACTATTGCGAACACAGTGGAAAAGAGAAAATCACAAAAAAGAATTGTTAAGCTAGTCAAATAATTAGGTCAGGGAGCAGGAAGAAATATTGAATTATTTGCAAACCGGGTTGAACCGGTGAGGGGCAATTGGTCAATTGACCCCAAGAGCTGACTCCTGACCTAACTGTCAAATGAAATTAGAGAAAAGAAAATTTTGGAATTGGAAATTAAATTAAAGAACTAATGGAAAAATAAATAGAAAAAAAAGGAAATGAAAAAGGTGAAAAGAGATGACATCATGCATGATGCCATAAATATTATAATTAATAAATTTAATTAATTTGATTTTTTGGTCTTCCATAAGACTAAAGACATAAAGAAAAGAAAAAAGAAAAAAAACAAAAAGCCATCTTCAACCTTGCCACCCCATATCCCTCTTTCTAAACTCCATAGCTTTCCACCATTGATGAGTTGTTCAAGCTTGAATAACTTGAATTTCTCCCATAAATTTTAACCTAGAAAACTTCTAAATTACCCTAGAAAGGAAGAATTGAGGAAAGAAAAAGTGAGGAATTAGAGGAAAAAGTGGAGATCAAGGACTTCACCTAAGGTTAGTATTTTAACTTTCAATTCCTACTTAAATGCATGCTTAGCTACTTAAATTAACTTAGAAACTAAATAAATGAAATAAAAACAATTATGAGGGACCAAACCTTAATTTCGGCCAACTAGGGTTTTGATGTGTGTATGTATGAATTTGATGGACTTAAAGGTGTATGTGAGCTTGATTGAGTTGAAGAAGCATGTGTATAGGTATTGAATTGGTTCAATGTAACAAATTAGTGAGTTAGGGTTTTGGGCACATAGGGTTTGGGAGCCAATGTAACACCCCTATGTTCGGTAGTGTGTTCTACTATTTCGATGACCAGTGTCTGTATGGACAGCTAGAATGCTTAGAATTACACTTAGATATGGGTGAGGAGACATAAAATAATGAAATACAAGAAAAGAAAATACAAGAAAATAAAGGAAAAATAATAGCAATGAAATATAACCAAGTTAAACGAGCCGAGAACCCTAGTGATGGGTGACCGCATCGGAAAGTTGCGGCGTGGACCGTTCACTAGCCAAGGACTGCGGGGAACCCTGGAAAATATTTTTAAGACATAATTAAAGACCTATTGAAGTATAAATATCATTAGAAATACCAAAGAAAAAAAATTATTAATTAGTACAAAGAAAAATGGGAAATCGAGAAAACGATAAAACTCGGTGTTACAAAAAAATCGGGAATGTAACCCGAACAGGGGCATTGTGGTCATTTGACACCCGAGCTATTTTTTGACCTAAATGTCCATTAAAAATAAATGATGTTACACTTGGAAAATGCCATGAAAAAATTAAATTGGTGGTACCTAATTTAAATAGCAAAAGATAGGAGTTAAAAGTGAGAATTTAGAAATATTAGAATAAAACAAATATTAAATCCTTACTTAGTGCTCCACTAACTCCATTAAGTGGACCATTAAATATCATATGATAGCAGATCACTCATCTTTCTCACCTTGCCAAAACCAATCGAAACCAAGAGGAAGACAAACTTCCATGGCCGAAGCTTCCAAGCTCCATGTAAGCTTCACTCTTCCATCTTCAAGCCATGATCCTTACATTTTCCTTCACTAAAGTTGTTCTACACAACTTGGGCAGTAGATAGGCAGCAAGAAAATTAAGTTTTGGTGAGGTTTTGAAGAATTTCAAAAGTGGCAAGTATGTATTTTTAATTATTGTTTCATTAAACTTTGAATGGGTTTTGTGGGTAGTTGATTTGTGGAAGGATTTTTGAAGTTTGATGAGTTAATGGAGAGGTACCTTTTGGAAGCCATGAACTTCATTATGAATAGATTGTCCTTGCTTGTAAATGGTAGTTTAAAATGTTGATGTAAGTGTTTATGTGTGTAGGAATAATTTGGATTATGTATACTAAATGTATGTGTGATAGTACACTTGATTTTGGAAGCTTGGAAGCTAATTGAAGGAGATGTACAAATTGGCAACTTTAAAGTGTAGATCAAAATGTGTTGTTTCATGGTTTGGGTTATGGAATTATATTGTTGAATTAGGTTGTTATGGATGGTAGCATGTATGTGTGTATTAAGGTTTGAATTTGGACATGTAAATGAGGTGCATTCATGTGTTTAATTGTTGTAATTGGACTTGGAAAATTTTGGGTTATAATGTGCATATTGAGAATAGTTATAAGCTGCCAAAATGACCAAAAATGTGTTGCTAAAAGTGTTTATGTTATGGTACAAACCAGAATTGGCATGGAAGAGTGACTTAGTAAGCATAGGATGTGTAATTGGTAAAGGATAAACAATGTGCAATAGGGCAGTGTAGGTTTTGGCTTAGAACCTTAAGTGTGTGGCTCCAATTGGTATGGGACCAATTGGAGGTGAAACTAGGCACAAAATGTGCCAACTTTCATGAAGGAAGCTTACTAAAATTCTGCTTAGAAGGTGACTTGAAAAATGACCAAATCCGAATTAGTGCATTGAAAGCCTGAAAATTGACCATTTGGGCAGCAGTTGATATTTTGGCCATAACTTACTCAAAATAGTTCAATTGACCTGAAACTTTTATCATGAATAGTTGAAACGTATATCTACAATTTTCATGAAGCCACCAACACCCAGAAATGACCATAAGCAAGTCAAATAGCTTGCACAAGTTTAGATCCAAAAACTGGCTGAACCAAAAGTGACCTAAAAATGACCTAAAGCTACCATTTTGGTACATTCTGTCCAGTATTGGTAGATTGACCATAACTTGGTCTACACAACTCATAATGACCTGAAATTTTGCCCAGCGTGCAATAAGACATAGACCTACAAGTTTATAGTTTGGACTGAAACCCGAAAACTGAGGGAACTAGGTCATCCGGCTAGGTCAAATTAGTATACTGAAATTCGACAAATTGCAATAAAATGCAATATACTTGGAAATGAATTGGGTAACATGTACCAACACTAAAAGGCTATTAAATATGACACATTGGTAACATTAAAACCTAATTCACCTAGAGTGCATCGAGGGTCAACATTTTAGGTTGACTAAAGAAAATAATAGAATTCAATAAATTAATTATTGAACCTTATTATTAGAGACAGTTTAAATGAGTACTAAAACACTTCAAGTTGTGTGTTTTAGTTAGCAAAGACTCAGGGAAGGGGAAGGAAACACTGAGTCAGGGCCAAGAGAGAGTTATTAGAGATTTGTGCACAACCGTTATTTCTTTTGAATTTTTCAATTGAAATAAATTATAAATATTTATATATTATTATTTTAAATTGTGAAAAATTGTTTGAATGATATTTGATGGATATTTATTAATTGAAAAGCATTGTAAATGGTTTGAAACCACAGCTATCATGTATATTGATTGAATTCCTCGCTAGCTTGTCTAGTGGGATGAATTGAATTCCCTCTCTGGCTGAAGTGTTGAGGTGTGTGCCTGTTGAGGATGAATAGAATGAGTATTCATATTATTGCTAGCTAGCTATGTTATTCCTCACTAGCCATCGGCTTTTGGGATGAATTGAACTTTGGCAACATGATTAAGCTGTGTGTGTATGATTTATTGATAGTTATTTTGATATTGTGAAATGGAGTTTAAATTCTTATTGACATTCACTGTCTTTGAATTTAACTATGGTTTTAAGTATCCACTATTTATATGACTTATGATTTGTGATTTAAAGTTGTATTTGGTTAATGTTGTGCACCACTGAGACAATGGCTCAGTGATAGCTTTTCATTGCTGTCGCAAGTAGATAGACTGACAGGGCAGCAGACTAGGCTGCTAGTACTACACTAAGAGATCATCGGGTATATTGAGTATACCACATTTTGCATTTTGTATTGTAATGTATGTTCACTGTATGTGTAACATCCTCCCTGTAGCAATTCCGTACATCCTACTGTTCCGGTGACCGGTGTCGGTCCGGACAGCTAGAACGTCCGGAAAAATAATTAAATTTAAGTGAGGGACCATAATTAACTCAAATATTAATGAGAAAAATTTAGTAAAAATTTTAGAAATAAAATACAATTCAGTTAAAAGAGCCGGTGCCCAAGCGATGGGTAACCAGAGGTAAGTTGCGGTTCTATAACGAGAGCCCTAGACAGGGGAAAAATCATAAAATAATTTTTGGGACTCCAGAGAAGGGTTATTGAGGTTCCTATGGCATTAGAATGCCAAGAAAATATTTAGAAAAATTTTTCAATCGGTACAGCCAATTTTGACCCGTTAAGCCAAACGGAGGGCATTTTGGTCATTTCGCTTTCCGAGGTGATTTTTGGCCGACTTGTCCAGTTGAGTAAATAATTA
Organism: Hevea brasiliensis; assembly: GCF_030052815.1. Lineage (NCBI taxonomy): Eukaryota > Viridiplantae > Streptophyta > Magnoliopsida > Malpighiales > Euphorbiaceae > Hevea > Hevea brasiliensis. The sequence goes on from NC_079497.1 coordinate 72,217,660, forward strand.
ATATAACATAAAATATGAATAAACATTACTAGAAATCAAATTGAAAATGATTAGTGGAGGAAAGGAAAAAAAATGAAGAAAAAGCTCAATTATGACATCTTGATGATGTCATTTACAAATTGTGACCAATCACAAATAAGCTACCATTTGACTAAACTATTAAAAGACATAAATGAAGACCAAAATAACAAAAATTACAGTAGCCATTCTTCTTCTTCTTCTTCCCCAAAACGTGACTCTTCCCATCTCCCTCCATTGATGAGCTTGGCAAGCTCATGAAACCCTAAACTCCCACCATATTTCCTTGAGTTCCCAACACTAAATTTTACCCTAGAACCTTGCTTAATATTTTGGGAGCTAAAAGAGGAGAAGAAATTGAAGTTTTGGGTTGGCTTGGATTTAAGCTACAAGAGGTTAGTGCACTATATATCAAAAACTCTTTAATTTCATGCATAGAAACTTGAATTTAGCAAGAATTTGTAAATTAAGTGGATGAAATTTATGTATATGTACTCCATAAATTTCGGATTCCCTAGGGAGAAATAGGATTGAGTGTTTTTGAATGGACTTGGAATGAACTAGAAATCATGAATAAAGTATATAAACATAAGGAAATGAGTTAGTTAGTCAACTAGGGTAACTTGTACAAAATCTTGAATTTGAGCTAGGGTTTTTGGAGTAAAGTGTGGACTTGGATTATGAATTGATTAGAGAACATTTTAATGGTCAATTAGTGACCATTTTAGGTAGATTGACCAACAAATGGACTGAAAAATGAGATTGCAAAGTGAGGTTGCAAACTGCCCTAGGACAGCAGCATAGGGACTGAAAATTCAGTCTCTTTGCACCGCCATAACTTGGGCTGTGTTAGTCCAATTGATGTTTGGCCAATTGGACATGAAACTAGGCTTATAATGGCACATTTTTGCTGAAGAAACCATGCCCAAAAGACCAAAGCAAGAGGACCAAAACTTGGCCCCAATCCGGATACCCTGAAACTGCCTCTGCAGAATTGACCAAATGAACAGTAACTGTTCATTTGGCCATAACTCACTGTAGATTTGGTCAATTGGCCTGAAATTTTTACAGCAATAAGTTAAGACATATACAAACAACTTTCATGAAGGAACCTACCCCAAATTATGGCCAGAACCCATCCAACCAAGTGACTCTAGTTACTGTTCATGCACTGTAGATATGGTAAATTTCTGCAGAATGCATATCCGGACAACTTGGGTTTTTGAGCCATATCTGGAGCTACAAAACTCCAAATGGAGTGATTCAAAAAAGGAAATTCAACTAGACAAAATAAGGAACAACTTTCATGTTTTACATTTCTTCAAATTCCAACAGTAACAGTGCCCAATGGAACAGTGAAGTTGACTTACCAAAACTGAAAAATCTGCTCCTTTGGTTTAATGCTTGGAAATGGTATTAACACTTAATGCCAACAGGTTTTAAACACCAAATGTGGTATGTTGGGAGTGCCAAAGTCAATGTACATATTTTTATTCTAAAAGTCAACATTTTTGTTGACCAATGAGGTGAATAGTGACACCAAAACTAAAAATTGGCAATTTTGCCAAAATGACCTAAGCTTTGAGAAAGTGACTAAAACTAACAAGTTTTAAATGCAAAATGGGGTGCATTGGGAGTGTTAAAACCAATGTACCTATTGTTTATGTAAAAGTCAACATTTTAATTGACTAATGAAATGAATAGTGACATGAAAACTTGAAATCCAAAAATTGTGAAACTTAAATATGCAAAATGCCCAAGTAGGCCTAATGTGATTGGTTTGGATAGTTTGGCATGCCAATAGGGTATTGTTTTAGCAGTACTGCGAAAGGAAAGGCTTTATGCTTGTATTCATGGCTTTATGCCCGTATTCATGGCTTTTATGCCCGTATTCATGGCTTTTATGCCAATTATGTGATATCATGGCTTTTTAGCCATACCGATCACGTGGTTGACGTTCTGCGTCCCATGGTATGACGGCCCGAGGCACCGCGGTGTCCAGTGCCAACGACCCGTTATCCAGTCCAGTCGTCCAGTATAGGTTACTTGCGCATGGAAAAGTATAATTGTAAATGAACTGATTGTTAAAGAAAATACGAAAATTAAATATCAGGAATGATTACGATAGAATACAAAGAAACTCAAGATCATGAAGAAAATAATTAACAAAATGCATGAAGAAGTTAATATCATAAAACGTAATTAGCCCTCGACTAAACACTAAGTTGATAATTATTCAGTTCTTATGAACACAATGGCTAAGAAATTATGATTTTTATATTGCATATTATTTCTTTCTATTTTATTATTTGCACCACTAAGCTTTATGCTTAGCGCGTCGCTTTTGCAACGCGTAGGTACTAAAGATTGGAAAGAGCACCGATGAGACCACAGTTCGGTAAAGGCGGTTCACGATTCTGCATAGTGTATGCATGTCACCTCACTTGTCAATGCATTGGTAGGACGCTAGATGTCATTTTGGTATTTTGTAATTGATTTTATTTTCTCATATGTATTTGAAACTTATGTAACGTATTTTGATATTCATGTAAATAATGAAAAGTGTGGTTGTAAATGGAAAAGTGAATATTTATATATGAATTATGTATGGTATCATATGAGATGGATGAATGAGAACTGAGATTGAACATTGTTGAGAATTTGTTAAATGGAGTTGAGATGATGGAAAATGAATATAGGAAGTGTTTTTCACAGGTTCCGAAGAACAGTTTTCTCTATTTTTAGCTGGTATTCTGCCGGATTTTCTTTAAAATTTCCGGAACCTCAAAGAAATAATAATTTCGATAAATGGCTTAAAATGAATTATATTTCACAAGTTATATTCAAAATTATGATAAAAAAATTAATTAAGATAAAAATAGAGTGCTCGGCACACTGAGTAGCATAACTTGCTCGGCTACACTGTAGTCGGGTAAGGGGTGTCACATTTAGTGGTATCAGAGCACGGTTTAGGCATTTCTGGGCCTAGATTGAGTCCATACCATGCGTTGCATTTGTAAGAGTCGAGGTGACACTAATGCAGATCTGTTTGTCTTTCTTATTTTGAATAGGATATGGACCCTTCATCTCAGAGAGCAGTCGAGGAGGAAGTGGAGAGTCATGCTCCACCTGCAGCAGCTGAGACTGGGGGTATGAGAGAATCTGCTCCGCCAGCTCAAGTAGAGCCTTTCGGCCTCCACGAGCCATGTTCCATCAAATGGCCGAATTCTTGAACAAATGGTGGGGTAATGCGGCACCACCACCACCACCGGCAGGTAAATCACACTGGAAAGGTTAAGAAAGTTTGGAGCGGTGGATTTCTATGGCAAGAGGAAGATGACTCATTGCGGCCAAAAATTGGTTGAACAGGCAGGCGAGTCTTAAAACAACTCCATCGCACCCAGGCGTAACTTAGAAGTCGCTGTATCCTTGTTACAAGACGATGCCTACGAATGGTGGGACATCGTGTCGATGAAGTGCAGGTAAGTGTAACTTGGGACTTCTTCCTCTCCGAATTCAAGAAGAAATATGTGGGTATTGTATACCTGGAAGAGAGAAGAAGAGAGTTCATTAATCTGAGGCAGAGGCAGTTGTCATTGGCCGAGTATGAGAAGGAATTTGTTCGATTGAGCCGCTATGGAAGGGAGATAGTCCCTAATGAAGCCGAAAGGTGCAAGAGATTTGAAGAGGGACTAAATGACAACATCAAGATCCAGCTCACTGCCTTGGGAATCACTGACTTCACTAAGTGGAAGCTGCATTAAAAGTGGAGAAAGTGAGAGTAAATGAACAAAATAGGAAAGATAGGCAGCGTAAGAGGGAATTTGGACCAGGACAGTCAAGTATACCAACTGATAGTAAGAAGTTTAAGGTTCCCAGTTCACAAGATCAGATACAGGGCCACAGAGGCCAGATGGGAATATCTATAGCTAGTTCTCCGGACACAATAACAAGGGGATCAACTCTAATGCCTGAATGTATGCATTGTGGTAGAAGACACAGAGGGGAGTGTCGACTGTTAACTGGAGAGTGTTTCAAGTGTGGGGCTACGGATCATTTCATAAGGGATTGCCCTCAGAGGAGTGGTTCAATAGCTCCGGTACAAGTTGATAGACCTTCCCCTATAGTCCAAAGGGGTAAAAGATCGGGTAGAGCAGAAACGGCTGATATTTCACAGAAGATTGTTTCTGAGACTGTTGAAAAGCCCGAAGTCAGGGTGGCACCACAAGTATATGCAATGCAAGCTCAGGAAGAGCCAAACCCAGACACTGATGAGGCGATACAAGGAAGTGAAGAAACAAGGAGGTAGCAATTCCTCGATTACTTAAGTCAGGTAAATTTCGAGGACGAAATTTAAATTAGAGGGAAAGAGTTGTAACATCCTCCCGGTAGCAATTCCGTACATCCTACTGTTCCGGTGACCGGTGTCGGTCCGGACAGCTAGAACGTCCGGAAAAATAATTAAATTTAAGTGAGGGACCATAATTAACTCAAATATTAATGAGAAAAATTTAGTAAAAATTTTAGAAATAAAATACAGTTAAGTTAAAAGAGCCGGTGCCCAAGCGATGGGTAACCAAAGGTAAGTTGCGGTTCTCGCAACGAGGAGCCCTAGACCCGGGGGAAAAATCATAAAATAATTTTTGGCACTCCAGAGAAGGGTTATTGAGGTTCCTATGGCATTAGAATGCCAAGAAAATATTTAGAAAAATTTTTCAATCGGTACAGCCAATTTTGACCCGTTAAGCCAAACGGAGGGCATTTTGGTCATTTCGCTTTCCGAGGTGATTTTTGGCCGACTTGTCCAATTGAGTAAATAATTAATATAACATAAAATATGAATAAACATTACTAGAAATCAAATTGAAAATGATTAGTGGAGGAAAGGAAAGAAAATGAAGAAAAAGCTCAATTATGACATCTTGATGATGTCATTTACAAATTGTGACCAATCACAAATAAGCTACCATTTGACTAAACTATTAAAAGACATAAATGAAGACCAAAATAACACAAATTACAGCAGCCATTCTTCTTCTTCTTCTTCCCCAAAACGTGACTCTTCCCATCTCCCTCCATTGATGAGCTTGGCAAGCTCATGAAACCCTAAACTCCCACCATATTTCCTTGAGTTCCCAACACTAAATTTTACCCTAGAACCTTGCTTAATATTTTGGGAGCTAAAAGAGGAGAAGAAATTGAAGTTTTGGGTTGGCTTGGATTTAAGCTACAAGAGGTTAGTGCACTATATATCAAAAACTCTTTAATTTCATGCATAGGAACTTGAATTTAGCAAGAATTTGTAAATTAAGTGGATGAAATATATGTATATGTACTCCATAAATTTCGGATGCCCTAGAGAGAAATAGGATTGAGTGTTTTTGAATGGACTTGGAATGAATTAGAAATCATGAATAAAGTATATAAACATAAGGAAATGAGTTAGTTAGTCAACTAGGGTAACTTGTACAAAATCTTGAATTTGAGCTAGGGTTTTGGGAGTAAAGTGTGGACTTGGATTATGAATTGATTAGAGAACATTTTAATGGTCAATTAGTGACCATTTTAGGTAGATTGACCAACAAATGGACTGAAAAATGAGATTGCAAAGTGAGGTTGCAAACTGCCCTAGGACAGCAGCATAGGGACTGAAAATTCAGTCCCTTTGTACTGCCATAACTTGGGCTGTGTTAGTCCAATTGATGTTTGGCCAATTGGACATGAAACTAGGCTTATAATGGCACATTTTTGCTGAAGAAACCATGCCCAAAAGACCAAAGCAAGAGGACCAAAACTTGGCCCCAATCCGGATACCCTGAAACTGCCTCTGCAGAATTGACCAAATGAACAGTAAATGTTCATTTGGCCATAACTCACTGTAGATTTGGTCAATTGGCCTGAAATTTTTACAGCAACAAGTTAAGACATATACAAACAACTTTCATGAAGGAACCTACCCCAAATTATGGCCAGAACCCATCCAACCAAGTGACTCTAGTTACTGTTCATGCACTGTAGATATGGTAAATTTCTGCAGAATGCATATCCGGACAGCTTGGATTTTTGAGCCATATCTGGAGCTACAAAACTCCAAATGGAGTGATTCAAAAAAGGAAATTCAACTAGACAAAATAAGGAACAACTTTCATGTTTTACATTTCTTCAAATTCCAATAGTAACAGTGCCCAATGGAATAGTGAAGTTGACTCACCAAAACTGAAAAATCTGCTCCTTTGGTTTAATGCTTGGAAATGGTATTAACACTTAATGCCAACAGGTTTTAAACACCAAATGTGGTATGTTGGGAGTGCCAAAGTCAATGTACATATTTTTATTCTAAAAGTCAACATTTTTGTTGACCAATGAGGTGAATAGTGACACCAAAACTAAAAATTGGCAATTTTGCCAAAATGACCTAAGCTTTGAGAAAGTGACTAAAACTAACAAGTTTTAAATGTAAAATGGGGTATGACGTGGTTGACGTTCTGCGTCCCATGGTATGACGGCCCGAGGCACCGCGGTGTCCAGTGCCAATGACTCGTTATCCAGTCCAGTCGTCCAGTATAGGTTACTTGGGCATGGAAAAGTACAACTGTAAATGAACTGATTGTTAAAGAAAATACGAAAATTAAATATCAGGAATGATTACGATAGAATACAAAGAAACTCAAGATCATGAAGAAAATAATTAACAAAATGCATGAAGAAGTTAATATCATAAAACGTAATTAGCCCTCGACTAAACACTAAGTTGGTAATTATTCAGTTCTTATGAACACAATGGCTAAGAAATTATGATTTTTATATTGCATATTATTTCTTTCTATTTTATTATTTGCACCACTAAGCTTTATGCTTAGCGCGTCGCTTTTGCAACGGGTAGGTACTGAAGATTGGACAGAGCACCAGTAGACCACAGATTCGGTAAGGCAGTTCACAATTCTGCATAGTGTCTGTGTCACCTCACTGTCAGCAGTGCATTGGTAGGACGCTATATGTCATTTTGGTATTTTGTAATTGATTTTATTTTCTCATATGTATTTGAAACTTATGTAACGTATTTTGATATTCATGTAAATAATGAAAAGTGTGGTTGTAAATGGAAAAGTGAATGTTTATATATGAATTATGCATGGTATCATATGAGATCGATGAATGAGAACTGAGATTGAACATTGTTGAGAATTTGATAAATGGAGTTGAGATGATGGAAAATGAATATAGGAAGTGTTTTTCACGAGTTCAGAAACGCTTTTCTCCATTTTTAGCCGGTATTCTGCCGGATTTTCTTTAAAATTTCCGGAACCTCAAAGAAATAATAATTTCGATAAATGGCTTAAAATGAATTATATTTCACAAGTTATATTCAAAATTATGATAAAAAAATTAATTAAGATAAAAATAGAGTGCTCGGCACACTGAGTGGCATAACTTGCTCGGCTACACTGTAGTCGGGTAAGGGGTGTCACAGTATGTATATAGTGTTCTTAGTTTTGAGCAGTTGTAAATTAAAATTGTACATTGCAGTTGTAAAATAAATTGTAAATTATTTTGGTTTGTAAATATTGTGATATATTTCTTTTATCTCAGCCTTTGAAAACATTGAAAAATTATTATGGATTTAAGTTGACAAATGTTGAGAAACATATTATGTTGATTAAATGTTGGAGTTTGAGATTGAGAAATACATTTGAAGTGCTTTTTACAGGTTTTTGAAGAACTGTTTTATTCAAAATACAGATAGCACTCCGAATTCAAATGTGTTAGCTATTTCACTTCAGTTCAAAAAAAAATTTTAATACCTGTAAATAGTGCTCACCACTGCAAAAAAAAAAAAAAGTAAGAAAAGTTTTAAAATTCCTTGTAGTGTATTTAATGGGTTATCAGTAGACGAAGTTGGTAATTCATTAGGTATACTACGAGATCATGTTATGCCTTACAGAGGGGTAGGGTGTCACATGTTTTAGTGGTATCAGAGCTAGTTTTTTTAAATTCTGTTTTCACCTGTAATTTGAATATTCTTTCTTTATAGTACAACTACTCAATGTCATTGTTTGATACATACAGTACATTACATTATAAATATGCACTAACAGGAGAAAATCTCCATGTGTTATTTGTTCAGGAGGTCTAAGATCCCCGCATTGACTATGGAAGAGGGTGATCGTTCAGTCGATCAATCTATAGAGGCTGAGGTACAAGGGATGCTGACCCTACACAATGTCGATGGATCAAAGACCACCCCTCGATCAGCGATTTCCTTCTCAGTTCGCTCAGCAGATGGCTACAATGTTCCAACAAATGGCTGGTAACATGCTTACTCAACCCCACTACAGACACCAGTGGTACAACCACAGTCTTCTGCTAGATAGTATGACAAATTAATGAAATATGGGGCTACTGAGTTCAAGGGGACAGTAGATCCTCTAGAGGCAGAACAATGGTTAGAGAGAATGGATAGGGTGTTCAAGAAGCTACATTGTATAGAGGAGCTCAGGTTTGAATATTCAGTGTCTCTGCTACAGGGGGATGCATATGACTGGTGGAAAATCATTCCCCATAGTCTGGTAGAACCTTTAGTGCTAACATAGAATGATTTTCTATGGGAGTTCAGACAAAAATATGTCCCTGATGCTTATGTGGACCAGAAGCTGCAAGAGTTCCTAAATCTAAAACAGGGGAGTAGATCGGTGGCTGAATATGAAAGGGAATTTTCCCGCCTGAGCCATTATGCAGTAAGTCTACTTGCTACCAGCAGGGAGAGATGTAAAAGGTTTAAAACCAGCTTAAAGCCCAGTATCATATTACAAGTGGTTGGATTCAAACATAACAACTTCTCTGAGCTTATTTCTCAAGCACTGGAATTAGAAAGAATTGAGTTAGAAGCGGCCTCTGAGAAAAAGAAATTAGAGAAGACAGAAAAAGAGGGAAAGTCAGTATAACAGAGTTCCAGTGGTCCTACTAAAAAGAGGAAGAACCATGGGGGACACAGCAGGGGTGGTAAGAAGTCTAGTAGGGGAAGATAGTCAGGACAGAAACCTCCTCTATCTGGTTAGCAGAGTACTAAAAGTTCCTACCCTCCTCGCCAATGTGAAACTTATGGAAGAAATCATGGTGGGGTGTGCTACAAGGCCATAGGAGCCTGTTATAACTGTAGAGGCATAGGACACTTTGCCAAGGACTACACTAGTACTCACAGAGTTGGACCACCTCCTACTATTGTTGAAGGGTCAGTTCAGAGCCCTGTCACTAGAGGTTCACAACCACCTAACAGAGGTAGAGGTAGGGGTAGAGGTAGCCCACATCATTGTACTGAGGGAGACCAAAAGTGACTGTCTTCAGTCTACAGTCATTCATGGCGTGATGCCTGGCTAACCAATCCATGCCAAAGATGATATCATAATCTCTGAAGGGCATTTCAATGAGATCAGACAGAAAAGTATGTCCTTGGATCACAAAAGGACAATCCCTATACATTCTATTAACCCTGACCTCTTGTCCTAACGGACTTGTTACTAGCATCTCAAAGTCCATTTTTGTACATGGAATAGCAATGCAATCAATGATGCTAGCACTCACATAAGAATGGGTAGAACCCAGATCAAATAACACAAACACATCTTCATTAAAAGTTAAGAAGGTACCAGCCACATTATCAGATGTCTCGGCCTCTTCTCTCTGTCTCATTGCATAGACTTTTACTGGAGCATTGCCTTGCTCTGATTGATTCATAGTGATAATACATGGGGAGAGGTAGCTATTGCCATCAAACATCATTTCGGCTGCACTAGCTAGAAAAATGATCAGAAAGGGGTGTGAAGCATACTTGGCACATGTGGTAGACACCCAAGTGGGGAGTCCAGCATTGAAGGACATCCCTACAGTATATGACCTTCCAGATGTGTTTCCTGATGAATTGCCAGGATTACCTCCAGAAAGAGAGGTGCAGTTTGAAATTAATGTTATGCCTGGTATGGATCCAATCTCCACAACACCATACAGAATGGCACCAACAGAGTTGAAGGAGTTGAAGGTATAGTTGCAAGAACTACTTGAAAAGGGCTTTATCCGCCCTAGTGTGTCACCTTGGGGAGTGCCAGTATTGTTTGTTAAGAAGAAAGATGGCACTCTTTGCTTATGTATTGACTACCGGCAATTGAATAAGGTGACAATAAAGAACAGATATCCATTACCTCGCATTGATGATCTGTTTGATCAGTTGAAAGGTGCAGCTGTATTCTCCAAAATTGATTTGCGATCGGGTTATTATCAGTTGAAAGTGCAAGAGCAGAGTATTCCAAAAACTGCTTTCAGAACTCGATATGGCCACTATGAGTTTCTGGTAATGCCATTCGGGTTAACTAATGCTCTAGCTGCTTTTATGGATCTGGTAAACACTATCTTCAGACCATATCTTGACCAATTTGTGGTGGTGTTTATTGATGATATTTTAATTAATTTGAGGAATGCAGAGGAGCATGACAGACATTTGCGGATTATACTGCAGACTTTAACGGAGAAACAACTATATGCCAAATTGTCAAAATGTGAATTTTGGCTAAAAGAAATCTCTTTCTTAGGACATGTTGTGTTGGCTGAAGGGATCAAGGTAGATTTCAGCAAGGTAGAAGCTATCCTTAATTGGAAGCCACCCAAGAATATCACAGAAATTCACAGTTTTCTGGGTTTAGTTGGATATTACCGTTGATTTGTTAAAGGGTTTTCTATGTTAGCTTCTCCACTGACCAAGCTACTTCAGAAAGATGTAAAATTTTAGTTGACAGATAAATGCCAGCAGAGTTTTGATGAGTTAAAGAGGTGTTTGACTGAAGCTCCAATCCTTACTTTACCTACTCCGGGTAAAGAATACACAGTTTATAGTGATGCTTCTCACAATGGGTTAGGCTGTGTACTGATGCAAGATCAGAATGTCATTGCTTATGCATCACGCCAGCTGAAACCGCATGAGAGGAACTGCCCAACACATGATTTAGAGCTGGCAGCTATTGCTTTTGCTCTGAAGATCTGAAGACACTATTTGTATGGGGAGAAATATTACTTTTACACAGATCACAAGAGCTTGAAGTATTTAGGCACCCAGAAGGAATTGAACTTGAGGCAGAGGAGATGGTTAGAACTGATTAAAGACTATGATTGCTTAATAGACTATCAGCCAGGGAAAGCAAATGTGGTGGCTGACGCCTTAAGTCACAAGACTATAGCAAGTCTCAGAGTTTCTCCTTTGTCCATGGTACATGAATTAAAAGCACAGCATGACAGTTTGGAGATTGATGATGAGGGACAGACAGTAGTTGCATGGCATGTACAGCCAGTGTTAATTGATCAGATCAGAATGGCTGCTCAGAATGATGATAAATATCAGAAGCTACTGAAAGAAGTCCAGCAAGGCAAGAAACCTGAATTCTCTGTGAGAAATGATGGTTTATTGCTACATCAAGGCAGAATGTGCATTCCTAGTGATGTGGAATTGAGACGGATCATTATGAAGGAAGCACATGAGTCTCCTTTTACTATGCACCCTGGTGGAACTAAAATGTACAGAGGGCTGAAAGAGCATTACTGGTGGATGGGTATGAAGAGGGATATAGCTGACTTTGTTTCCAAATGCCTAACTTGTCAGCAAGTAAAGGCAGAACATCAAGTTCTAGCTGGTTTGTTACATCCATTGCCAATACCAGAGTGGAAATAGGAACAAATAACTATGGATTTTGTTACAAGACTTCTGAGGACACAGAATAGTAATGATGCAGTATGGGTTATAGTTGACAGACTGACCAAGTCTGCTCACTTTTTGCCAGTTCGGATGGACTATAGTTTGGAGAGATTAGCCAGATTGTACATAAATGAAATTGTAAAACTGCATGGAGTGCCAGTATCGATTGTATCTAACAGAGATCCTAGGTTCACTTCTAGATTCTGGGGTAGACTTCAGAGAGCTCTAGGAACTAGATTGAACTTCAGTACAGCATTCCACCCACAGACAGATGGCTAGTCTGAAAGGGTAATTCAGATATTGGAGGATATGCTACGGGCTTGTGTGATTGAGTTTGAAGGTAATTGGGATACACGCTTGCCTTTGATTGAGTTTACTTATAACAACAGCTACCAATCAAGCATTGGGATGCCTCCATATGAAGCTTTGTATGGCAGAAAGTGCAAAACTCCCCTATCTTGGGATGAAGTTGGTGAAAGGAAGATGATTGGGCTAGAAATTATTCAACAGACAGAGGAAAAGATCAGATTGATCAGAGATCGACTCAAGGCTGCATCAGACCGTCAGAAGTCCTATGTTGATCTGAAGAGAAGAGATATTGAATATGCAGTGGGTGATAAGGTGTTCGTTAAAGTTTCTCCTTGGAAGAAGATTATGAGATTTGGCAGAAAGGGGAAACTGAGTCCTCGTTTCATCGGACCATATGAGGTTCTGGAAAGAGTGGGTCCTTTGGCATATCAGCTAGTGTTACCTCCAGAGCCAGAAAGGATACATAGTGTCTTCCATGTATCCATGTTAAGGAGGTACAGATCTGACCCATCTCATGTACTATCAGTTGAAGAGATTGAGGCAAATCCAAACCTCTCATATGAGGAGGAACCCATAGAAATTCTAGCATATGAGGTGAAGCAACTGAGGAACAAACAGATACACCTGGTTAAAGTGCTGTGGAACCATCATTCAGGCCAGGAAGCTACTTGGGAATGTGAAGAGGATATAAGGAGACAACACCCACAACTGTTCAAAGACTAATGCCAGGTAAAATTTCGAGATGAAATTTATTTTAAGGGGGGGAGAATAGTAACACCCCTATGTTCGGTAGTGTGTTCTACTGTTCTGGTGACCAGTGTCTGTCCGGATAGCTAGAATGCCTAGAATTACACTTAGATATGGGTGAGGAGACATAAATTAATGAAATACAAGAAAAGAAAATACAAGAAAAATAAAGGAAAAATAATAGCAATGAAATGTAACCAAGTTAAACGAGCCAATAACCCTAGCGATGGGTGACCGCACCGGGAAGTTGCGGCATGGACCATTGACAAGCCATGGACCGTGGGGAACCCTGGAAAATATTTTTAAGACATAATTAAAGACCTATTGAAGTATAAATATCATTAGAAATATCAAAGAAAAATGGGAAATCGAGAAAACGACAAAACTCGGTGTTACCGAAAAATCAGGAATGCAACCCGAACAGGGGCATTGTGGTCATTTGACACCTGAGTTGTCTTTTTACCTAAATTTCCATTAAAAATAAATGATGTTACACTTGGAAAATGTCATGAAAAAATTAAATTGGTGGTACCTAATTTAAATAGCAAAAGATAGGAGTTAAATGTGAGAATTTAGAAATATTAGAATAAAACAAATATTAAATCCTTACTTAGTGCTCCACTAACTCCATTAAGTGGACCATTAAACATCATATGACAGCAGATCACTCATCTTTCTCACCTTGCCAAAACCAGCTGAAACAAAGAGGAAGAGAAACCTCCATGGCCGAAGCTTCCAAGCTCCATGCAAGCTTCACTCTTCCGTCTTCAAGCCATGATCTTTACATTTTCCTTCACTAAAGTTGTTCTACACAACTTCAGCAGTAGATAGGCAGTAAGAAAATTAAGTTTTGGTGTGGTTTTGAAGAATTTCAAAAGTGGTAAGTATGTATTTTTAATTATTGTTTCATTAAACTTTGAATGGGTGTTGTGGGTAGTTGATTTGTGGAAGGATTTTTGAAGTTTGATGAGTTAATGGAGAGGTACCTTTTGGCAGCCATGAACTTCATTATGAATAGCTTGTCCTTGCTTGTAAATGGTAGTTTAAAATGTTGATGTAAGTGTTTATGTGTGTAGGAATAATTTGGATAATGTATACTAAATGTATGTGTGATAGTACACTTGATTTTGGAAGCTTGGAAGCTAATTGAAGGAGATGTACAAATTGGCAACTTTAAAGTGTAGATCAAAATGTGTTGTTTCATGGTTTGGGTTATGGAATTATATTGTTGAATTAGGTTGTTATGGATGGCAGCATGTATGTGTGTATTAAGGTTTGAATTTGGATATGTAAATGAGGTGCATTCATGTGTTTAATTGTTGTAATTGGACTTGGAAAATTCTGGGTTATAATGTGCATATTGAGAATGGTTATAAGCTACTAAAATGACCAAAAATGTGTTGCTAAATGTGTTTATGTTATGGTACAAACCAGAATTGGCATGGAAGAGTGATTGGTAAGCATAGGATGTGTAATTGGTAAAGGATGAACAATGTGAATAGGGCAGTGTAGGTTTTGGCTTAGAACCTTAAGTGTGTGGCTCCAATTGGTATGAGACCAATTGGAGGTGAAACTAGGAACAAAATGTGCCAACTTTCATGAAGGAAGCTTACCAAAATTCTGCTTAGAAGGTGACTTGAAAAATGATCAAATCCGTATTAGTGCATTGAAAGCCTGAAAATTAACCATTTGGGCAGCTGTTGATATTTTGGCCATAACTTACTCAAAACAGGTCTAATTGACCTAAAATTTTTATCATGAATAGTTCAGACATATATCTACAATTCTTATGAAGACACCAACACCCAGAAATGATCATAAGCAAGTCAAATGGCTTGCACAAATTTAGGTCCAAAAACTGGCCGAACCAAAAGTGACCTAAAAATGACCTAAAGCTATCATTTTGGTACATTCTGTCTGGTATTGGTAGATTAACCATAACTTGGTCTACACAACTCAGAATGACCTGAAATTTTGCACCGCATGCAATAAGACATAGGCCTACAAGTTTGTAGTTTGAACCAAAACTCGAAAACCTAGGGAACTAGGTCATTAGACTAGGTCAAATTAGTATACCGAAATCCGACAAATTGCAATAAAATGCAACATACTTGAAAATGAATTGGGTAACATGTACCAGCACTAAAAGGCTATTAAATATGATACATTGGTAACATTAAAACCTAATTCACCTAGAGTGCATCGAGGGTCAACATTTGAGGTTGACTAAGGAAAATAATAGAATTCAATAAATTAATTATTAAACCTTATTGTTAGAGACAGTTTAAATGAGTACTGAAACACTTCAAATTGTTTGTTTCAGTTAGCAAAGACTCAGGGAAGGGGAAGGAAACATTGAGTCAGGGCCAAGAGACAGTTATTAGAGGTTTGTGCACAACAGTTATTTCTTTTGAATTTTTCAATTGAAATAAATTATGAATATTTGTATATCAAGGATACACAGTGTCTTCCATGTGTCCATGTTAAGGAGGTACAGATCTGACCCATCTCTTGTACTATCAGTTGAAGAGATTGAAGTAAATCCAGACCTTTTATATGAGGAAGAACCCATAAAAATTCTGGCATATGAGGTGAAGCAGCTGAGGAACAAACAGATACACCTGGTTAAAGTGCTGTGGAACCATCATTCAGGCCAGGAAGCTACTTGGGAACGTGAAGAGGATATGAGGAGACAGCACCCACAGCTGTTCAGAGACTAATGCCAGGTAAAATTTCGGTAGTGCGTTCTACTGCTCTGGTGACCAGTGTTGTCCGAACAGCTAGGATGCCTAGAACTACACTTTGACATGAGGGAGGAGACATAAAATAATGAAATACAAGAAAAGAAAATACAAGAAAAACAAAGGAAAAATAATGGCAAAGAAAGGTAATCAAGTTAAACGAGCCGGGAAACCTAACGATGGGTGACCGCACTGGGAAGTCACGGCGTGGACCGTTGACTAGCCCTGGACTGCGGGGAACCCTTGAAAACATTTTTAGGACTTAAATAGACCCTTATTGAAGAATAAATATCATTAGAAAGATCAAAGAAAAATTAAATAATTAGTACAAAGAAAAGTGAGAAATCGAAAAACGGACAAAACCCGGTGTTACTGAAAAATCGGGAATGCAACCCGAACAGGGGCATTATGGTCATTTGACATCCCGAAGTGTCTTTTGACCTAAATGTCCATTAAAAATAAATAGTATTACACTTAGAAAATAAAATGAAAAATTAGTTTAGTGGTACCTAATACAAATAGCTAAAATCATGGGTTAATATGGAATAAATGCACAATTGGCTTATTATATGATTATTTGGAGTTAGTGGACCATTAAAGGATTAATTAAACACATAGTGGGGCAGGTGTACTTCCATTACACCATCAGAAAATTTCATCTTCTCCATTGTACCAAAGTTGCCATGAATGAAGGTGAGAGAAAACTCCATGGGTGTTTCATGCAAGCTCACTTAACCTCCCCATTTTCAACTCCAATCCCTTAAGTAGCTTCATGAAAGTTTGTCTACTCATCAAAAGGAAGAGTTTGATACCAAATTTGAGAAGTTTAAGCAAGGTTTAACAAGCTCCAACCATAAGGTAAGTTAGCATTTTTGAAGATTTCTTTGATAAACTTTGTATACATGTTATGGGTGTTGGTTTTGTGAAGGAAATTTTTAAGTTTGAAGAATATTGAGATATCCATTTTTGGGCAGTCATATAATCATGTATTGATGAAGTATTTGTACATATAATTGATGAGAATTATGTTGGTTGTGATGATTTAATAACCTAGTGAATTACTTCATATTTATATGGTGATTTTTGGCACTTGGATGGGAATTGATGAATTGTAGGACAATTTGGTGTTGAAGAAGATTTTCGGCAGCTTGGGGACACTTGAATAAATGTATGTATTCATGGAAGTGTTGGCAGAATATTGACATAGAAGGATTGATGGATATGTATATGAACTTGTTGTGTAAAGAGTATGTAAAAACTAGTAATGTTATGTGTATGTGTAATTGTGTTTGGACTTTGGGAATTAGAGTTATATTTGGTGTATTGAAGATAATTGTAATCTGCCCAAAGTGATGTTAATGTAAAGTAATATATAATTTTGGTAATGTACCAAAACAGATTTGGTAGGGAAGTAAACATATTGCAAGGTAAATGTGTGTAATTGATGTGTGTTAAGCAAAGTAACCAAGGGCAGTGTACATTTTAGCCAATAAGTTTAAATGTGTAACCTCAATTGGTATGAGACCAATTGGAGGTGGAACTAGGCACAAAATGTGCCAACTTTCATTGAGAAAACATACCAAAATTCTGCTTGCAAGGTGACCTAAGAAAATGACCAATTCGGATTAGGTACAATTAGGACCTGAAAAATGACCAATTGGGCAGCAATGAGTGTTTAGGCCATAACTCACTCAAAACAGGTCCAATTGACCTGAAATTTTAACCATGAATAGTTAAGACCCATACCTACAAGTCTTATGAAGACACCAAAGCCCAGAAATGACCATAAGCAAGTCAAATAACTTGAACAAGTTCGGGTCCAAAAACTGGCCGAACCAAAGTTGACCAAATTGACCTAAAATTGACCTAATTTGATGCCATTTGACCAGCAATAGTATAATGACCATAACTTGGTCTACTTATCTCGGATTGACCTGAAATTTTTCCCCGCGTGCAATAAGACATAGATCTACAAGTTTGTAGTTTTGACCAAAACCCAAAAACCGAGGGAACTAGGTCGTCCGGCTAGGTCAAACTAGTATCCTGAAATCCAGCAATTTGCAATGAAATGCAAGAAAACGCAATATACATAGAATTGAGTTTGGTAACACATACTAACCATAAAACCCTATCGAATGTGACATATAAAGGGCACTAAAACCTAATTTACCTAGAAAACATCGAGGGTCGGTATATTAGGTGATTAAGCAAATAAAGGTATTCAGTGAATTGTTTATCGAACATTATCGTTAGAGGCAAATTAATTTAGCACTGAAACACTTCAAATTGTGTTTCTCAGTTAACAAGGACTCAGCAAAAGGGAAAGAAATACTGAGTCAAGACCAGGAGACAAATATCAGAGGTTTGTGCACAACAACTATTTCTTTTGAATTATTTTCAATTGAAATAAATATTGAATATTTGTATATTATTGTTTTAAATTGTGGAAATGTATTTGAATGAATATTTATTACTTAAAAAGCATTGTAAATGATTTGAAATTGTGAGAAATTGTTTGAATGACATTGATGGATACTTATTGATTTAAAAGCATTGGAAATGGTTTGAAACCACAGCTATCATGCATATTGATTGTATTCCTCATTAGCTTCTCTAGTGGGACGAATTGAATTCCCTCTCTGGCTGAAGTGTTGAGGTGTGTGCCTGTTGAGGACGAATTGGATGAGTACTCATATTTTTGCTAGCTAGCTATGTTATTCCTCATTAGTCATCGACTTTTGGAACGAATTGAATACCTCATTAGCCATTGGCTTTTGGGATGAATTGAACTATGGATCATGATTAAGCTGTGTGTGATTTATTGATATGTATTGTGAGATTGTGAAATGGATTTAAACTCTCATTGACATATACTGTCTTTTGAATTCAAACATGATCTAACTTATGAAAATTATTGTGATATTGACAAATGGAGTTTAAATTCTTATGGACAATTACTGTCTTGAAATTGACTATGGTTTTAAGTATCCACTATTGATATGATTTATGAATTGTGATTTAAATTATATTTGGTTAATGTTGTGCACCACTGAGACATTGTCTCAGCGATAGCTTTCTATTGCTGTCGCAGGTAGAGAGATAGACAGGGCAGCAGACTAGGCTGCATATACATCCAGCGAGGGATTACCTGGTATAATGAGTATACCAGTATTTTGCATTTTGTACTGTAATGTATGTTCACTGTATGTACATATTGTTTTTGGTTTTGAGCAGTTGTAAATTCAAATTGTACCTTGAAGTTGTAAAATAATTATGAGTTATTTTGGCTTGTAAAAATTATATTATATTTCTTGTATCTCAGACTTTGAAAAATCACTGTGGATTTGAGTTGAGAAATATGTTGTGTTGAGATTTGGAAAAAAATTGAAGTTCTTTTTACAGGTTTTTCTGAAGAACTGTTTATCCAAAATACAGATGACACTCTGCCAAAATTTTTACAGAAATTTCAAATAATTCAAATGTGTTAGTTCTATCACTTCAGTTCAAAAAGGTTTTTAACACCTGTAAATAGTGCTCACCACTGTTAAAGAAGTAAGAAAAGTTTTTAAAATACCTTGTAGTGTATTTAATGGGTTATCAGTAGACAAAGTTGGTAATTCATTAGGTATACTACGGGATCATGTTATGCCTTACAGAGGGGTAAGGTGTGACATTTGCTAGCTAGCTATCTTATTCCTCGTCAGTCATCGACATTTGGGACGAATTGAACTTTGGAACATGATTAAGCTGTGTGTGATTTATTGATATGTATTGTGAGATTGTGAAATGAATTTAAACTCTTATTGACATACACTGTCTTTTGAATTCAACCATGATCTGACTTATGGAAATTTATTGTGATATTTGAGAAATGGAGTTTAAATTCTTATTGACAATTACTGTCTTGAAATTAACTATGATTTTAAGTATCCACTATTTATATGATTTATGAATTGTGATTTAAAGTTGTATTTGGTTAATGTTGTGCACCACTGAGACATTGTCTCAGCGATAGCTTTCATTGTCGCGCAGTAGACAGACGGACAGGGCAGCAGACTAGGCTGCTAGTACATCCAGCGAGAGATTATCGAGTATAATGAGTATACCACATTTTGCATTTTGTACTATAATGTATATTCACTGTATGTATATTTTGTTTTTGATTTTGAGCAGTTGTAAATTAAAATTGTACATTGAAGTTGTAAAGTAAATTATGAGTTATTTTGACTTGTAAAAATTTTATTATATTTATTGTATCTCAGTCTTCGAAAAATTACTGTGGATTTGAGTTGAGAAATATGTTGTGTTGAGAAATATGTTGGAATTGAGATTTGAAAATATATTGAAGTGCCTTTTTACAGGTTTTCTGAAGGACTATTTTATCCAAAATACAGATGACACTCTACCAAAATTTTTACAGAAATTACTAATAGTCCAAATGAGTTAGCTATTTCACTTCAGTTCACAAAGGTTTTTAACACCTGTAAATAGTGCTCACCACTGTAAAAGAAATAAGAAAAGTTTTTAAAATCCCTTGTAGTGTATTTAATGGGTTATCAGTAGACGAAGTTGGTAATTCATTAGGTATACTATGGGAACATGTTATGCCTCACAGAGGGGTAGGGTGTGACAAAGAAAGTTTTGCCAAATTCTAACAGAAAAATGACCAATGGAACAGTGCAACTTAAATCACCAAAACTGAAAATTTGCAAATTTGCCTAAAAGACTTAGATTTTGAGTAAACAACCAAAACTAACAAATTTAGTAACCAAAATGTGGTATGTGGGTGAAGTTGGAATTCCCATACCTATTAAGCCTTAGAAAGTCAACAAATTGACTTGAATAGTATCGTAAATAGTAACTCAAAACAAGAATTTTAAAGAATGTCAAGTTTAGCACATTAAAGTTAGGTAAAAGTTAATTTAAATTTATTTTTGGATTTATTCTAAGTTATGATGATGAAACACTGTGAAACTGTGTGTTTCAGTGGAAAAGAATACCGGGAAGGAACCCGAAGTGTCGAGTTAAGGCCAAAAGGCGACTCATATAAGGTTTGTGCACAACGTAGAATTTCTGTAAATTTTCTTCTGTATATTGTTTTGAATAATTTGAAATATTGAATTGTGACACCATTGTGATGAAATATTTATTATGCTTTTGATTTAAATTATTGAAAGTTATTTGTATATATTTGAAATGGCAATGTTTAGTAAATTGTTAAGATAAGTTTTGAAACCACAGTGTCATGACCATATATTTGAACACCTCACTAGCATGACTAGTGGGGGTAATAAGTTTCGAATTTTAATTCCTTCTCTGGCTGAAGTGTTGAGGTGTGTGCCAGTTGAAGAAGAAATTAAATGGGTATCCATATATTTGAGCTAGCTAGCCTTGTGATGTGACTTCTCCTTAGCCTTTGGGTATTGAGATTATATTTGTTTCGAATGGCATGATATAACGGTGGGTTTTATGAAATTGGTTTTGATACTTCAAAATGAAATTGTTTGGATTAAAATCTCATAATTCATGTTTTGTATTTAATTCTCATATTCAGTCCAATTTTTGAATAAATATGATTTAAAATCTGCATAAGGATTATTTTAGTATGTTGTGCACCACTGAGTCCTAGTACTCAGTGATGGCTATTATTGCTGTCGCAAATTTAGAGACTAGAGGAGCAGCAGATTGAGCTGCTGAGGATTGAGGAGCTACCTGCTTTGATGCTATCGGGTATAATTTTATACTCTGATTGTAAAAATTTATTTTGATGTATGTAATATATGTAAATGTATGGACATGTAAAATTGGTCTTGAGCAGCTTGTATAAAATTTGTAATAAATTTTAGTTTGTAATAAATTTTAGTTTGAATTTCTTTTAACGTAAATTTTTGTAATGATGTATATAAATTGTTTTATCTTTAATGAAATATGAATGAAAGCATTTTGCTTAAAATTGAATGAAATTGATTAATGGTATTTCAATGATTGTTGAATATTGGAAATTGTGGATTTGAATTTTTGGAAATTGGTAATTGATGCTAAAATTGATTGGGATGGTTGTGAATTGAAGAAGTTGTTGAGACAAATTATTGAAAGTATTTTTTTCAGGTATTTGAAGAACTGTTTTCTCAAAATACAAACGGTACTCTGCCGAAATTTCTATAAAATTTGTGGAAAAATAAAATGGGACAAAAAATTTTTTTACTAGTTTTAAAACTTGAAATAAATGATTTTAATACCTACTAGAAAATGCTCACCACTTATGAAAGTAAGAAATTGTTTTAAAATCTCTTGTAGTGTACTTAATGAGTTATCGGTAGGTGAAGTTCGGTAGTTCATTAGGTATTCTACGGGATCATGTTATACCTTACAAAAGGGTAAGGTGTGACAACATATGCATCTGGGACATATTTCTGTCTGAACTCTCTGATGAAGTCATCCCAGGTCAATACTGGTGGTTCTGCTAAGCTGTGGGGAATGGTCTTCCACCAATCATATGCATCCCCTTAAAGTAGCAACACTGAATACTCAAATTTCAGTTCATCCAGGCAGTGCAATTTGTTGAATACTCTGTCCATTCTCTCTAACCACTGCTTTGCCTTTAGAGGGTCTACTGTACCCTTGAATTCTGTAGCTCCATATTTTAGTAGTTTATCATACTGCCTGGCTGGAGCCTGAGGTTGCACCACCAGTGTCTGGAGTGGAGCTTGAGCAGGCATACTTCCAGCCATCTGTTGGAACATTGTAGCCATCTGCTGGGCGAATTGTGTAGGAAACTACGGCATTTGTGGGGCCAGTGCCACTGACCCACTAACATTTTGGAAAGCTGGGGCTTCCCCTGAAGGAGCGGAAGCATGAAAAACATAAGTTTAAATAATTGAATTCAAAATTTTTTCATCTAGGGTCATATGCATCATGCAAGATTTATTTTTATCTATTTGATTTTAATGATAAACAGCATATTAAAACTCTTTTAAAAAGTTTTTGGATCTACATTTGTCATTTAAGATTTTAGAATTAACAGATTAATTCATTTAGAACCCTATATTAGATCAAGAACAAGTGCACTAACCTTTTTGATACACTGCAGTGTGTTTGGCACCTTTGGGATGTGCCTAGGACACCAAATGTTGTCCCTCTAGCTTGTCCACACCAAGATCACCAATGGCAACCCCTTGAACAGCTTCTAAAGCTTTTCCAATCAATTAGAAAATCAGGTTTTGCCTTTTGAGAGATTATAAATGTAAACAGGACACTAGAAATGATTTCTAGTATTTTTAATTCAAGAGATTATTGACAAATCTCTTTGAATTGATGAGAGATGAAGAAGAGAAGGGAGAGGAGCTATGGGTTGGGGCACCAATGAGACAAATAGCAGATTGTATTTTTTGTTTTCATCCTTTCCCTTATATAGCTAGGTCACCACTTAAAACCTTTGCCATATGTCACCTTCTGATTAGCTCTAAGTTTAATTGACCCAATCACATTGTTCCTAGTGTCAAACCTATATTTAATCTTGACTTCGATCATCTTACATGATTAAAAGACATATGACAAGCTTAGGTGTAGTACCATGTGTCACCATCTCATTGTGCCACATGTCACCCTGTGAAATGACCAAAATACCCCTGTGTCTTGATTTTGAGTTCTCAACCCAAAATAATTATTTCACTTCTTCTAATCAATTGATATCAAATATAAATTGATTAATTAATCTCTATTAATTAATTTCTCATAATTAAATTCATATTTAAACACTTTAAATATAAATTTAACTTATACTATACATCCAATAACATAGATTTGGTTTCAAGCCATGCTAGGGACTTTGCAATCTAATTACAAATCAAACCTATTTAATTAATCAATCAAACTCTTTAATTAATTAATTAAATCATATTTAATTCGGTGATTACTTATGTATGTGTGTGACTTACTAGGTTTATCACTAATTGGCAATGAGACATGATATCAACTCTTAATATCATCAGAACTCTTTCTTACCATAAATGATTTCTCTAAATCATTTTATGCACCTCATAGACCATAGTTAACACCTAGCATAACATACCATGGCCACCCAATTAGTAATAAGGTTTACCTTAAATGAACCCATAATCATATGTTACCATGCACTAGAATCTCTCTGTTACAAAATCCCAATTTGAGCTTGAGTCATGGTTTATGTCAAACCCCATTTGCTATGAATATTATGTTCTCTTTTAATTCCAGTTCTTGATTAAAAGATTTTCTTATCAGAAACTCTTTTCTGATTAAATCTATCTGTCCTAGCCAGGAACTTGAAACATCAAGATTAATTAAATAAACATAGGATTTTATCCCTATTTACTTAGGGTAACAGATTCCATCTTGATCAATACTTACCTCCATATATAACTAGTAGGAGCCAACATATTCCCATATACCCATACACAGTGCAAGTATGAAAGCAGCATCAAACTCAAACCACCTATATACAAGATAACTGTGCTATCTCAAGTCTAAAGATTATATGCACTGATATGATTTATGACAATGCATTGACAACAGTAAACTCCATGTGCTTGTCATAAGTGTCACTGGTTCGGCCTACTTATCATGTATAAGTGCCTATCATGTTTGTTATATGGCATGAGACTTACCATTCCATATTATTTACATATCATATAAATAACTTGGGAACAAACATGATTACAATCTTTCTAGATAAGTCATGTCCTTATTATGAAGTATCCTCGATTGTGAACTAATTTATGATACTTTGTGCTAGAAATACTATCACTCATATTCTTAACAACTTAAGAATACAATTTCTAACCAAATATCAATGGACCTTTTCTATTACACATATATATATTATGTAAACGGAAAAGTGAAAATGTCTTTTATTAATAAAACATGTACAAGATACACACTAAATGATATGCTCTAGGGCATACTACTAACAATCTCCCACTAGCACTAGAGCCATTCATTACAATATCTTTGACCCATCTTCTCAAGATATCAGTCTAGTTGAGTTTGTGACATAGGCTTAGTGAATGGATTAGCTGAATTTTTAGCTGATGCTATTTTCTGCATGGCTACATCGCCTCGCCCAACTATTTCTCTAATAATGTGGTGGCGCCTTTCTATGTGTTTGGATTTCTGGTGAGACTGGGGTTCCTTAGCCTGTATGACTGCTCCATTGTTGTCACAGTGAAGGGAACTACTGAATCAATGGAAGGAACTACTACAAGTTCTGTCGCAAACTTCTTTATCCAAACATCTTCCTTTGCAGCATCTGATGCAGCAATATACTCAGCCTCGGTAGTGGAATCTACAATCGTACTCTGTTTAGAACTCTTCCAACTGACTGCACATCCATTACAAATGAACACATATCCAGAGGTAGACTTTCTATCATCGATATCTGATTGGAAATCAGAATCAGTATAACCATCCAATTGCAAGTCACCACCTTCATATATCAAGAATAAATCCTTAGTTCTTCTCAAGTACTTAAGGATATTCTTGACAGCTATCCAGTGTTCCAAACCTGGATTGGATTGATACCTGCTAGTCAAACTAACAGCATATGCGATATCCAGCCTAGTACATATCATTGCATACATCAAACTTCCAATAGCCGAAGCATATGGAATCTTGGCCATTTTATCTCTTTCTTTAGGTGTCTTTGGGGACATCTCTTTAGAAAGGTGGATACCCTGTCTCACTGGTAACAATCCTCTCTTGGAATCAAGCATGTTAAACCTCTTTAACACCTTTTCCAAGTATAGACTTTGGGATAAACTAAGTATTCTTTTCGCTTTATCTCTATAGATGCGAATCCCAAGAATATAGGTTGCCTCCCCTAAGTCTTTCATGGAGAATGTATTTGACAACCATACCTCTACAGTTGTCAACATACCTGTGTCATTACCCATCAACAGAATATCATCCACATATAAGACAAGGAAAGTGATAGCACTATAACTAACCTTCTTATATACACATGGCTAATCCTCATTTTTGATAAAACCAAATGACTTAATGGCTTCATCAAAATGGATATTCCAACTCCTCGAAGCTTGTTTCAACCCATAAATGGATTGCTTTAGCTTGCATACTTTGGAACCATCTTGAGATTCAAAACCTCTAGGTTGTTCCATGAAAATATTTTCTTCAATGTATACATTGAGAAAAGCTTTTTTGACATCTATCTACCAAAACTCATAATCATAGTATGCAGCTATTGCTAATAGAATCCTAATTGATTTAAGCATGGCAACATGCGAGAAAGTCTCCTCATAGTCGATTCATTGCCTTTGGCAAAACCCTTTCGCTACTAGCCTTGCTTTATAGGTCTTTACCTTTCCATCACAACTAATTTTCTTCTTGAAAACCCATTTGTTCCCTATAGGTACAATAACTTTAGGTGGGTCAATAAGATCCCAAACTTGACTCTTATATATGGAATCAATCTCGAATTTCATAGCATCAATCTATTTTGAAGAGCCTATATCTGATATAGCTTCTTCATAGGTAAGTGGATCATCTCCATGATCAACTTCTTCATGAGTAAACAACTCTTGTTCTTTTTCATGAAGGAAACCATATCTCACTGGTGGGTGAGATACCCTGGTTGTTCTACGAGGAACAGATGTAGATGTTTCATCAATAGGTGTAGGTTGACTACATGGATCTGTATCCATCTGATCTATTGGCTGGTTAGAATTCTCCAATTCTAACTCTATTTGCCTTCCTTTGCCTCCTTCTTGAACAAACTGTTGTTCAAGAAATGTGGCATCTCTACTTATGACAACCTTTTGTGATGTAGGCAAATAAAAATAATATCCAAAACTATCTTTTGGATATCCAACAAATCGACCATTTTCTGATCTAGTTTCCAATTTATCAGTGTTCAGCTTTTTGATATAAGCTGGACAACCCCAAATCTTAATTTGCTTAAGACTTGGTTTCCTTCCATGCCATATCTCATAAGGTGTGGAAGATACTGATTTTGATGAAATCCTATTTAGAATATGCAAAGCTGATTCTAATGCAAATCCCCAAAAGGAGATTGGCATATCAGTATAACTCATCCTACTACATACCATATCCAATAGGGTACAGTTTCTCCTTTCAGATACACCATTCAGCCGTGGTGTTCCTGGAGGAGTCAGCTGGGAAATAATGCCATGCTCTCTCAAGTATTCATCAAATTCAGTACTCAAGTATTCACCTCCACGATCTGATCGAAGAGTTTTAATACTTTTTCCTGTCTGATTTTCTACTTCAGATTTAAATTCTTTGAACTTTTCAAAGGATTCATGTTTGTATTTCATCAAATACAAAAACCCAAACCTTGATTTATCATCAGTAAAGGTAATAAAGTAATGAAACCGTCTCTAGCCATTTCTCTAAATGGACCACATACATCACTATGTATTAGCTCCAAAATATTTTAAGCTCTTAGCCCTTGTCCTATAAAGGGTGATCTAGTCATTTTACCCTGAAGGCAGGATTCACAGGTTGGAGTAGGTTTAGAACCCAATTAGGATAGAATCCCCATTTTCTCCAGTTTTGCAATCTTATCTTTTACAACATGACCTAACCTTAAGTGCCAAATATATTTTGAACTTGAGTTGATTTTCACAATGGAATTGCAATCATTTAGATCACTTGCACTCATATTGTGTTTGTCATTATTATCCAAATAATAAAGACCATCATTCATACAACCCAAACCAACATATTTATTTCCAAAATAAATATTGCAAACATTATCTGTGAATCGAAATTCATAGCCATTTCTTGTCACACCCTACCCCTCCGTAAGGCATAACATGATCCCGTAGTATACCTAATGAATTACCAACTTCGTCTACTGATAACCCATTAAATACACTACAAGGGATTTTAAAACTTTTCTTACTTTTTTTTTTTTTTTACAGTGGTGAGCACTATTGACAGGTGTTAGAAATTTTTTTTTTTTTTAACTGAAGTGAAACCAAATAACACATTTGAAATATTAATAATTTATGTAAAAATTTTGGCAGAGTGCCATCTGTATTTTGAATAAAACAGTTCTTCAAAAACCTGTAAAAAGCACTTCCAATATTTTTCTCAATCCCAAATTCCAATAAATTTGTTCAACACAATAAATTTCTCAACATTATCAATTCAGTTCAACAATCAAATTTCCAGTGTTTCCAAAAGCTGAGATAAGATAAATATGTCACAACATTTTTACAAGCCAAAATAATTTACAATTTTAGTTTACAACTGCTCAAGACCAAGTACAATAAATACATACAATGCACATACATTACAACAAAAACTACACAATATGGTATACTCGATATACCTGGTGAAATCTCAAAATGTGGTACAAGCAGCCTACTCTGCTGCTCTGTCCGTCTGTCTACCTGCGACAGCAATGAAAAAGCTATCGCTGAGTAAAATTTACTCAATAGTGCACAATAACAATTTAAAATGCGGTATATAAAACTTTTATTGACAATTTACAATTCAAATAATTCACAATTTCATGCCACGATTTTCAAAGCTCATATAACATAAATTTGATCAAACAATTGAATAACATAGTGTTGCCAATCAATAACACAGTTTAGGTCATGACACAAAATTTTCTGAACATGTCGTGTGTACATCACGACAAGGCACACTCACTCCAATAATCGAAATCAATGAGGGAGGTAGCTAGCTAAATAATAAGTACTCATCCACGCTCACTTTAGACTCACAAGTCAAAGAGGGAGGAATATAATCACACTCACCCCATAAAAGGAGGAACATAGTAATATTGTCATGCCAAGTGTGAATCAAAACAATTCCAAATCACAATATTTAAATATTTCATACAAACCACAATTCATATTTTATGTCAAAATTTCCATTTGCAATGTAGGCAACACAATAATTTCCAAATAAAATTCCCAAGTCAAAACAATAAAAAATTATTCATAACTCAATTCTCCAAATAAATTTTCTAGTAACACAGTGAATATAAAAAGTATGTGCACAGACCTCTGATATATGCCTCTTGGCCCTGGCTCAGTGTTCCTTATGCTTCTCAATATCCTTTTTAACTGAAACACACAATTTAAAGTGTTTCAGTACTCAATGAATTTGTTTCTAACAATAAAATTCAATATGTAAATTTTCTTGGTACTATTCCCTTCAATTCATTTCATTAGTCAACCTATAATGTTGACCCTTGTTGCACTCTAAGTGAATCAATTCTAATGTTACCAATATGTCACATTTTATAGCCCTTTGGTGTTGGTATATGTTACCAATTTCATTTCCAAGTGTATTGTATTTTATTGCAATTTACCAGATTTTGGTGTATTATTTTGACCTAGCCAGATGACCTAGTTCCCTCGGTTTTTGGGTTTCGGTCCAAACTACAAACTTGTAGGTCTATGTCTTATTGCATGCAGGGAAAAATTTCAGGTCATTCTGAGTTGTGTAGACCAAGATATGGTCAATTTACCAATGCTGGACAGAATGCACAAAAGTGGTAAGCTTA
Source organism: Hevea brasiliensis (assembly GCF_030052815.1). NCBI lineage: Eukaryota > Viridiplantae > Streptophyta > Magnoliopsida > Malpighiales > Euphorbiaceae > Hevea > Hevea brasiliensis. The sequence continues at coordinate 72,246,746 of NC_079497.1, forward strand.
GGTCATTTTTAGGTCACTTTTGGTTCGGCCAGTTTTGGTACCTGAAATTGTGCAAGATATTTGGCTTTGTTCTGGCCATTTCTGGGCTTTGGTGTCTTCATAAGAATTTTAGATCTATGTCTAACCTATTCATGGGAAAAATTTCAGGTCATTTGGACTAGTTTTGAGTAAGTTATGGTCAAAACACTAACTACTGCCCAAATGGTCAATTTTCAAGCTTTTAAGTCACTAATCTGGATTTGGTCATTTTTCAAGTCACCTTCTAGGCAGAATTTAGGTAACATTTCTGCATGAAAGTTGGCCTATTTGGTGTCTAGTTTCACCCTCCATTGGCCTCATAACAATTGGTTTCACAGTTTTGCACTTATGACCTAATTAAGGTGCTGCCAACACACACAACCTGCATTTGACAATTACACTTCCAATTTTGACAATCCTCCTCCTCCCAATACTTCAACATTTAATCATGGCACTTCTATATATATTGTACATAATTCCAGCAAGCATTTTGGGCAGAACACTCAAGTATTCAATGCACACAATACACCATTCAAGTTCAACATTCACTTCCACTAAAATTCAACATACCTCAATATCAATATTACACATACACTTTTATATACTCATACCTCAATATCAACTACACACGCTGCCCACAATTTAACATTATGACATCTCATCAATAAATTACATATACTCACATACAATTTCATGATATTATAGGCTACCAAACATGGCAGTTTACCAAAGCATCAAAGTCCATTTTCAAACCCTTAATTCTAGCATTAACATGCACATACTTGAACATTAACCTACTTCAACTTCCAGTTGAGTTAATCCACCTTAAATCCCATCAAATACATATAAGAATAAGTCACTAACCATGCATTTTCATAGCTGCCAAAACTAAGGTTCACCAATACTCATCATTTCCTCAATTTTTCTTAGCAATTCAACTTACCCAAAGCTCAACATAAGGTTTAATGAAGGAAAATGGAAAGATTAAGCACTAACCTCAACTTGAGCTTGACAAATCCTTGAAATTTCCTCTCCTTTTTGTTGCCTATAGGTTGCCCATGGTGTAAGGATCATTTTTCATGTAGAAAGCTTGAAGAAATAATGGCTTGATCATGGAGAACTTGAGCTCATGCATGAAACTGCCATGGTTAATTTAGGAGGATTTTATTTTGCCCATGGATGAAAGATTGAAGAAAATGAGATGGTTTAGTGGAAAAATCTATCCCAATTACTTATATAGGTGGCTCAAGATGAGAGTTAGTGGAGCACTTAGGAATAATTTAATGGTTATTTATTTAAAGTTTCCAATTTTTGCAATTTGGCCACCACACTTTCACTATTTACATAATGTATCTCCTTTTAATTTTTAATGACATTTTCAAAGTGTAATATCATTTATTTTTAATGGAAATTTAGGTCAAAAGGCAACTCGGGATGTCAAATGACCACAATGCCCCTATTCGAGTTTCATTCCTGATTTTTCGGTAATACCGAGTTTTATCGTTTTCTCGATTTCTCATTTTTCTTTGTACTAATTAATTAATTTTTCTTTGATATTTCTAATGAAATTTATACTTTAATAGATGTTCATTTAAGTCTTAAAATATTTTCCAGGGTTCCCCGCAGTCCAGAGCTAGTTAACGGTCCGCGCCGTAACTTCCAGGTACGGTCACCCATCGCTATGGTTTTTGGCTCGTTTAACTTGGTTTCATTTCATTGCTATTATTTTTTCTTTGTTTTTCTTGTATTTTCCTTTCTTGTATCTCATTATTTTATGTCTCCTCACTAACATTTAAATGTAATTCTGGGCATCCTAGCTATCCGGACAGACACTGGTCACCGGAACAGTAGAACGCACTACCGAACATAGGGGTGTTACAATTCTCCCCCCCTTCAAATAAATTTCATCCACGAAATTTTACCCAATAGCTATCTTACAATAGTCATATGTTTATTTTCTCCTTTCTATATGATCGTATAATCCTCTTTCCTCTAAATTTGTGTAAGACTTTTAACAATCGAATATAATATTTACTTTATTTATACAGCACTAATCTTTTTATACTATCGTTCTGTCTAATATTTCGATTCATGTTCCCTTCTTAAATGACCATTATGGTCGTATTAGAATTACTTATCTAATCATGGGTCCTTTGACCATTCTAGTCAACAATTTTAATCACATTCATAACATTTCTTTGTTATATCTGAATCAACTGTTCAAATTTTTACTTCCACAACTCTTTTTATCTATTAATATTCTATAACTTACTTCCTTTTATACTAAACAATAACCTTTCGATATTCTAACTTTTGAGTTTTAAATCCCTAAGTAGGATTTCCAAACTCATTTCCAACAATAAAATTTTGTCTTGACATAGCTATACCAATACAGATGCCGTTGGCAACTACTCTCATCTTGGTGCACTATTAGTAGTTCGTAGCTCTATACAATAATCTCAAGTCAGTATTGTAATCTGCAGCTTGCAGTATAAACATCAAGAACATTGCACAGTTACTACGATACATCCCATTAGATCAAATTTTCCTATATTTTATGCTTCTCGAATTTACTGATATTCGAATCTTATTTTGATTACAATATCCATTAACAATTACTAACAGTAACATCTCTGCCCTCATCTAGAGCAATTCTATTACCGTAACTTACTTTTACGTCCTCTTGCCTTACATTAAGTAGGCTCGCCAATTAGCTTTATAATTTATGGTGTGTTAGAAAATACTTTTCGTCGATAAACTCTTCGATATCTTTTCACAGAATTTTCTATTTCCTATACAACCAACACAATGAGATTTCCTCCTGTTAGTGCATAGTTATAATGTAATGTACTGTATATATCAAACAATGACATTGAGCAGTTGTACTATGAAGAAAAAATATTCAAATTACAGGTCAAAACAGAATTTAAAAACTAGCTCTGATACCACTAAAACATGTCACACCCTACCCCTCCGTAAGGCATAACATAATCCCGTAGTATACCTAATGAATTACCAACTTCGTCTACTGATAACCCATTAAATACACTACAAGGGATTTTAAAACTTTTCTTACTTCTTTTTTTTTTTTTTTTTTACAGTGGTGAGCACTATTGACAGGTGTTAGAAATTTTCTTTTTTTTTAACTGAAGTGAAACCAAATAACACATTTGAAGTATTAATAATTTCTGTAAAAATTTTGGCAGAGTGCCATCTGTATTTTGAATAAAGCAGCTCTTCAAAAACCTGTAAAAAGCACTTCCAATATTTTTCTCAATCCCAAATTCCAATAAATTTGTTCAACACAATAAATTTCTCAATATTATCAATTCAGTTCAACAATCAATTTTCTAGTGTTTCCAAAAGCTGAGATAAGATAAATATGTCACAATATTTTTACAAGCCAAAATAATTTACAATTTTAGCTTACAACTGCTCAAGACCAAGTACAATATATACATACAGTTTACATACATTACAACAAAAACTACACAATATGGTCTACTCGATATACCCGACGAAATCTCAAAAGGTGGTACAAGTAGCCTACTCTGCTGCTCTGTCCGTCTGTCTACCTGCGACAGTAATGAAAAAGCTATCGCTGAGTAAAATTTACTCAGTGGTGCACAATAACAATTTAAAATGCAGTATATAAAACTTTTATTGACAATTTACAATTCAAATAATTCACAATTTCATGTCACGATTTTCAAAGCTCATATAACATAAATTTGATCAAACAATTGAATAACACAGTGTTGCCAATCAATAACACAATTTAGGTCATGACACAAAATTTTCCGAACATGTCGTGTGTACATCACGATAAGGCACACTCACCCTAATAATTGAAATCAATGAGGGAGGTAGCTATGTCACACCCTACCCCTCTGTAAGGCATAACATGATCTCATAGTATACCTAATGAATCACCAACTCCGTCTACTGATAATCCATTAAATACACTACAAGGGATTTTAAAAACCTTTTCTTACTTCTTTTACAGTGGTGAGCACTATTTACTGGTACTAAAACCTTTTTGAATTGAAGTGATAGAACTAACACATTTGAATTATTTGGAGTTTCTGTAAAAATTTTGGCAGAGTATGTAACACCCTCCCGGTAACAACTCCGTACATTCTACTGTTCCGGTGACCGGTGTCGGTCCGGACAGCTAGAACATCCGGAAAAATATTTAAACTAAAGTTAGGAACCATACTTAACTCAAATATTAATAAGAAAAATTTAGAAAAAAATTTTAGAAATAAAATACAATCAAGTTAAACGAGTCGGTGCCCTAGCGATGGGTAATCGGAGGGAAGTTGCGGTTCTCGCAACGAGGAGCCCTAGACCCGGGGGAAAAATTATAAAATAATTTTTGGGACTCCAGAGAAGGGTAATTGAGGTTCCCATGGCATTAGAATGCCAAGAAAATACCTAGAAAAATTTTTCAATCGGTACAGACGATTTTGACCCGTTAAGCCAAACGGAGGGCATTTTGGTCATTTCGCCTTCCGAGGTGATTTTTGGCCGACTTGTCCAGTTGAGTAAATAATTAATATGACATAAAATATGAAGAAACATTACTAGAAATTAAATTGAAAATGAGTAGTGGAGGAAAGAAAAGAAAATGCAAAAAAATGGCTATTTATGACATCAAAGTGATGCCATTTAAAATGTTCAACCAATCACTATTAATCTACCATTTGACTAACTAATAAAGAGACAAAATGAAGACTAAATAACCACAAAATCCAGCAGCCACCATCCTCCCCAATTGCAGCCGAAATCAACCTTGCCCTAAACCTCCATTGCCAACTTCCATCAAGCTTATTTTCTCTCTTCTTTTCACCACTAAACCCTAACTTCACTTCATTAAAACTTTACCCCACATCTTAAACAAGCTCTAGGCAGCCAAGAAGGAGAAAGAAAGTGAGGTTTAAGGGCTTGGAAAATTCTGCCACTTGAGGTTAGTGCTCTTATACCCATTAAACTCTTTATTTCCATGATTTTGGACTTGAACTTAGTAAGATTTGTAGTTTAAATGAACAAAAACCTATGGGTATAAACACTTGAATTTTGGCAGCCCTAATAGAGGAAGGGTTTTGAATGTTTTTAATGGACTTAGCATGAGTTGAAGATTGTATTTAAGTTATATATTTACATAGATGTTTAACTAGGGTGCTAATGGAGGTTTATGGGTAAATTGCCTTGGACACTAGGGTTTTGAGGCATGAAAAATTGACTTGGCTTACCAACCTATTAAAGAACACTCTAATGGTCAATAAATGACCATTTGAGGTATGTTGGCTACAAATTGAACTTAAAAATGCTATGGCAAAGTGAGGTTGCAGGCTGCCCTATGACAGCAGCATAGGGACTGAAAATTCAGTCCCTTTGCACTACCATAACTTGGGCTGTGTTAGTCCAATTGAAGTTTGGCCAATTGGACATGAAACTAGGTTTATAATAGCACATTTTTGCTGAAGAAACCATGCCCAAAAGACCAAAGCAAGAGGACCAAAACTTGGCCCCAATCCGGAACCCTGAAACTGATTCTGCAGAATTGGCCAAATGAACAGTAACTGTTCATTTGGCCATAACTCACTGTAGATTTGGTCAATTGACCTGAAATTTTTACAGCAACAAGTTAAGACATAGACAAACAATTTTCATGAAGGAACCTACCCCAAATTATGGCCAGAACCCATCCAACCAAGTGACTCTAGTTACTGTTCATGCACTGTAGATATGGTAATTTTCTGCAGAATGCACATTCGGCTAGCTTGGGTCTTTGGACCATATCTAGAGCTACAAAACTCCAAATGGAGTGATTCAAAAAAGGAAATTCAACTAGACAAAATAAGGAACAACTTTCATGTTTACCATTTCTTCAAATTCCCACTGTAACAGTTCCAAATGGAACAGTAAAATTATGGTTCAAAATCTAAAAAATCTGCTCCTTTTGTTTAATGCTTAGAAATGGTAAATGTGACTAATGTCAACAAGTTTTAAACGCCAAATGTAGTATGTTGGGAGTGCCAAAGTCAATGTACACATTTTTATTCTAAAAGTCAACATTTTTGTTGACCAATGATGAATAGTGACACCAAAAATTTGAAATTCACAAATTGAAGAATTTAAAAGTTTCAAATGCCCTAGTATACCTAACAAGATTGGTTTGGATAGTTTGGCATGCCAATAGGGTTCAGTTAGCAGTACTGTACATGGCAATATGCCATTCCGTGATTTTATGGCTTTTAGCCATTCTGACCTTGTATTGAGACTTGACCTTGTGCCTGATATTATTTACAGCTTGTTAGCTGTTCTGTTGCACACCGGGAGATGCATATGTGACCGATGGTGTGACGGCCCGAGGTACTAGGTATCCAGTGCCAGTTTACCCGTTATCCAGTCCAGTCATCTAGTATAGGTTACTTGGGCAACTACATGAATGAAAGTGGACAAAGTAACGAAATGAATGGATATACAAATACAAAACAAACAAACACCCACATGCAATACATATTTACTTTTTGTTATTTTCTTTTATTATATTATTGCACCACTAAGCATTATTGTTTAGCGCGTTCCTTTTGCCACGCGTAGGTACTGGAGATCCTAATCGTGAGCCCAGTAGACCACAGACTGGGTGAGTCCATCCTGCAGTTCTGCGCAGTGTCCATGTCACCTCACTACCTGCAGTGCATTGGTAGGGCACTAGGTGTCATTTTGTCATTTTGATATTTTGTAGCAGATTTTTTTTTACTTTTTCATATGTATTTGAACTCATGTAATATATTTTGATGTCCATGTAAGTAATGAAAGTTATGACTATGAATGCAAAATTTGAGCATGTATTTATCGCTTGTATATAATGAATGGATGTTTGTGAAATGAAAAGATTATTGAGAATTTGCTATTGAGAAATATTGTTGAGATTTTGGATATTGGAGTTTGAGATGATGGAATATAAATATTGGAAGTGTTTTTAACAGGTTCCGAAGAACGGTTTTCTCCATTTTTAGCCGGTACTCCGCCGGAATTTCTTTAAAAATTTTCGGAACCTTAAATGAATGATACTTTTGATAAATGGTTTAAATAAATTGTATTTCATAAATTAACTTCAAAAGCATGACACAAATTAAGTAAGGTATATTAGAGAGTGCCAGTACACCGTGTGGCATTACTTACTCGGGTATACTGTACACGGGTAAGGGGTGTCACAGAGTACCATCTGTATTTTGGATAAAACAGTTCTTCAGAAAACCTGTAAAAAGCACTTCAATATTTTTTCAAATCTCAACTTCAACATATTTCTCAACACAACTTGTTTTTCAACTCAAATCCACAGTGATTTTTCAAAGACTGCGATACAAGAAATATAATACAATTTTTACAAGCCAAAATAACTCATAATTACTTTACAACTTCAAGGTACAATTTGAATTTACAACTGCTCAAAACCAAAAACAATATGTACATACAGTGGTCATACATTACAGTACAAAATGCAAAATGTTGGTATACTCATTATACCCGGTAATCTCTCGCTGGAGGTACTAGCAGCCTAGTCTGTTCACTGTCATCTGTCTACTGCGACAATAAAAAGCTATCACTGAGACAATGTCTCAGTGGTGCACAACATTAACCAAATACAATTTAAATCACAATTCATAAATCATATAAATAGTGGATACTTAAAACCATAGTAAATTTCAAGACAGTAATTGTCCATAAGAATTTAAACTCCATTTCTCAATATCACAATAAATTTCAATAAGTCAGATCATGGTTGAATTCAAAAGACAGTATATGTCAATAAGAGTTTAAATTCATTTCACAATCTCACAATACATATCAATAAATCACACACAGCTTAATCATGTTCCGAAGTTCCATTCGTCCCAAAAGCCGATGGCTAATGAGGTATTCAATTCGTCCCAAAAGTCGATGACTAATGAGGAATAACATAGCTAGCTAGCAAAAATATGAGTACTCATCCAATTCGTCCTCAACAGGCACACACCTCAACACTTCAGCTAGAGAGGGAATTCAATTCGTCCCACTAGACAAGCTAGCGAGGAATACAATCAATATACATGATAGCTGTGGTTTCAAATCATTTCCAATACTTTTCAATCAATAAGTATCCATCAATATCATTCAAATAATTTCTCACAGTTTTCAAATCATTTACAATGCTTTTCAAGCAATAAATATCCATTCAAACACATTTCCACAATTTAAAATAATAATGTACAAATAGCCATAATTCATTTCAATTGAAAAATTCAAATGAAATAGTTGTTGTGCACAAACCTCTGATGACTGTCTCCTGGTCTGGACTCAGTGTTTCCTTCCCTTTCCCTGAGTCTTTACTAACTGAGAAACACAATTTGAAGTGTTTCAGTACTAAATTAAATTGTCTCTATCGATAATGCTTGATAAGTAATTCACTGAAAGCTATTATTTGCTTAATCACCTAATATATCGACCCTCGATGCATTCTAGGTAAATTAGGTTTTAGTGTCACTAATATGTCACATTCGATAGTCTTTTAGGGTTGGTACATGTTACCAATTTCATTTCCTTGTTTAGTGCATTTTATTGCAACTTGCTGGATTCCGGGATACTAGTTTGACCTAGCCGGACGACCTAGTTCCCTCAGTTTTCGAGTTTCGGTCAAAACTACAAACTTGTAGATCTATGTCTTATGGAACGCGGGGAAAAATTTTAGCTCATTCTGAGTTATGTAGACCAAGTTATGATCATTTTACTAATGCTGGTCAAATGGCATCAAATTAGGTCATTTTAGGTCAAATTTTGGTCAACTTTGGTTCGGCCAGTTTTTGGACCTGAACTTGTGCAAGCTGTTTGACTTGCTTATGGTCATTTCTGGGCTTTGGTGTCTTCATAAGACTTTTAGGTATGGGTCTTAACTATTCATGGTTAAAATTTCAGGTCAATTGGACCTGTTTTGAGTGAGTTATGGCCTAAACCCTAATTGCTGCCCAATTGATCAATTTTCAGGTCTCATTTGCACTTAATCCGAATTGGTCATTTTTCATGCTGCCTTGCAAGCAGAATTTTGGTATGTTTCCTTCATGAAAGTTGGCACATTTTGTGCCTAGTTTCATCTCCAATTGGTCTCATACCAATTGGAGCCACACACTTAAAGTTATAGGCTGAAATGCACACTGTCCTTAAATACATTACTTAAACATCTAGCAATTACACATTACCTTGCTATAAGTCCATCTCTCTTACCAATTCTGATTTGGTACATTAACAAAACCATATACCACTTCACTTTAAAGTCACTTTGGGCAGATTACAAACATCCTTAACACACCAAATAAAACTCTAATTCATAAAGTCCAAATACAACCACAATTACACATAAACACTGCTCCTTATTTCATACAATTTCCACAACTAATTTATATACATATCCATCAATCCTCAATGTCATAATTCTATCAATATCTGCATGAATTCATACATTCATCATGGAGTCTCAAGGCTGCCGAAATGCTCCACCTTGCCAAAGTTTCACATAATTTCCTCAACTTCAATTTCAAATGCACCATTACCATTACATATGGAAATAACTTACTAGGACATTAAATCACCCTACTCAACATGAATCCACATCAAATATATGTAAGAATACTTCATCAAATATAGAACTCCATGGTTGTCCAAAATTGGACATATCAAGAACTCCTCAAACTTGAAAATTTTCTTCACAAATCAAACACCCATAACATGTATACAAAGTTTAACAAAGCAATATTCAAAAATACAAACTTACCTATGGTTGGGACTTGCTAAACCTTCACTAAACTTCTTGATTTTGGTATCTAAGTCTTCCTTATGATGTGGAGATAAAACTTAATGAAGCCACTTAGGTGATTAGAAGTGAAATGAGGGAGAGGATGAAGCTCCATGCAAAACGGCAATGGATGATTTATCTTTCTTCATTTCGGCAAGGTTGAGGGAAATGGAGAAGATGATGTTTGAGTGGGAGTAATCTGCCCACTTATGATTATATTTAATCCATATTATAATTCTTAGTGGTCAACTAACTCAAATTAATCATATAATAAGCTTAACTCCCATTTATTCCACATTAAACCCTTAATTTTTGTTATTTACTTTAGGTACCACCAATTTAATTTTTCATTATATTTTTCAAGTGTAATATTATTTATTTTTAATGTACATTTAGGTCAAAAGACACTTCGGGATGTCAAATGACCATAATGCCCCTGTTCGGGTTACATTCCCGATTTTTCGGTAACACCGGGTTTTATCTGTTTTTCGATTTCTCACTTTTCTTTGTACTAATTATTTAATTTTTCTTTGATATTTCTAATGATATTTACTTCAATTGATGTCTCTTTAAGTCCTAAAAATATTTTCCAGGGTTCCCCGCAGTCCAGGGTCAGTCAACGGTCCACACCGTAACTTCCCGGTGCGGTCACCCATCGCTAGGGTTCTCGGCTCGCTTAACTTGGTTACATTTCTTTGCTTTTATTTTTCCTTGGTTTTTCTTGTGTTTTCTCTTCTTGTATTTCATTATTTTATGTCTCCTCACTCATAACGAAGTGTAGTTCTAGGCATCCTAGCTGTCCGGACAACACTGGTCACCGGAACAGTAGAACGCACTACCAAACTTGGGGGTGTTACAATTCTCCCCCCCTTAAAATAAATTTCGTCTCGAAATTTTACCTGGCATTAGTCTCTGAACAGCTGTGGATGCTGTTTCCTCATATCCTCTTCACGTTCCCAAGTAGCTTCCTGGCCTGAATGATGGTTCCACAGCACTTTAACCAGGTGTATCTGTTTATTCCTCAGCTGCTTCACCTCATAAGCCAGAATTTTTATGGGTTCTTCCTCATATGAGAGGTCTGGATTTACCTCAATCTCTTCAATTGATAGTACATGAGATGGGTTTGATCTGTACCTCCTTAACATGGACACATGGAAGACATTGTGTATCCTTGCTAACTCTGGAGGTAATGCTAACCGATATGCCAAAGGACCCAGTCTTTCCAGAACTTCATATGGTCCGATGAAACGAGGACTCAGTTTCCCCTTTCTGCCAAATCTCATAATCCTCTTCTAAGGAGAAACTTTGAGGAATACCTTATCACCCACTGCATATTCAATATCTCTTCTTTTCAGATCAACATAGGACTTCTAACGGTCTGATGCAGCCTTGAGTCTATCTCTGATCAATCTAATCTTTTCCTCTGTCTGCTGAACAATTTCTGGCCCAATCATCTTCCTTTCACCTACTTCATCCCAACATAAGGGAGTTCTGCATTTTCTGCCATACAAAGCTTCATATGGAGGCATCCCAATGCTTGATTGGTAGCTGTTGTTATAAGCAAACTCAATCAAAGGCAAGTGTGTATCCCAACTACCTTCAAATTCAATCACACAAGCCCGTAGCATATCCTCCAATATCTGAATAACCCTCTCGCATCGCCATCCATGCGTGGGTGGAATGCTGTGTTGAAGTTCAATCTAGTTCCTAGGGCTCTCTGAAGACCACCCCAGAATCTAGAAGTGAACCGAGGATCTCTGTCAGATACAATTGATACTGACACTCCATGCAATTTTACAATCTCATATGTGTACAATCTGGCCAATCTTTCCAGGCTATAGTCCATCCGAACGGGCAAAAAGTGAGCAGACTTAGTCAATCTGTCAACTATAACCCATACTACATCATGACTACTCTGTGTCTTTGGAAGTCCTGTAACAAAATTCATAGTTATTCGTTCCCATTTCCACTCTGGTACTGACAAAGGATGTAACAAACCAGCTGGAACTTGCTGTTTTGCCTTTACTTGCTGACAAGTTAGGCATTTGGAAACAAACTCAGCTATATCTCTCTTCATACCTATCCACCAGTAATGCTCTTTCAGCCCTCTGTACATTTTAGTTCCACCAGGGTGCATAGCAAAAGGAGACTCATGTGCTTCCTTCATAATGATCTGTCTCAATTCAGTATCATTAGGAACGCACATTCTGCCCTGATGTAGCAATAAGCCATCATCTCTCACAGAAAATTCAGGTTTCTTGCCCTGCTGGACTTCTTTCAGTAGCTTCTGATATTTTTCATCACTCTGAGCAGCCATTCTGATCTGATTAATCAACACTAGCTGTACATGCCATGCAACTACTGTCTGTCCCTCATCATCAATCTCTAAACTGGCATGCTGTGCTTTCAATTCACATACCATGGACAAAGGAGAAACTCTGAGGCTTGCCATAGTCTTGCGACTTAAGGCGTCAGCCACCACATTTGCTTTCCCTGGCTGATAGTCTATTAAGCAATCATAGTCTTTAATGAGTTCTAACCATCTCCTCTGCCTCAAATTCAATTCCTTCCGGGTGCCCAAATACTTCAAGCTCTTGTGATCTGTGTAAATGTAGCATTTCTCTCCATACAAATAGTGTCTCCAGATCTTCAGAGCAAAAACAATAGCTGCTAGCTCCAGATCATGTGTTGGGTAGTTCCTCTCATGCGGTTTCAGCTGGCGTGATGCATAAGCAATGACATTCCGATCTTGCATCAGTACACAGCCTAACCCATTGTGAGAAGCATCACTATAAACTGTATATTCTTTACCCGGAGTAGGTAAAGTGAGAACTGGAGCTTCAGTCAAACACCTCTTCAACTCATCAAAACTTTGCTGGCATTTATCAGTCCACTGAAATTTTACATCTTTTCGAAGCAGTTTGGTCAGTGGAGAAGATAACATAGAAAACCCCTTCACAAACCGACGGTAATATCCAGCTAGACCCAGAAAACTGTGAACTTCTGTGATGTTCCTGGGCGGCTTCCAATTAAGGATAGCTTCTACCTTGCTCGAATCTACCTTGATCCCTTCAACTGACACAACATGTCCCAAAAAGGAGATTTCTTTCAGCCAAAATTCACATTTCGATAATTTGGCGTATAGCTGTTTCTCCCTTAAAGTCTGCAGTACAACCCGCAGGTGTCTATCATGCTCTTCTGCATTCCTCGAGTATATCAAAATGTCATCAATAAACACCACCACAAATTGATCGAGATATGGTCTGAAGATAGTGTTCATCAGATCCATAAAAGCAGCTGGAGCATTTGTTAACCCGAATGGCATTACTAGAAACTCATAGTGGCCATATCGAGTTCTGAAAAGCAGTTTTTGGAATACTCTGCTCTTGCACCTTCAACTGATAATAACCAGATCGCAGATCAATTTTGGAGAATACAACTGCACCCTTCAACTGATCAAATAGATCATCAATGCGAGGTAATGGATATTTGTTCTTTATTGTCACCTTATTCAACTGTCGGTAGTCAATGCATAAGCGAAGAGTACCATCCTTCTTCTTAACAAACAACACTGGTGCTCCCCAAGGTGACACACTAGGGCGGATGAAGCCCTTTTCAAGTAGTTCTTGCAATTGTATCTTCAACTCCTTCAACTCTGCTAGTGCCATTGTGTATGGCGTTATGGAGATTAGTTCCACACCAGGCATAACATTAATTTCAAATTGTACTTCTCTTTCCGGAGGTAATCCTGGCAATTCATCAGGAAACACATCTGAAAAGTCATGTACTGTAGGGATGTCCTTTAATGCTGGACTCCCCACTTGGGTGTCTACCACATGTGCCAAGTAGGCTTCACACCCCTTTCTGATCATTTTTCTGGTTAGTGCAGCCGAAATGATGTTTGATGGCAATAACTGCCTTTCCCCATGTATTACCACATCATCAGCATCGAGGAAGGCCAAAAGTGATCGTTTTCACTTACAAATCAATCATGGCATGATGCCTAGCTAACCAATCCATGCCCAAGATGATATCATAATCTCTAAAGGGCATTTCAATGAAATCAGACAGGAAAGTGTGTCCTTGGATCGCCAAAGGACAATCTCTATACATTCTATTAACCCTGACTTCCTGTCCTAACGGACTTGTTACTAGCACCTCAAAGTCCATTTTTGTACATGGAACAGCAATGCAATCAATGATGCTAGCACTCACATAAGAATGGGTAGAACCCGGATCAAATAACACAAACACATCTTGGTTAAAAGTTGAGAAGGTACCAGCCACAACATCAGATGTCTCTACCTCTTCCCTCTGTCTCCTTGCATACATTCTGATTGGAGCACTGTCTTGCTCTGATTGTTTCACTATGCCTTGGCTGCCTGCTGGGCTACCTCTACCCTTGCCTCTACCTCTGCTGGGTGGTTGTGAACTTCTAGTGACAGGGCTCTGAACTGACCCTTCTGCAGTAGTAGGGGGTGGTCCAACTCTATGACTACTGGTGCAGTCCTTAGCAAAGTGTCCTGTGCCTCCACAGTTATAACAGGCTCCAATAGCCTTGTAGCAGATCCCACCATGATTTCTTCCACAAGTTTCACATTGGCGGGGAGGGTAGGAACCTCTGGTACTCTGGTGACCAGATAGGGGAGGCTTCTATCCTGAATATCTTCCCCTACCAGATTTCTTGCCACCTCTGCCATGTCCCCCATAGTTCTTCCTCTTTCCAGTAGGACCACTGGAACTCTATTCTATAGATTTTCCCTCTTTCTCTGTCTTCTCTGATTTCTTTTTCTCAGGAGCAGCTTCAGACTCAATTCTTTCCAGCTCTAGGGCTTGAGAAACAAGTTCAGAGAAGTTAGTGTGTTTGAATCCGACTACTTGTAATCTGATACTGGGCTTCAAGCCGGTTTCAAACCTCTTGCATCTCTCCCTGCTGGTAGAAAGTAAACTCACTGCATAATGGCTCAAGCGGGAAAATTCTCTTTCATACTCAGCCACTGATCTGTTCCCCTGTTTCAGACTTAGGAATTCTTGTAACTTCTGGTCTACATAAGCATCAAGGACATATTTCTGTCTGAATTCCCTGAGAAAGTCATTCCATGTTAGCACTGTAGGTTCTACCAGACTGTGGGGAATGGTTTTCCACCAGTCATAAGCATCCCCCTGTAACAAAGATACAGAGTATTCGAAGCTGAGCTCCTCCGTGCAATGTAATTTCTTGAATACCCTATCCATCCTTTCTAACCACTGTTCAGCCTCTAGAGGATCTACTGTCCCCTTGAACTCTGTAGCCCCATACTTCATCAATTAATCATACTGCCTAGTACGAGATTGTGGTTGTACCACTGATGTCTATATTGGAACTTGAGTAGGCACATTACTAGCCATTTGTTGGAACATTGCAGCCATCTCGAGCGAATCGAGTAGGAAAGCTGCGATGCTGCGGTGGTGCGGTGAACTCATCGACATTATGTAGGCCTGGGGCATCCCCTTGTACCTCAGCCTCAATAGATTGATCGACTGAACGATCACCCTCTTCCATAGTCAATGCAATGATTTTAGATCTCCTAAACAAATAACACAAGGATATTTCCTCCCGTTAGTGCATATTTATAATGTAATGTACTGTATGTATCAGACAATGATATTGAGCAGTTGTACTATGAAGAAAGAATATTCAAGTAATAGGTGAAAACAGAATTTAAAAACTAGCTCTGATACCACTAAAACATGTCACACCCTACCCCTCTGTAAGGCATAACATGATCCCGTAGTATACCTAATGAATCACCAACTCCGTCTACTAATAATCCATTAAATACACTACAAGGGATTTTAAAAACTTTTCTTACTTCTTTTACAGTGGTGAGCACTATTTACAGGTATTAAAAACCTTTTTGAATTGAAGTGATAGAACTAACATATTTGAATTATTTGGAGTTTCTGTAAAAATTTTGGCAGAGTGCCATATGTATTTTGGATAAAATAGTTCTTCAGAAAACTTGTAAAAAGCACTTCAATATTTTTTCAAATCTCAACTTCAACATATTTCTCAACACAACTTGTTTTTTAACTCAAATCCACAGTGATTTTTCAAAGACTGCGATACAAGAAATATAATACAATTTTTACAAGCCAAAATAACTCATAATTACTTTACAACTTCAAGGTACAATTTGAATTTACAACTGCTCAAAACCAAAAACAATATGTACATACAGTGGTCATACATTACAGTACAAAATGCAAAATGTTGGTATACTCATTATACCCGGTAATCTCTCATTTGGAGGTACTAGCGACCTAGTCTGCGCCTGCACTGTCTGTCTACTGCGGCGACAATAAAAGCTATCACTGAGACAATGTCTCAGTGGTGCACAACATTAACCAAATACAATTTAAATCACAATTCATAAATCATATAAATAGTGGATACTTAAAACCATAGTAAATTTCAAGACAGTAATTGTCCATAAGAATTTAAACTCCATTTCTCAATATCACAATAAATTTCAATAAGTCAGATCATGGTTGAATTCAAAAGACAGTATATGTCAATAAGAGTTTAAATTCATTTCACAATCTCACAATACATATCAATAAATCACACACAGCTTAATCATGTTCCGGAGTTCCATTCGTCCCAAAAGCCGATGGCTAATGAGGTATTCAATTCGTCCCAAAAGTCGATGACTAATGAGGAATAACATAGCTAGCTAGCAAAAATATGAGTACTCATCCAATTCATCCTCAACAGGCACACACCTCAACACTTCAGCTAGAGAGGGAATTCAATTCGTCCCACTAGACAAGCTAGCGAGGAATACAATCAATATACATGATAGCTGTGGTTTCAAATCATTTCCAATACTTTTCAATCAATAAGTATCCATCAATATCATTCAAATAATTTCTCACAGTTTTCAAATCATTTACAATGCTTTTCAAGCAATAAATATCCATTCAAACACATTTCCACAATTTAAAATAATAATGTACAAATAGCCATAATTCATTTCAATTGAAAAATTCAAATGAAATAGTTGTTGTGCACAAACCTCTGATGACTGTCTCCTGGTCTGGACTCAGTGTTTCCTTCCCTTTCCACAGTCTTTACTAACTGAGAAACACAATTTGAAGTGTTTCAGTACTAAATTAAATTGTCTCTATCGATAATGCTTGATAAGTAATTCACTGAAAGCTATTATTTGCTTAATCACCTAATATATCGACCCTCGATGCGTTCTAGGTAAATTAGGTTTTAGTGTCACTAATATGTCACATTCGATAGTCTTTTAGGGTTGGTACATGTTACCAATTTCATTTCCTTGTTTAGTGCATTTTATTGCAACTTGCTGGATTCCGGGATACTAGTTTGACCTAGCCGGACGACCTAGTTCCCTCAGTTTTCGAGTTTCGGTCAAAACTACAAACTTGTAGATCTATGTCTTATGGAACGCGGGGCAAAATTTTAGGTCATTCTGAGTTATGTAGACCAAGTTATGATCATTTTACTATTGCTGGTCAAATGGCATCAAATTAGGTCATTTTAGGTCAAATTTTGGTCAACTTTGGTTCGGCCAGTTTTTGGACCCGAACTTGTGCAAGCTGTTTGACTTACTTATGGTCATTTCTGGGCTTTGGTGTCTTCATACGACTTGTAGGTATGGGTCTTAACTATTCATGGTTAAAATTTCAGGTCAATTGGACCTGTTTTGAGTGAGTTATGGCCTAAACACAAATTGCTGCCCAATTGGTCAATTTTCAGGTCTCATTTGCACTTAATCCGAATTGGTCATTTTTCATGCTGCCTTGCAAGCAGAATTTTGGTATGTTTCCTTCATGAAAGTTGGCACATTTTGTGCCTAGTTTCACCTCCAATTGGTCTCATACCAATTGGAGCCACACACTTAAAGTTATAGGCTGAAATGCACACTGTCCTTAAATACATTACTTAAACATCTAGCAATTACACATTACCTTGCTATAAGTCCATCTCCCTTACCAATTCTGATTTGGTACATTACCAAAACCATATACCACTTCACTTTAAAGTCACTTTGGGCAGATTACAAACATCCTTAACACACCAAATAAAACTCTAATTCATAAAGTCCAAATACAACCACAATTACACATAAACACTGCTCCTTATTTCATACAATTTCCACAACTAATCTATATACATATCCATCAATCCTCAATGTCATAATTCTGCCAATATCTTCATGAATTCATACATTCATCATGGAGTCTCAAGGCTGCCGAAATGCTCCACCTTGCCAAAGTTTCACATAATTTCCTCAACTTCAATTTCAAATGCACCATTACCATTACATATGGAAATAACTTACTAGGACATTAAATCACCCTACTCAACATGAATCCACATCAAATATATGTAAGAATACTTCATCAAATATAGAACTCCATGGCTGTCCAAAATTGGACATATCAAGAACTCCTCAAACTTGAAAATTTTCTTCACAAATCAAACACCCATAACATGTATACAAAGTTTAACAAAGCAATATTCAAAAATACAAACTTACCTATGGTTGGGACTTGCTAAACCTTCACTAAACTTCTTGATTTTGGTATCTAACTCTTCCTTATGATGTGGAGATAAAACTTAATAAAGCCACTTAGGTGATTAGAAGTGAAATGAGGGAGAGGATGAAGCTCCATGCAAAACAGCAATGGACGATTTATCTTTCTTCATTTTGGCAAGGTTGAGGGAAATGGAGAAGATGATGTTTGAGTGGGAGTAATCTGCCCACTTATGATTATATTTAATCCATATTATAATTCTTAGTGGTCAACTAACTCAAATTAATCATATAATAAGCTTAACTCCCATTTATTCCACATTAAACCCTTAATTTTTGTTATTTACTTTAGGTACCACCAATTTAATTTTTCATTATATTTTCCAAGTGTAATATTATTTATTTTTTATGGATATTTAGGTCAAAAGACACTTCGGGATGTCAAATGACCATAATGCCCCTGTTCGAGTTACATTCTCGATTTTTCGGTAACACCGGGTTTTATCTATTTTTCGATTTCTCACTTTTCTTTGTGCTAATTATTTAATTTTTTTTTGATATTTCTAATGATATTTACTTCAATTGATGTCTCTTTAAGTCCTAAAAATATTTTCCAGGGTTCCATGATCCAGGCGATCAACGGTCCACGCCGTAACTTCCCGGTGCGGTCACCCATCGCTAGGGTTCTTGGCTCGCTTAACTTGGTTGCATTTCTTTGCTTTTATTTTTCCTTTGTTTTTCTTGTGTTTTCGCTTCTTGTATTTCATTATTTTATGTCTCCTCACTCATAACGAAGTGTAGTTCTAGGCATCCTA
The DNA here is from genome assembly GCF_030052815.1 of Hevea brasiliensis. NCBI lineage: Eukaryota > Viridiplantae > Streptophyta > Magnoliopsida > Malpighiales > Euphorbiaceae > Hevea > Hevea brasiliensis. The sequence goes on from NC_079497.1 coordinate 72,265,966, forward strand.
GCTATCCGGACAACACTGGTCACCGGAACAGTAGAACGCACTACCGAACTTAGGGGTGTTACAAGCTAGCTAAATAATGAGTACTCATCCACACTCACCTCAGACTGACTAGTTAAAGAGGGAGGAATATAATCACACTCACCCCATAAATGGAGGAGGAACATAGTAATATTGTCATGCCAAGTGTGAATCAAAACAATTCCAAATCACAATATTTAAATATTTCATACAAACCACAAATCATATTTTATCTCAAAATTTCCATTTGCAAAGTAGGCAACACAATAATTTTCAAATAAAATTCCCAAGTCAAAACAATCAAAAATTATTCATAACTCAATTCTCTAAATAAATTTTCTAGTAAAAGCAGTGAATATAAAAAGTATTGTGCACAAAGCTTTGATATATGCCTCTAGGCCCTCACTCAGTGTTCCTTATGCTTCTTAATATCCTTTTCAACTGAAACACACAATTTAAAGTGTTTCAGTACTCAATGAATTTGTTTCTAACAATAAAATTCAATATTTAAATTTTCTTGGTACTATTCCCTTCAATTCATTTCATTAGTCAACCTATAATGTTGACCCTTGATGCACTCTAAGTGAGTCAATTCTAATGTTACCAATATGTCACATTTTATAGCCCTTTGGTGTTGGTATATGTTACCAATTTCATTTCCAAGAGTATTGCATTTTATTGCAATTTACCAGATTTCGGTGTACTATTTTGACCTAGCCGGATGGCCTAGTTCTCCTGGTTTTCGGGTTTCGGTCCAAACTACAAACTTATAGTTCTATGTCTTATTGCACGCGGGAAAAATTTCAGGTCTTTCTGAGTTGTGTAGACCAAGATATGGTCAATTTACCAATGCGGGACAGAATGCACAAAAATAGTAGGCTTAGGTCATTTTTAGGTCACTTTTGATTCGGCCAGTTTTGGTACCCGAAATTGTGCAAGCTATTTGGCTTGGTTCTGGCCATTTCTGGGCTTTGGTGTCTTCATAAGAATTGTAGATCTATGTCTAACCTATTCATGGTAAAATTTTCGGTCATTTGGACTTGTTTTGAGTAAGTTACGGTCAAAACACTAACTGTTGCCCAAATGGTCAATTTTCAGGCTTTCAAGCCACTAATCTGGATTTGGTCATTTTTTCAGTCACCTTCTATGTCACACCCTACTCCTCGTAAGATGTAACATGCTCCCGTAGTACACCTAATGAATTACCATACTTCGCCTACCGGTAACCCATTAAATATACTACAAGGAACTTTAAAACATTTTTTGTTCATTTTTAAATTGGTGGGTAAAATTTTTTTTTTCAGGTATTAAAAACCTTTATTTAAAGTCCAAACATAAATCAAATTTTTAGATATTTAAAATCTCCGTAACTTTTACAAAAATTTCGACAGAGTGTCGTCTGTATTTTAAGAAAACAGTTCTTCAAAACCTGAAAATAAAGACACTCCCAATATTTTTTTCAATCACAACTCCATTATTCAATCTTATTTCACAAATCAACATAAGCAACTCAATATGCAGTTAAATTAAATCAAACATTGAAATATCTCATTAAGATAACAAAATAAATATTTACATTCATGGGAGTATTAGAAATTTAGTAGTGCAAAACTTTATAAATACATAAAATCTCAAGATAACCTTATAATAATTTGTATTTAATTACAATCCAAAAATATATTACAAAAGAGTTGGTACAACTGCTCAAAGTAAATTTCATACATATAATTACAGAATTACATCAAAATCTAAAGTATAAGGGTATACCTATGATATACCCGAAGATATTCTCATTATGCCTTTCAGTAATCTTGCTCAGCTGCTTTATATTTTCTTTCACTTGCGACCGCATACAAAGCTATCGCTGAGTGGTGAACTCAGTGGTGCACAAACTAATAATTTAAAACTTAATACAAGTTATGCTTGACAAGTCATAACAAAAAAAAAATTTTAAATTTCTAAATTTTTCGAAATTCATAACATTCAGAAATCAATATTTTCATTCATGCAAATTTTTCATTTGAATAACATTTTGATCAAATAGTAACTATTTATCTACATTTCTTTTAAATCCCGAAACAATACAAAAATATTTTGAATCACTGACAAATTATTTATTTCAACCACAATTTATCAAACTAAGCATAATTTAAAGGGTGTTGCCAACAATTCACACAGTTGAACCCATAACCCAAAATTCAAATAGATGCCGTGTTGTACACCACGACATTTCACACTCTCCCAATAACCGAGGCTAAAAGGGAGGAACAAAGACTAGCTAGTATATATGAGTACTCATTCAAACTCTTCCCCAACTGGCAAGCCAGAGAGGAAGAAACTCGCCCCATCTAGTGGAGAAGATATCTCACTAGACAAACTAATGAGAATTCATAACATATTTTGCCATGTCAACTGTGGTTTCAAATCATATTCAAAACAATTTCTATTTACAAAGTGTTTACAAATCATCAACATATTTAATAATCATAAATTCATGCTCAAGGTTGGCAACACATCAAACTTAAAATTTACAATCCTCAAAACCATGCAATAAATCCTTAAATGCATAAGAAAATTTACATTTAATTTATACAATTTCATTTAACAAATTAAATCCCTCAACACAACAAAATTATAAATCATAAAATAAACTTGTTCAAATCAATTTAGAAGTGAAAAGTAACAAAATAGTTAGTTGTGCACAAACCTTATACGAGTCACCTCTTGGCCTTGACTCCATGTCTCGGGTTCTTTCCCGGTATTCTTTTCCACTGAAACACACAGTTTCACAGTGTTTCAGTATCACCATTTATCATAACTCCAAAAATAAATTTAAATATACTTATACCTAGATTTAATATGCTAAACTTGACGTTCTTTAAAATTTGTATTTCGGGGTTACTATTCATAACATTATTCAAGTCAATTTGTTGACTTTTTAATGCTTAATAGGTATGGGAATTCTAATTTCACCCACATACTACATTTTGGTTACTTAATTTATTTGTTTTAGTTGTTTACTCAAAATCTAAGTCTTTTAGGCGAATTTGCAAAGTTTCAGTTTTGGTGCCTTATGTTGCACTGTTTCATTGGTCATTTTTCTGTTAGAATTTGGCAAAACTTTCTTCATAGAAAATGTTCCCTATTATCTTAACTTTATTATACTTTTTGAATCACTCCAATTGGAGTTTTGTAGCTCAAGTTATAGCCATTTGAATCATGGCTGCCGAATTGGACTTAACCCAGATTTCTGGGCACCAAATTGGTTATGGCAGTTTTAAGTCACCAAATTTGGGTGGCCAAATAACTTGGTTAAGGGCATAATTTGGGTTTGTGTTCTTCATAAAAGATTTAGGTCTATATTTCAGCTTTCCACAAGTAAAATTTCAGGTCATTTAGACCTACCTAGCCCAAGTTATGGCCAAATGAACAAATATTGTTTATTTGGTCATTTTTGTACAGGTCAGACTGCATAAATCCGGATTTGGCCAATTTATTCACTATGCTATGGTCACTTTCTGGGCATGATTCTTGAATGAAAAATGTTTCATTTTGTGTCTATTTTCATTCCCAATTAGCCTCATACCAATTGGACTAGAAAATTTTCAGTTTTGGTCCCTGGAAGGGACCTTGGTCCTACTGCCTGCAGCATGACCCTAAGCAATCCAAATTTAAACTCACTTCTAACACTTCCAACACATCTCAATTGGTCACAAATGACCATTTTTCATCTCAAACAAGGTCAAACACACCATTTGACCAATTCTCACATTTTTTCCTTCCAAACCCTAGGTCTAAACCCTAATTCACTAATTTATTACATTTATTGAATTCTAAATGCATATTTAGTATTTATACGTTCAATCACACTTAAGTACTTCATAATTTGCATCAAAATCACTCATTTCAACCTAGATTTACTGCTGGCCGAATTCACATATGGTCCCTCAATAATAATTTTCTTTTCATTTTAAATTAAAATTCTAAGCTAAAGTAACTCAAATCATATAAATTTAAACATTAAATTTCAATCTAATGCTTACCACAACTTGGAGTTTCCTCTTCCTCAATTCCTTCCTTTTCCTCTTTTCTTTCCTTGCTCAAACTTCTTTTCAAGTTGCCTAGACAAGTTTTAACTATGGTGGCTTACTTTTCTATGGTGAAATCTTGTAATATACAAGCTCAAAAATGAGCTTTAATGGAGTTTGTGGAGAGGGAGAGTTGAGAGAGGGAGGACGGCACTTGGGTTGAAGATAACTCTTTTTGTTTTTTTTGTTTCTTTTCTTTTCTTTTATGTTTTTAGTCTTATGGAATACCATAAAATTTAAATTAATTAAATTTATTAATTATATATTTTTTGCACCATGCATGATGTCATCACTTTTCACTTTTCCTTTTTCTTTTTTTGTTTCTACTTATTTTTTTCTATTTGTTCTTTAATTTAATTTCTGATTCTAAAATTTTCTTTTCTCTGATTTTATTTGACAGTTAGGTCAGGAGTAAGCTCTCGGGGTTAATTGACCAAATTGCCCCTCGCCGGTTCGACCCGGTTTGTAAATATTTTAATATTTCTTCCGGATCCCTGACCTAATTATTTGACTGGCTTAACAATTCTTTTTTGTGATTTTCTCTTTTCCAATGTGTTCGTAATAGTCCTAAGGACCGCAGTGTCACATTTTACGGTTCAAAATTTGAGTTTAAATCGACTTCGCAATCCTTCCCGAGAAGGTCACCCATCGCTGTGACTCTCAGCTCATTTAACTTCTTATGTTCTATTTTTCTTATTTATACTTAACTAATTGGCAATTACTAATTATTTGTGTTTATGGCTTCTCTAGTTGTCTTAAGCGTGGTTCTAATCCCCTTAATTGTCCGAACTGGCTCCGGTCACGGGAATAATGAAATATACCAGGTTATACAAATCGGGGTGTTACAATTCTCCCCCCCTTAAAATAATTCATCCTCGAAATTTTGCCTGGTATCAGTCTCTGAACAGTTGTGGGTGCTGTCTCCTCATGTCCTATTCACTCTCTTTAGTAGCTTCCTGGCCTAAATAATGGTTCCTTAGCACTTTAACCAATACTATTTACTCATCGATTGCTCACATCGTGTGCTAAGTTTCTTATGAGCTTATGTCATAAGTTTGATTCTAATTCATTTCAATTTTAGAGGTAAGCAAATCTGTGTGCTAGTGGATCCACTCTTTCTAGGACCTTGTACGATCCTATGGGTGAGAACTTAGTTTTACTCTTTTCTTATCAAATCTCTTGATCATTTGATGCAACCTTCAGTTTAGTTTAGAATATTTTAGTCTTTTTTTGCTGTTGTTTTAGCAATTATTTTCCTTTGTAGTCTTTCTTTTTTTTTTTATTGACCTTGTTGGTCATATATGAACTGCTTATCTCTTTCTTGGCCATAGGTCCATAACCATTATCTTACCATCTCTATTTATGACCAAGGACTATGTGCCATTTTGCACTATCTTGTTTGCTTTTGTTTAACTTATTTCCTTCTTGATAAAATAGTTCAGGATATCGTTACGCGTCTTAAGTAGGTTGTTTGCCCTGGTGGCAATTCCTCATCTAATGTTTTTCTCATTTCTTACTGTTCTATTTGTTTTTTTTTTCCACAGCTTAACTTTAATTATTTTATTCCTCAATCTTATCTTCTTCCTTAACTTGACTGTCGAGTCATGATTTAGTACCTCTTATCATCCCTAATAAATCCACTATAATTCAATATTACTTTGATTTGGTCCTCTGACCATTCTAGTCAACACTTTAACTAATATTCATAACATTTCTTTATTACATTCGCACCAACTATTCTAATTTTTACTTCCAAAACTCTTTTATCTATCGATATTCTATAGCTTTATTTTCGCTGGTTTGCGATCATTACCCTTTTTTTTCAACCATAAACAATTTTGTAATCTTAAGAAGGAAGTCTACCGGACTCTCCTGTTTCCCATGCTATTCAAAAGTTTCGCTTTAATTCTAATCTAATCCTTATGATCCGCACAATAAAATTGTGCTCTTCCTAAAGAATACCTGGCCAACTAGTTCCTATCGAATTACTGTTATTAGTAGAATATCATTTCTTAACTGTTTTATAAGTTATAATTGTCATCCATAGCATCCTGTCTCTTCTAGGGGAATAAAATTATATTTTGTGTCTTACTGCTACACAAATAGAATATTGTTCCTTACTAAACTTTGAGCAAAAGATCCATTGCAATATCAAAAAAACTATAAACCCCATATCAGAAACTGGATGACTTAGCCCTATAGGTGTTATTTTTAAATTTTTACCATGCTAAAATCTCTAGTCCCATAACAATTCTTGATGTACTGTAATTCATGCTAGGGTAACGGAGTCTTTAACTCTCACTACCTTGCAATCATGATCTTTTGATATTCTAATTATAGAGTTTTAAATCCCGAATTAGGATTTTCAAACTCAGTTCTAGTAATAAAACTCTATTATGGTATATTTGTACCAGAGCGAAAGTCATTTATAACTATTCTTATCCTTATGTACTATTGGGTAGTACGTAGTTCTACATAATAAATCTAAAATCAGTACTGTAATCTGCAGTTTATAGTACAAACATAAAAAATATTGAATAGTTACTACGATACATCCCAATAGATCAAACTTCCCTATGTCTTATTTCTTTCAAATCCACTAATATCTTAAACTTATTCTGATTATGGTACTTACTGACATCTATCAACAGTAGTACCTTTACTTCCATCTAGGGCAGATATATTGCTATAACTTACTTTTTGATCCTTTTGTATTATAGTCTAGGAGATGTCTCTCACTAGAAACTTTTCCAAAATTAATTCCAATCACACTTATTATCGCAATTCTTATCCTAAAAGACTAATTACTAACACATAAAATTTATCTCCATGCAAGGGAATAGCAGTAGAACATATAATTTTAGCATTAGCATATAAACAAGTAGAGCCGGAATCAAATAGTACATAATTATTCCTTTCACAAGTTAAGAATATACCGGCAACTACATCTGAAGTCTCTGCTTTTTCCCCTCAATGCATGGCATTCCCTCTTTCTAGTGTATTTCTCTGCTCGGGTTGGTCCATTGTACTAGGATAACCCAAAGTGTTGTCTCTACTTTTGCTTTTGCTCCTACTGACTATTAATGAGCCTCTAAAATCAGAATCTTGAACTGATTCCTCTGGTGTAGTATGCGGCATAAATCGACGTGCGCTAGTACAATCTCGGGCGAAATGTCCAATTCCACCACAATTGAAGCAGGCTCCAGTGACCCTATGGCAAATACCCCCATGAAATTTTCCACACATGTCACAGATACGGATAGGGTAGGAACTTCTGATTCTTTGACGAATGGTTCTTGATTGCTTTCACCCCAAAGATTTGCCTCTGTCATACTTAGGAGCTCGGGGTCCCTCAAAATCTTTTCTCTTTCCCAAATTACTACTCGAACTTTAACCGATGGGTTTCCCACTTTTCTCTTTTTCATGCTGCTCTTGAGGGGGTTGGGTTTGTGCTTGGGCCTGGGCTGACAGATTATCAGCCATTTGCTGAAAGAACATGGCCATCTGCTGAGCCGTTTGTGCAGTAATTTGTATAGGAGGGACTGGTGCAGTTGGACCTCCAACGCTTTGCGAAACTGGGGCCTCTCCTTGTACGTTAGCTATATTAGACTACTCTACCGTTTTATCCTCCTTGTCCATATCTATTCATAGGATTTTTTTTTTTCTGTACAACCAACACAAGGAGATTTCTTCCTGTTAGTTCATATTTATGATGTAAATGTACTATATGTATCAAACATTCGAGCAGTTGTACTTATCGAAAAATATTTCAAATTCACAGTTCAAATTTTGCTTTAAAACCTTTGCTCTGATACCACTAAAACATATCACACCCTACTCCTCATAAGATGTAACATGCTCCCGTAGTACACCTAATGAATTACCGTACTTCGCCTACCTGTAACCCATTAAATATACTACAAGGGACTTTAAAATAATTTTCATTCATTTTTAAATTGGTGGGTAAAATTTTTTTGTTTTCAGATATTAAAAACCTTTATTTAAAGTTCAAACATAAATCAAATTTTTAGATATTTAAAATCTCAGTAATTTTTACAAAAATTTTGGCAGAGTGTCGTCTGTATTTTAAGAAAACAATTGTTCAAAACCTGAAAATAAAGACACTCCCAATATTTTTCTCAATCACAACTCCATTATTCAATCTTATTTCACAAATCAACACAAGCAACTCAATACGCAGTTTAAATTAAATCAAACATTGAAATATCTCATTAAGATAACAAAATGAATATTTACATTCATGGGAGTATTAAAAATTTAGTAATGCAAAACTTTATAAATACATAAAATCTCAAGATAATCTTATAATAATTTGTATTTAATTACAATCCAAAAATATATTACAAAAGAGTTGGTATAACTGCTCAAAGTAAATTTCACACATATAATTACAGAATTACATCAAAATCTAAAGTACAAGGGTATACCTATGATATACCCGAAGATAGTCTCACTATGCCTTTCAGTAATCTTGCTCAGCTGTTTTATATTTTCTTTCACCTGCAACAGCATACAAAGCTATCGCTGAGTGGTGAACTTAGTGGTGCACAAACTAATAATTTAAAACTTAATACAAGTTATGCTTGAGAATTCATAACAAATAAAAATTTAAAATTTCTAAATTCTTCAAAATTCATAACATTCAGAAATCAATATTTTCATTCATGTAAATTATTCATTTGAATAACATTTTGATCAAATAGTAACTATTTATCTACATTTCTTTTAAATCCTGAAACAATACAAAAATATTTTGAATCACTGACAAATTATTTATTTCAATCACAATTTATCAAACTATACATAATTTAAATAGCGTTGCCAACAATTCACACAGTTGAACCCATGACCCAAAATTCAAATAGATGCCGTGTTGTACACCACGACATTTCACACTCTCCCAATAACCGAGGCTAAACGGGAGGAACAAAGACTAGCTAGTATATATGAGTACTCATTCAAACTCTTCCCCAACTGGCAAGCCAGAGAGGAAGAAACTCGCCCCATCTAGTGGAGGAGATATCTCACTAGACAAGCTAATGAGAATTCACAACATATTTTGTCATGTCAACTGTGGTTTCAAATCATATTCATAACAATTTCTATTTACAAAGTTTTTACAAATTATCATAAATTCATGCTCAAGGTTGGCAACACATTAAACTTAAAATTTACAATCCTCAAAAGCATGCAATAAATCCTTAAATGTAGAAGAAAATTTACATTTAATTTATACAATTTCATTCAACAAATTAAATCCCTTAACACAACAAAATTATAAATCATAAAATAAACTTGTTCAAATCAATTTAGAAGTGAAAAGTAACAAAATAGTTAATTGTGCACAAACCTTATACGAGTCACCTATTGGCCTTGACTCGATGTCTCGGGTTCTTACCTGGTATTCTTTTCCACTGAAACATACAGTTTCACAGTGTTTCAGTATCACCATTTATCATAACTCCAAAAATAAATTCAAATCTACTTATACCTAGCTTTAATATGCTAAACTTAACATTCTTTAAAATTTGTATTTCGGGGTTACTATTCATAATACTATTCAAGTCAATTTGTTGACTTTCTAATGCTTAATAGGTATGGGAACTCTAATTTCAACCACATACCACATTTTGGTTACCTAATTTGTTGGTTTTAGTTGTTTACTCAAAATCTAAGTCTTTTAGGCAAATTTGCAAAATTTCAGTTTTGGTGCCTTATGTTGCACTGTTTCATTGGTCATTTTTTTGTTAGAATTTGGCAAAACTTTCTGCATAGAAAATGTTCCCTATTTTCTTTTCTTTTATGCTTTTAGTCTTATGGAAGACCATAAAATTTAAATTAATTAAATTTATTAATTATATATTTATTGCATCATGCATGATGTCATGCATAATGTCATCACTTTTCACTTTTCCTTTTTTTTTCTATTTAATTTTTTCTATCAGTTCTTTAATTTAATTTTCAATTCTAAAATTTTCTTTTCTCCAATTTTATTTGACAGTTAGGTCAAGAGTCAGCTCTCGGGATCAATTGACTAAATTGCCCCTCGCCGGTTTAACCCAGTTTGTAAATATTTCAATATTTCTTTCGGATCCCTGACCTAATTATTTGACTGGCTTAAGAATTCTTTTTTGTGATTTTCTCTTTTCCAATGTGTTCGTAATAGTCCTAAGGACCGCAGGGTCACATTTTACGATTCGAAATTTGAGTTTAAATCGACTTCGCAATCCTTCCCGAGAAGGTCACCCATCGCTGTGACTCTTGGCTCATTAAACTTCTTATGTCCTGTTTTTCTTATTTATACTTAACTAATTGGAAATTACTAATTATTTGTATTTATGGCTTCTCTACTTGTCTTAAGTGTGGTTTTAATCCCCTTAATTGTCCGAACCGGCTCCGGTCACTAAAACAGTGAAATATACCAAGTTATACAAATAGGGGTGTTACATTCCAGGCAGAATTTAGGTAACATTTCTGCATGAAGGTTGGCCTATTTGGTGTCTAATTTCACCCTCCATTGGCCTCATACCAATTAGGTTCGTAGTTTTGCACTTATGACCTAATTTAGGTGCTACCAACACACACTACCTGCATTTGACAATTACACTTCCAATTTTGATAATCCTCCTTCTCCCAATACTTCAACATTTAATCATGGCACTTCTATATATATTGTACACAATTCCAGTAAGCATTTTGGGAAGAACATTCAAGTGTTCAATGCACACAATACACCATTCAAGTTCAACATTCACTTCCACCAAAATTCAACATACCTCAATATCAATATTACACATACACTTCCATATACTCATATCTCAATATCAACTACACATGCTGCCCACAATTTAACATTATGACATCTCATCAATAAATTACATATACTCACATATAATTTCATGATATTATAGGCTGCCAAACATGGCAATTTACCAAAGCTTCAAAGTCCATTTTCAAACCCTTAATTTAAGCATTAACATGCACATACTTGAACATTAACCTACTTCAACTTCCATTTGAGTTAATCCACCTTAAATCCCATCAAATACATATAAGAATAAGTCACTAACCATGCATTTTCATGCCTGCCAAAACTAAGGTTCATCAATGCTCATCATTTCCTCAATTTTTCTTAGCAATTCAACTTACCCAAAGCTCAACACAAGGATTAATGAAGGAAAATGGAAAGATTAAGCACTAACCCCTACTTGAGCTTGACAAATCCTTGAAATTTCCTCTCCTTTTTGCTGCCTATAGGTTTCCCATAGTGTAAGGATCATTTTTCATGAAGGAAGCTTGAAGAAATAATGGCTTGATCATGGAGAACTTGAGCTCATGCATGAAACGGCCATAGTGAATTTAGGAGGATTTCATTTCTGCCATGGATGAAAGCTTGAAGAGAATGAGATGGTTTGGGGGAACATTCTGTCCCAATTACTTATATAGGTGGCTCAAGATGAGAGTTAGTGGAGCACTTAGTAATAATTTAATGGTTATTTATTTAAAGTTTCAAATTTTTGCAATTTGGCCGCCACACTTTCACTATTTACATAATGTATCTCCTTTTAATTTTTCATGACATTTTCAAAGTGTAATATCATTTATTTTTAATGGAAATTTAGGTCAAAAGGCAACTCGGGATGTCAAATGACCATAATGCCCCTATTCGGGTTGCATTCCCAATTTTTTCGGTAATACCGAGTTTTGTCGTTTTCTCGATTTCTCGTTTTTCTCTGTACTAATTAATTAATTTTTCTCTCATATTTCTAATGATATTTATACTTCAATAGATGTTCATTTAAGTCTTAAAAATATTTTTCAGGGTTCCCCGAGGTCCAGGACTAGTCAACGGTCCGCGTCGCAACTTCCTGGTGCGGTCACCCATCGCTATGGTTTTCGGCTCGTTTAACTTGGTTTCATTTCATTGCTATTATTTTTCTTTTTTTTTTCTTATATTTTCCTTTCTTGTATCTCATTATTTTATGTCTCCTCACTAACATTTAAATGTAATTCTGGGCATCCTAGCTGTCTGGATACACACTGATCACCGGAATAGTAGAACGCACTACCAAACATAAGGGTGTTACATTTCTAGTCAAACTAGATATAAATGATGTTCTTAAAAGCATCGGGTACATATTAAATATTATCCAAACACAAAATATGTCCAGACATGTAAAAAGATTTAGATCCTATGGCTAAAGCTTTAACAGTTGAGCCATCACCAATCCGGAGTCTAACATCTCGAGAACGCAAGCTGGTACTATTTGCTAGTTCCTGCATATCATAAGAAATGTGAGAACTGGCACGAGTATCTAAAACCCAAGCTGTAGATGAACTATGAGTATTATCAAAATCTAAATAACAAGATATGGGCATACCTTTCGAAGGTGTATCCTTCTTGTCCTTCAGAGAAACAAGATACCCTGGGCAACTCATTTTCCAGTGCCCATCCTGCTGGCAATGGAAACACTTTCCTTTGCCTGCATCAGCTTTAGTCTTCCCTTTCTGTTTAGCTATTTTCTTGGAAGGACCAGGAATCTGAGGTTTCTTTTTCTTATTGCCCTTCTTCTTGTTGGACTTTCGAGAAGAAGATGTAATCAAAGCTACCTCTTTTCCTTTATTGCCCGGCATATTCTTTTGGGCAATAACCAGCATGTTGAGTAAACCAACCAGGGTGCATTCCTGTTTAGTCATATGGAAATTTGTCACAAAATTTCCAAAAGACTCAAGAAGGGACTGAAAGATCAAATCTATTTGCAGCTGGAAATCTATGTTAAAGTCAAGATGTTCCAGCTGCTCAATCAGCCGAATCATCTTGTGGACATGATCCCCAACATTCTATCCCTCAAACATCCTCACGCGGAACAACTGCCTAGATATCTCATATCTAGCATTCTTGCTGTGCTCCCCATACAACTCTTGTAGGTGATGGAGGATCTCACTCGCACTCTGCATGTTCTCATGCTGCTTTTGTAACTCATTACTCATAGAAGCAAGCATGTAACACTTGGCTCTCATATCATGCTCCTTCCATTTGTCCAAAGTTTTGTGTTCCTCTTGTGTGGCCTCTGGAGGTAAGGGACCAGGAACATTTAAGTCTAGAACATATCCTATATGTTCAACGTTTAGGACAATTTTCAAATTTCTTAGCCAATAAGAGAGATTAGGTCTTGTCAACCTATTGTGATCAAGTATGCTTGCAATAATATTGGATGGTGGTGGTTGTTCTGTGGTCATTATTATCAGAAAATTAACTACAGAAAATAACCAGATTAATTAGTAAATATATCATGTAATTAACCAAAATGATTATGGTCTTTTAATCAAATTGGTCCTCTCACTAACTTAGCGAATCCTACACTTCCAAAGTAGAAAACGGAAATCCTAGTTGGATGGATTTCTAGTGGGTGATTGAATTCTTATAATCCTATTGATCTTCTTCAGGCACATCCATTATTGGAATTACAATAAACTATAAGTGAGCAACTCCTTGCCCATCACATCTCATGTGAGGTTCAATCCTTTACCTAGCCCCTAATGCTTAAAATCTCAGGCACATCCATTATTAGCTTATCTTGCATTAGTTAAGTTGATCCCATTAAGCCAGTAAACATGCAAATAATTTTAATGTCCTCAGGAACATCCATTATTAGACACCAAATCATTTACATATTTACAACATCTCATGCTTAACAATTATTCTTAAGAAAATCTCTTAAATTAATTGTATCATATGCAACTATTTAAAATTTCTTAAAATAATTGCCCCAATGGAGGGCCCATGTTATAATTACTTTAATTATACCATTTCCAACTTAATCATTTGTTTGGAAGATTTTGTGGTCATCCTAATTACTATTAAGGGCTCACTTTGCACATTATCCAATTAGCTTGCATATATCATATACTTGCATACATTTCCATACATCTCATGCATTCATGGATAATAAATATGGTATGATCATGGACTTTCTAAAGGATTCAATTCTGAGCCACCAAGAATTGAATCAGGGCATTCCTAGGTGCATTTCATTCATTCATATTACAAGAGTTACTGAAGGAGTACATAATCAACACTTGATCTTGAATTCCTCCCACTGGTCCCACCAATGCTCTTGACCTCCTTGATCTTCTTGCAATCCAAATACATAGTAATCCTTGGCATACTAAGGCGAATTTACAAGAATTAAATAAATGAAATTACAACCCAAAATTATTACAACCTTAATAATACTTTCCCAAAATAAATTAATTAATTTACAACTCAAAGAAACATAAAAGAAATAAATCCAATCACATTAGTCTTTTATAGTCCATGATCATCCATCATGCATATCAATATTTAACAATTAAATAAAACATACATACTTAAAATAAATTGAATATCTCATATTCAACTTAAAAATCCAGATTTGACTATGTTTCAAACAAATTTGAAAATTCAGATTTGAATCAAATTCAAACAAATTTAAAAATTTATATTTGAATCATATTCAAACAAATTTAAAAATTCAGATTTGAATTATATTCAAACAAATTTAAAAATTTAGATTTGAATCACATTCAAAGAAATTTAATTGTGTGATTATATTTCTCATTAAACAATTTAATTAGACATAAAATTGACCTTAGATCATACAATAATTACACATTCACCATCTATTTACCTTTGAGCACCATTGTGGTGCATCAATCATGCGCACCATGGTGTTCATCAAACATGCCACCACCTTGCTTTACAACCAACAATGAACTTTTGATCTCATGATCAAATCACACAATTAAATCATATAATCAATAATCTAAATAGCAAATATAGTGGCTCTGATACCAATTGAAGGAGCAGAAGCATGAAAAACATAAGTTTAGATCATTGAATTCAAAATTTTTTCATCTAGGGTCACATGCATCATGCAAATTCATTTTTATCTATTTGATTTCAATGATAAACAACATATTAAAACTCTTTTAATATGTTTTTGGAACTACATTTGCCATTTAAGATTTTAGAATTAACAAATTAATTCATTAGAACCCTAGATTAGATTAAGAATAAGTGCACTAATCTTTTTAATGCACTGCAGTGTGTTTGGCACCTTTGGGATGCGCCTAGGACACCAAATGTTGTCCCTCTAGCTTGTCCACACCAAGATCACCAATGGCAGCCCTTGAACAGCTTCTAAAACTTTTCCAATTAATTAGAAAATCAGGTTTTGCCTTTTGAGAGATTACAGATGTAAACAGGACACTAGAAACGATTTCTAGCATTTTTAATTCAAGAGATTGTTGGCAAATCTCTTTGAATTGATGAGAGATGAAGAAGAAGAGAAGTGAGAGGAGCTATGGGTGGCGACACCAATGAGACAAATAGTAGATTGTATTTTTTCTTTTCATCCTTTCCCTTATATAGCTAGGTCACCACTTAAAACCCTTGCCACATGTCATCTTCTAATTAGCTCTAGGTTTAATTGATCCAATCACATTGTTTCAATTGTCAAACCTATATTTGATATTGACTTTGATCATCTTACATGATTAAAAGACATATGGCAAGCTTATGTGTAGTGCCATGTGTCACCATCTCATGGTGCCACATGTTACCTTGTGAAATGACCAAAATACCCCTATGTCTTAATTTTGAGTTATCAATCCAAAATAATTATTTCTCTTCTTCTAATCAATTTATATCAAAAATAAATTAATTAATTAATCACTATTAATTAATTTCTCATAATTAAATTCATATTTAAACACTTTAAATATAAATTTAACTTATACTATACATCTAATAACCTAGATTTGGTTTCAAGTCATGCTAGAGACTTTGCAATCTAATTGCAAACCAAACCTATTTAATTAATCAATTAAACTCTTTCATTAATTAATTAAATCATATTTAATTTGGTGATTACTTGTGTATGTGTGTGACTTACTAGGCTCATCACTAATTGGTAACGAGACATGATATCAACTCTTAATATCATCAGAACTCTTTCTTACCATAAATGATTTCTCTAAATCATTTTATGCACCTCATAGACCATGGTTAACACCTAGCATAGCATACTATGGCCACCTAATTAGTAATAAGGTTTACCTTAAATGAACCTATAATCATATGTTGCCATGCACTAGAATCTCTCTGTTACAAAATCTCAATTCGAGCTTGAGTCATGGTTTATGTGAAACTCCATTTGCTATGAATATTATGTTATCTTTTAAGTCCAGTTCTTGATTAAAAGTTTTTCTCATCAGAAACTCTTTTCCGATTAAATCTATCTGTCTTGGCCAGGAACTTGAAACATCAATAACAATTTAAAGAACATAGGATTTTATCCCTATTTACTTAGGGTAACAGATTCCATCTTGATCAACACCTACCTCCATATATAACTAGTAGGAGCCAACATATGCCCATATACCCATACACAGTACAAGTATGAAAGCAATATCAAACTCAAACCACCTATATACAAGATAGCTGTGCTATCTCAGGTCTAGAGATTATATGCACTGATATGATTTATGACAATGCATTGACAAGAGTAAACTCCATGTGCTTGTCATAAGTGTCACTGGTTTGGCTTACTTATCATGTATAAGTGCCTATCATGTTTGTTATATGGCATGAGACTCACCATTCCATCTTATTTACATCTCATAAATAACTTGGGAACAAACATGATTACAATCTTTCTAGATAATTCATGTCCTTATTGTGAAGTATCCTCGATTGTGAACCAATTTATGATACTTTGTGCTAGAAATACTGTCACTCATATTCTTAACAACTTAAGAATAGAATTTCTAACAAAATATCAATGGACATTTTCTATTATACATAAATATATTATGTAAATGAAAAAGTAAAAATGCCTTTTATTAATAAAACATGTACAAGATACATACTAAATGATATGCTATAAGGCATACTACTAACATCCCCTTGGGCCTCAGCCTCTACTGATTGTTCAACAGAGCGATCCCCTTCTTCCATTTCAATTTGGAGTTAGGATATCTCCTGAACAAATAACACAAGGAGATTTTCCTTTGTTAGTTCATATTTATGATGTAATGCACTGTATGTAATAAATAAGGACATTTAGCAGTTGTACTTATCAAAGAAAAGACACAAATTCACAAGTCAAAACATACTTCAAAAAATTTGCTCTGATACCACTAAAACATGTCAAACCTTACTCCTCTGTAAGGCATAACATGATCCCATAGTATACCTAATGAATTACTGTCTCCGTCTACTGATAACCTATAACACCCCTATTTGCATAGCCCGGTATATTTTATTGTTCCGGTGACCGGTGTTAGTCCGGATAATTAAGGGGATTAGAACCACATCTAAGACAACTAGATAAGCCCTGAAAACAAATAATTAGTAATTGTCAAATAGTTAAGTATAAATAAGAAAAACAGAACACAAGAAGTTAAATGAGCCAGGAGTCACAGCAATGGGTAACCTTCTCGAGAAGGACTGCGAGGTCAGTCTAAACTAAAATTTCGAACCGTAAAATGTGAAGTCACGGTCCTTAAGACTATTGCAAACACAATGGAAAAGAGAAAATCACAAAAAAGAATTGTTAAGTAGGTCAAATAATTAGGTCAGGAATCGGGAAGAAATATTGAATTACTTGCAAACTGGATCAAACCAGCGAGGGGCAATTTGGTCAATTTACCCCTAGAGCTGACTCCTGACCTAACTGTCCAATAAAATCGAAGAAAAAAAAATTTCAGAATCAAGAATTAAATTAAAGAAGAATGGAAAAAAAAAAGGAAAAAAGGAAAAGAAATTGCATTAGTGACATCATGGGGTGACCTAAGCATGATTATAAAAATAATTACATTTAATTTTATTTTTGACTAAGTAAAACTTAAGATAGTTATGTATAAAACAAAAAAAAAGTAAAAAAAATAAAACCATTTCATCTTCTTCATTTGGCCGACCAACTCTCTCTCTCTCTCTCTCCATTACCAACCCACCATGGAAGCTTGCACTCAAGCTTGAAATCCCTCATTTAACCTTAATATTTCCCATAAATACTTTATAAAAGCTTGTTACCTCAACTTAAGAAGGAGATTGAAAAAGAAAGAAAGAAGGAAGAGAGAAGAACTAGGTGGAGTGTCACACCCTACTCCCCCGTAAGATGTAACATGATCCCGTAGTACACCTAATGAATTACCATACTTCGCCTGCCGATAACCCATTAGATATACTACAAGGGATTTTAAAACAATTTTCGTGAAATTTAAATCATCGCTTAAAATCTGGCGATATAAAAATTTTTAAAAATTTCGGTTAGGTGCCGGCTGTATTTTGGAAAAACAGTTCTTCAAACCTAAAAAGGAAAACACTCCCAATATGTTTTCTCAAATACAACTCCAATAACTTTATTTCAACTCACAATTCAAATCTCAATAATCAAATCAATTCATTTTCAAACCAATCTCATCATAAAAAATATTTCATTGATTACAAGACTCAACATTTATATCACAATAATTTACATTTAATTACATACCAAAATATTTTACAAGAGTTTTTATACAACTCCTCAAATAATTTACATACATATTATTACATGCATATATCAAAACCTATGTACATGGGTATACCTATGATATACCTAGAGCTGATCTGAATGTGTCTTCAAAGAATCTTACTCAATTGCTCTATGCTCTTTTCACCTGCGACAGCATACAAAGCTATCGCTGAGTGGTGAACTCAGTGGTGTACGACTATAATTTAAAACATAGTATAATATACATTGACAAAAATTACAGCAAATAATTTAGAAATTTGGATACTCATTAAATTCCAAAAATCAAATTATTCATTGCCAATAACATAAATCATTTGAATGAAATGACTTTGATTACGAAATTCAATTTATCAAATCACAACCAAACATTTAAGGTAATTCTAACAAAATCAATTATACATAAATCATAATTGAAATCACAATTCTTTACTATTCAAAAACCATTCTTTATCTCACTAACTATGCAAGACTAATCCGCAAGGGCCATCTTCGAGGTCATTCTAACTCCCTATGGTCGAGGAGGTCGAATCGGATTCTAACTCCCTATGGTCGGGGATGTCGAATCATCGTGCACAGTACACATCACAATAATGAAACTTCCGAAAGGGCCATAACATATAAACTTAGATCTAACCTCTAATAAGAGGAGAATCTAAGCCTGTGCACGTACCATGATAATCAAAACACAACTAACTCCATTGTCTTCTCAACAAATGAGAGAGAGACGGGTAATAACCTAGTTAAACATCTATAGTGAGATATAAAACAATATCACAATCCTTTTAGTGAGCATAAATCACAATACAATTCGATTCAAAGTCAATTCCAATATCCAATAATTTTTATGCTCATCACAATTCAAATCATAAATTTGCATTTTTCCATGCAAATTGCCCATCACAATTCAAAACATGTTCTATCACAATTTTTCAAAATATAATTTATTTAATCCACAACAATGCTTAATACTTGTGGAAATACCATTTCACAAAGCTAAATTCATACATACTATAACAATTTCAATAATCATTGAATTAAATCCAATGCTTGTTAAACATAATACATAAGAAAAATATATCATTTAATCATATGAAATATTCAGAACAAAATCAGTTAAAAACTAGTTGTGCACAAACCTAATTTGAGTCGCTCCTAGGCCTTGACTCAATGTTCTTTATGCTTCTCAATATCCTTATCAACTGAAACACACAATTTAAAGTCTTTCAATACTCAATGAATTTGTTTCCAACTATAAAATCCAATATCTAAATTTTTTTGGTACTATTCTCTTCAATTCATTTCATTAGTCAACTTATAATGTTGACCCTTGATGCACTCTAAGTGAGTCAATTCCAATGTTACCAATATGTCACATTTTATAGCCCTTTAGTGTTGGTATATGTTACCAAATTCATTTTCAAGTGTATTGTTTTTTATTGCAATTTATTGGATTTCGGTACATTATTTTGACCTAACCGGATGACCTAGTTTCCTCGGTTTTTGGGTTTTGGTCCAAACTACAAACTTGTAGGTCTATGTCTTATTGCACATGGGGTAAAATTTCAGGTCATTCTGAGTTGTGTAGACTAAGATATAGTCAATTTACCAATGCTGGACAGAATGCACTAAAATGGTAGGCTTAGGTCATTTTCAGTTCGGCCAGTTTTGGTACCCGAAATTTTGCAAGCTATTTGGCTTGGTTCTGGCCATTTCTGGGCTTTGGTGTCTTCAAAAGAATTGTAGATCTATGTCTTCAAAAGAATTTTAGATCTATGTCTAAGCTATTCATGATAAAAAGTTTAGGTCAATTGGACCAGTTTTGAGTGAGTTATGGTCATGCAAATTACTACTGTTTATGTGGTCAAAAATTCTAGCCTGCACTTACCTATTCCGGATTTGGTCAATTTTTATGTCACTCTGTGGACAGAATTTAGGTAGGCTTCCTTCATGAAAGTTGGCACATTTTGTGCCTAGTTTCACCTCCAATTGGTCTCATACCAATTGAAGTCACACACTTAAAGTTTTAAGCTAAAACATACACTGTCCTGCTACACATTCTTCATCACATACCAATTACACATTCTATACTTACCAAGCTAACCCTTTCATGCCAATTCTGGTTTGTACCATACAATTAACATACTTAACAACACATTTTGGTCATTTTGGACAGCTTGTAACCATTCTCAATATAGACACAATAACACAGAATTTTCCAAAGTCCATTTACACAATTTAACTACATGAACATACCCCATTTACATATCCAATTCCAAACTATTATACACATATACATGCTGCCACCATAACCAACATAATTCAATAAACCAAACCATGAAACAACACATTTCAACTACACTTTAAAAGTTGCCAAATTACACATCTCCTTCAAATAGCTTCCAAGCTTCCAAAACCAAGTGGACTATCACACATACACTTAGTATACATTATCTAAATTATTTCTATACACATAAACACTTATACCAAGATCTTAAACTACCATTAAAAAGTAAAAACAAGTTACAAATAGTGAGTATCCATGGCTGCCGAAATGGTGGTTCTCCATTAATCCATCAAACTTCAAAATTTCTTCCATAAAACAACTCCCTATAACATCTACTTAAAGTTTAATGAAGCAAGATTGAAAAATACTCATTTACCTCTTATGGACTTTCCTCAAAACTCCACCAAAACTTCCCTTTCTTACTCCCAAAATGTTGCCCAAGCTATATAGAACAACTTTAGTGAAGAAGATTAGAGGATTCCATGATTGGATCATGGATGCATGGAGTTTTAAGTTTGGCCAGCCATGGAGTTTTGAGAGGAAATGGGTTCGGCTGGTATGTTTAAAGGTTGAAGATGATGAATTTTCTATCCCATTTAGCTTTTATAGGTGTCCAAAATTGCTGCATTAGTGGAGCACTAACAATATTTTAAAGATTAATTAATTAAAGTTTCACAATTCCCACATTTAACCTCTTTTCTTTCACTATTTAAATTATGGACCACTATTTTAATTTTCATGGTATTTTCAAAGTTTAATATTATTTATTTTTAATGGACATTTAGGTCAAAAGGAAACTCGGGGTGTCAATTGACCACAATGCCCGTATTCAGGTTGCTTTTCGGCTTTTTCGGTAACACCGATTTTTTGTCGATTTCTCGATTTTTTTGTTTTCTTTGTACTAATTATTTAATTTTTCTTTGACATTTCTAATACCATTTATTTTTCAATAGATGTTTATTTAAGTCCCAAAATATTTTCTAGGGTTCCCCGCGGTCCAAGGCTAGTCAACGGCCCACGCTGCAACTTCCCAGTGAGGTCACCCATCGGTACGATTTTGTTCGTTTAGCTTAGTTCCATTTTCTCTCTTTTATTTTTCCTTTATTTTTTTTTCTTGTATTTTCCTCTATTGTATTTCACTCCCTTATATCTCCATACTAATATTTAAATATAATTCCAAGCATCCTAGCTGTCCAGACAGACACTGTCATCGGAACAATAGAACGCACTACCGAACATAGGGGTGTTACATAGAGTGAACTCCAAAGTTGAGGCAAGGAATTAAATTGACATTTTTAGTTTAAAATACATGTTATGAGTTAAATTAACTTAGATTTCAACTTTAAAATCAAAAGAAAACATGGTTGAGGGACCAAACATAAATTTCGGCCAGCTTTAGTTAGGGTTTGAAATGAGTGAATTTGATGCATTTGAATGGTTGCTTAGGTTGAATTATGTATGTAAACTATGGATAGATGTTTAGAATGCATTAGATTTGAATTTTATGAATTAGGGTTCTTGGCACCAAGGGTTTAGGGAGAAAAATTTGAGAATTAGCCAAATGATGTAGTTAACCTTATTTGAGTTGACGAATGATCAAGTGTGACCATTTGAGGTGTGTATGAAGTGTTGGAAATAAGTTTAAATTTGGATTGGTTATGGTTATTCTGCAGGCAGCATGACTTAAGTCCCTTTCAGGGACCAAAACTAAAAATTTACCAGTCCAATTGGTGTGAGGCCAATTGAGAATGAAACTAGACACAAAATGGCACATTTTTCATTTAGGAATTATGCCCAAAAAGTGACTATAATTAGTGAACAAATTGGCCAAATCCGGATTAGGCAAACTGACCAGTACAAAAATGACCAAATGAACAGTAGTTACGCAAATGACCATAACTTGGTCTAGGAAGGTCAAATGACCTGAAATATTACCAGTAGAAAGTTGAGACATAGCCCTACAACTTTCATGAAGAAAGCAAATCCAAATTTTGATCATAACCTATTTGAAAATCCACCTGCAGTCAACCATAAAAATTGCCAAAACCCAGAATTTGCCTAGAATTCTGGGTTATAACTTGGGCTAAAAAACTCCAAATGGAGTGATTCAAAAAGGGAAATAAAGTTAAGACAATAAGGAACAACTTCTATGAAGAAAACTTAGCCAAATTCTAACAACAACATGACCAATGGAATAGTACAAAATAGGACACCAAAACTAAAAATTTGAAATTTGTCCTAAAAGACTTAAGATTTGAGAAAAGAATCAAAACTAACTAATTAGGTAACCAAAATGTGGTATGTGGGTGAAATTAGAATTCTCATACCTATTAAGCATTAGAAAGTCAACAAATTGACTTGAATAGTGTCGTGAATAGTAGCTCCGAAATACAAATTTTAAAGAACATCAAATTTAGCATATTAAAGTTAGGTATAAGTAGATTTGAATTCATTTTTGGATTTATGATAAATTGTTGTACTGAAACACTGTGAAACTGTATGTTTCAGTTGAAAAGAATACCGGAAAAGAACCCAATGCATCGAGTCAAGGCCAAGAGGCGACTCGCTTAAGGTTTGTACACAACATCAATATTATTTAAAATTCACTTACAAAGTGCATGAAATAAATTGCTTATATTGGAAAATGTGTATTATGCTTTTGACTTAAATTATTGAAAGTTTACTTGTATTTGTTTGAAATGGCAATAAATGTTTAGTAAATTGTTAAGATAGTTTTGAAACCACAGTGTCATGACCATATATTTGAATACCTCACTAGCATGACTAGTGGGAAGAAATAGTTTCGAATTTTGATTCCTTCTCTGGCTGAAGTGTTGAGGTGTGTGCTAGTAGAAGAAGAAATTGAATGGATATCTATATATTTGAGCTAGCTAGCCTTGTGATGTGATTTCTCATAAGCCTCTGGCTATTGAGATGATTATTATTTCGAATGACATGATATAACTGTGTGTTTTTATGAAATGTGTTTTGAGACTTCCTAAATGAAATTGTTTGGACTAAAAGTTTGTGAATCATGTTTTGTATATGTTTCTCATATTCCGTTCAATATTTGAATAAATGTGCTTTGAATTATGCATAAATGTATTTTAGTATGTTGTGCACTACTGAGTCATAGTACTCAGCGATAGCTGTTATTGTTGTCGCAGATATAGAGACTAGAGGAGCAGCAGAGTGAGCTGCTGAAGATCTCGAAGCTACACCTCCTGAAGTTCTGTCGGGTATATTTTATACCCTGTTTGTAATATTATTTTGATGTTTGTAAATGTATGTACATGTAATAACTAGTCATGAGCAGCTATATAGAGTTTGTAATAATATTATTTTGGATTTGCTTATGTAAAGTTTGGTTGATGAATGTGAATTGATTTTACTTTAATGAAATTATTTAGTATTATTTTTTATGATATTTGAATTGAGAATTATGTTGGAGTTTTGGAGTTGAGAAAAATTAATGTTGAGTTTGTTGTGGCAGTGAGTTTGATGAAAAGGAATCATTGGAAGTGCTTTTACAGGTTTTTAAAGAACTGTTTTCTTAAAATACAGACGGCACTCTGCCAAAATTTTCCTAAATTTTGCGGACAAATAAAAATGGACAAAAATTATAACTAGTTTTCAAACTCTAATTAAATATTTTTAATACCTATTAGAAAATGCTCACTACTTCCAAAAAGTAAGAAAATTGTTTTAAAATGCCTTGTAGGGTACTTAATGAGTTATCAGTAGGTGAAGTTCGGTAGTTCATTAGGCATTCTACGAGATCATGTTATGCCTTACAGAGGGGTAAGGTGTGACATAACCCATTAAATACACTACAAGGGATTTTTAAACAATTTTCTTACTTTTTGAAAGTGGTGAGCTTTTATAGCAGGTATTAAAAACATTTACTTGAAGTTTAAAGACTAGTTAAAATTTTTATCCATTTTTATTTTTACGCAAATTTTGGCAGAGTGCAATTTATATTTGGGAAAAACAGTTCTTCAAACACCTGTAAAAACACTTCCAATAATTCATTTCATCAAAATCAACCACTACCATAACACAAATCAACATCATTTCTCCCAACTCCATAATTCAAAACAATTCTCAATTCAATTGTCTTCAAAAATAATACTAAATAACTTCATTCATATTCCATTAAAGAAAAATCAATTTACATTCATCATCCCAAAATTTACATTAGAAAATCCAAAATAATATTATTATAAAATTTATACAACTGTTCAAGACCAGTTTATACATGTACATATAGTTACATACACCAAAATAAACATTACAATCAGGGTATAAAATTATACCCAACAAAATCTCAAGGATGTAGCTTAGAGGTCCTCAGCAGCTCACTCTGCTGCTCTACTAATCTCTCTATCTGCGACAGCAATAAATAGCCATCGATGAGTACTATGACTTAGTGGTGCACAACATACTAAAAAACATTTTATGCATAATTCAAATCACATTTATTCAAATATAGTACTAAAAATGAAATGTGGATACAAAAGACAATTTATAATTTTAGTCAAAACAGTCTCATTTCGGAAGCCTCAAAATAATTTCATAAAAACACACAGTTATATCATGCCATCAAAATAATGTTCATCTCAATAGTCGAAGGCTTATGAGGAATCACAAGGCTAGCTAGCTCAATCTATGGGTACCCATTCAATTTCTTCCTCTACTGGCACACACCTCAACACTTCACCCAGAGAGGGAATCAAAATTCAAAACTAATTCCTCCCACTAATTATGCTAGTGAGGCATTCAAATACATGGTCATGACACTGTGGTTTCAAAATTATCTCAATAATTTTCCAAACATTTACTGACAATTAACACACATGCAATTAAACTTTCAAAAATTTAGATCAATAGCATAATATACATTTCAATCACCATTTGGCAATATAAGTAAATCACAATTCATTTCATGCACTTTGCAAAGGAAATTTTAAAGAATATTTATGTTGTGCACAAACCTTGTGCGAGTCGCCTCTAGACCTTGACTCGATGCCTCGGGTTCTTTTCCGGTATTCTTTTCAACTGAAACACATAATTTTATAGTGTTTCAGTATTATAATTTATCATAATTCCAAAAACAAATTCAAATTTATTTATATCTAACTTTAATATGCTTAACTTGAGGTTCTTTAAAATTTGTATTTCGGGGTTACTATTTATGACAATATTCAAGTCAAATTATTGACTTTCTCATGCCTAATAGGTATGGGAATTTTAATTTTACCCACATACCACATTTTGGTTACCTAATTTGTTGATTTTGGTTGTTTCCTCAAATTTTAAGTCTCTTAGGTGAAATTTTCAAATTTCAGATTTGGTGTCATATTTTGGACTATTCCATTGGTCAAGTTGCTGTTGAAATTTGGCTAAGTTTTCTGCATAGAAGTTGTTCCTTGTTGTCTTAAATTTATTTCTCTTTTTGAATCACTCCATTTGGAGTTTTGTAGCCCAAGATATGACTATTTGAATGGGGCTGGCCAGATTTAGTATTAACCAGAATTCTGGGCATTTTTTGGATATTGGCAGTTTTGGTGTACTGAATGTAGGTGACTTTTTGGATAGGTTATGGTCAAAATTTAGGTTTCTTCATGAAAGTTGTAGATCTATGTCTCAGCTTTCTATTGGTATAAGATTCAAGTCATTTAGACCTTCCTAGACCAAGTTATGGTCATTTAAGTAACTACTGTTCATTTGGTCATTTTTTTATAGGGCAGTGTGCCCAAATCCGAAGTTGGCCTAATTGTTCACTAAGTTATAGTCATTTTCTGGGCATGATTCCTGAATGAAAAATGGTCCATTTTGTGTCTAGTTTTATTCCCAATTAACCTCACACCAATTGGATTGGTAAATTTCCAGTTTTGGTCCTTGAAAGGGACCTAGGTTAAGCTGTCTGCATGCTGACCCTAACCAATCAGAATTAAAACTTGGTTCTAGCGATTCACACACACCACAAATGGTCACAATTGACCATTTCTCAACTCAAGTAAGGTCAACTACATCAATTGACCAATTCTCAAATATTTTTTTTAATTTTTCACATGCTCAAAAACCCTAATTACATAAAGTTCAAATCTAATGCATTCAAAGTGCACATTCAATGTCTACATACTTCATTCAACTTAAACAACCAATCAAACACATCAAAATCATTCATTTCAAACCCTAACATAAACTAGTCAAAATTTCCTTTGGTCCCCCAATAATTTTTTTCTTTTGATTTTAAGTTAATTTCTAAGTTACTTTCACCAAGAACATAAGTAATAAACTAAGAGTTTCAATTTATCTCACTAACCTTAAACTTTAAAGTTCAATCTTCAATTTCACTCCTCTTTTCTTCTTTCTTTCTTGCTCAATCCTTTTCTCAAGTGAGGTTATCAAGTTCTAATGGAGAAATTTGGGAGCAAGGTAAGGTTTAATGGGTGGAATCAAGCTTGGACTCAAGCTTTCATGGTGGTTCTTCAATGGTGGTGAGAGAGAGAAGCAAGCTGGCACACTTGGGAGAAGACAAGAAACAAATTTTCTTTTCCTTTTTTTTTAAGTATTTATGTGTATTTTTACTTAATTGACTTGGTCAATTATGGTGGGGAAAATAAAATCAATTTTGACATCACCCATGATGTCATCCAAATGATGTAATAAAACTTTTTTAATTTTCTTTTTCTTTTACATTTATTTTTTTTCTATTAGTTTTTTAATTTAATTCTTGATCCCCAAATTTTCTTTTCTCTGATTTTATTGAAGAGTTAGGTCAAGAGTCAGCTCTAGGGGTAAATTGACCAAATTGCCCCTGCTGGTTCAATCCAGTTTGCAAGTTATTTGATATTTCTTTCAGATCCTTGACCTAATTATTTGACCTACTTAACAACTCTTTTTCTTGATTTTCTCTTTTCCACTATGTTCACAATAGTCCTAAGGACCGTGGCGTCACATTTTCTGGTTCAAAATTTGAGTTAAGACTGACCTTGCAGTCATTTCCTGGTCACCCATCGCTATGACTTTCGGCTCATTTAACTTTTTATGCTTTGTTTTTCTTCTTTATACTTAACTATTTGGAAATTACTGATTATTTGTATTCAGGGCTTATCTAGGTATCTTAGATGTGGTTCTAATTCTCTTAATTGTCCAAACCGATACCGATCACTGAAACAGTAAAATGTATCAGATTATGCAAATTGGGGTGTTACACTTTTCAGTCTAATCTCACTTCCTCTATTTTTACTTTAGCTGATGGTTCTACATCTTGTGTCATGGGTTCTAGAACTGCGAACCTGACTTCATCAATTTCTTTTTCATCTATTTTGTGTCTACCAAAATTCTCTTTTGATATACTTTCTATTAGTAAACTTACTCGTACCTTAAATTGTTCTGTTTCCTTTTTTCCTGACTAGTGTTTGTTTCAGGATCTTACGACGAAGCAGATTATTGGTAGAGGACGTGCGTCAGGTGGTCTCTACATTCTAAAAAATCATGTACCATAGTCACTTGTTTGCTCCAGTACCTTAACACCTTTTGAAGCTCATTGTAGATTTGGCCATCCTTCTTTGTCTACCATGAAGAAGTTGTGTCCTCAGTTTCAGTCTTTATCAGTACTAGAATATGAGTCGTGTTAGTTTGCAAAACATCATCGTTTGCCTTCTATGTCTATAGTCAATAAACGGGCTTCATCCCCTTTTGAGTTAGCTCATTCTGATGTTTGGGGTCCTTGTTCTGTTACTTCTAAAACTGGATTTAGTTATTTTATTACTTTTGTTGATGATTACTCTCGTGTTACTTGGTTATATTTAATGAACAATCAATCTGAGTTGTGTTCTATCTTTTGTGCCTTTTGTAATGAAATCAAAACTCAATTTAATATTTCTGTGAGCATATTAAGAAGTGACAATGCCAAAGAATACTTTTCAGCATAATTTCAGTCTTATATGACACAAAATGGCATTCTTCATCAGTCTTTCTATGTTGATACCCCATCCCAAAATGGCATGGCCGAAAGAAAAAATCAGCATCTTCTTAAGGTAACTCGTGCTCTTCTTTTTCATATGAAAGTTCCTAAACACTTTTAGGCAAATGCAATTTCTACGGCATGTTTTTTTTATCAATCTTATGCCTTCTTCTGTCCTTAATGGGGATATTCCTTATACTACTTTATTTCCTATAAATTCTTTGTTCCCTATTGAACCCTGTATTTTTTGTTGTACTTATTTTGTGTGTGATGTTCATCCACAGGTTACTAAATTGGATCTAAAGTCTCTCACATGTATCTTCATTGGTTACTAAAAGGGTACCACTGTTTCTCTCCTACTCTTAATCGTTATCTTGTTTCTACAGATGTCACATTTTTTGAGTCCACTCCTGTAACATCCTCCCGGTAGCAATTCCGCACAGTTTACTGTTCCGGTGACCGGTGTCGATCCGGACAGCTAGAACGTCCGGAAAAATAATTAAATTTAAGTGAGGGACCATAATTAACTCAAATATTAATGAGAAAAATTTAATAAAAATTTTAAAAATAAAATACAGTTAAGTTAAAAGAGCCGGTGCCCAAGCGATGGGTAACCAGAGGTAAGTTGCGGTTCTCGCAACGAGGAGCCCTAGACCTGGGGGAAAAATCATAAAATAATTTTTGAGACTCCAGAGAAGGGTTATTGAGGTTCCTATGGCATTAGAATGCCAAGAAAATATTTAGAAAAATTTTTCAATCGGTACAGCCAATTTTGACCCGTTAAGCCAAACGGAGGGCATTTTGGTCATTTCGCTTTCCGAGGTGATTTTTGGCCGACTTGTCCAGTTGAGTAAATAATTAATATAACATAAAATATGAATAAACATTTCTAGAAATCAAATTGAAAATGATTAGTGGAGGAAAAGAAAGAAAATGAAGAAAAAGCTCAATTATGACATCTTGATGATGTCATTTACAAATTGTGACCAATCACAAATAAGCTACCATTTGACTAAACTATTAAAAGACATAAATGAAGACCAAAATAACACAAATTACAGCAGCCATTCTTCTTCTTCTTCTTCTTCCCCAAAACGTGACTCTTCCCATCTCCCTCCATTGATGAGCTTGGCAAGCTCATGAAACCCTAAACTCCCACCATATTTCCTTGAGTTCCCAACACTAAATTTTACCCTAGAACCTTGCTTAATATTTTGGGAGCTAAAAGAGGAGAAGAAATTGAAGTTTTGGGTTGGCTTGGATTTAAGCTACAAGAGGTTAGTGCACTATATATCAAAAACTCTTTAATTTCATGCATAGGAACTTGAATTTAGCAAGAATTTGTAAATTAAGTGGATGAAATTTATGTATATGTACTCCATAAATTTCGAATGCCCTAGGGAGAAATAGGATTGACTGTTTTTGAATGGACTTGGAATGAATTAGAAATCATGAATAAAGTATATAAACATAAGGAAATGAGTTAGTTAGTCAACTAGGGTAACTTGTACAAAATCTTGAATTTGAGCTAGGGTTTTGGGAGTAAAGTGTGGACTTGGATTATGAATTGATTAGATAACATTTTAATGGTCAATTAGTGACCATTTTAGGTAGATTGACCAACAAATGGACTGAAAAATGAGATTGCAAAGTGAGGTTGCAAACTGCCCTAGGACAGCAGCATAGGGACTGAAAATTCAGTCCCTTTGCACTGCCATAACTTGGGCTGTGCTAGTCCAATTGGTGTTTGGCCAATTGGACATGAAATTAGGCTTATAATGGCACATTTTTTCTGAAGAAACCATGCCCAAAAGACCAAAGCAAGAGGACCAAAACTTGGCCCCAATCCGGAACCCTGAAACTGCCTCTGCAGAATTGACCAAATGAACAGTAACTGTTCATTTGGCCATAACTCACTGTAGATTTGGTCACTTGACCTGAAATTTTTACAGCAACAAGTTAAGACATAGACAAACAACTTTCATGAAGGAACCTACCCCAAATTATGGCCAGAACCCATTCAACCAAGTGACTCAAGTTACTGTTCATGCACTGTAGATATGGTAAATTTCTGCAGAATGCATATCTGGACAGCTTGGGTTTTTGAGCCATATCTGGAGCTACAAAACTCCAAATGGAGTGATTCAAAAAAGGAAATTCAACTAGACAAAATAAGTAACAACTTTCATGTTTTACATTTCTTCAAATTCCAACAGTAACAATGTCCAATGGAACAGTGAAGTTGACTCACCAAAACTGAAAAATCTGCTCCTTTGGTTTAATGCTTGGAAATGGTATTAACACTTAATGCCAACAAGTTTTAAACACCAAATGTGGTATGTTGGGAGTGCCAAAGTCAATGTACACATTTTTATTCTAAAAGTCAACATTTTTGTTGACCAATGAGGTGAATAGTGACACTAAAACCAAAAAAGAATTGGCAATTTTGCCAAAATGACCTAAACTTTGAGAAAGTGACCAAAACTAACAAGTTTTGAATACAAAATGTGGTATGTTGGGAGTATTAAAACCAATGTACCTATTGTTTATGCAAAAGTCAACATTTTAGTTGACTAATGAAATGAATAGTGACATGAAAACTTGAAATTCAAAAATTGTGAAACTTAAAAATGCAAAATGCCCTAGTAGGCCTAATGTGATTGGTTTGGATAGTTTGGCATGCCAATAGGGTATTGTTTAGCATTACTGCGAAACGAAAGGCTTTATGCCCATATCCATGGCTTTTATGCCCGTATTCATGGCTTTTATGCCGATTATGTGATATCATGGCTTTTTAGCCATACTGACTGCATACGTGGTTGACGTTCTGCGTCCCATGGTATGACGGCCCGAGGCACCGCGGTGTCGTCCAGTGCCAACGACCCGTTATCCACCCAATGCTAAGATAGGTTACTTGGGCATGGAAAAGTATAACTGTAAATGAACTGGTTGTTAAAGAAAATACGAAAATTAAATATCAGGAATGATTACGATAGAATACAAAGAAACTCAAGATCATGAAGACAATAATTAACAAAATGCATGAAGAAGTTAATATCATAAAACGTAATTAGCCCTCGACTAAACACTAAGTTGGTAATTATTCAGTTCTTATGAACACAATGGCTAAGAAATTATGATTTTTATATTGCATATTATTTCTTTCTATTTTATTATTTGCACCACTAAGCTTTATGCTTAGCGCGTCACTTTTGCAACGCGTAGGTACTGAAGATTGGACAGAGCGCCAGTAGACCACGATTCGTAAGGCGGTTCACGATTCGCATAGTGTCCGTGTCACCTCACCATCTGCATTGGTAGGACGCTAGATGTCATTTTGGTATTTTGTAATTGATTTTATTTTCTCATATGTATTTGAAACTTATGTAATGTATTTTGATATTCATGTAAATAATGAAAAGTGTGGTTGTAAATGGAAAAGTGAATGTTTATATATGAATTATGCATGGTATCATATGAGATGGATGAATGAGAACTGAGATTGAACATTATTGAGAATTTGATAAATGGAGTTGAGATGATGGAAAATGAATATAGGAAGTGTTTTTCACAGGTTCCGAAGAACTGTTTTCTCCATTTTTAGCTGGTATGTCTCTAGACCTACTCGATCTCCCGTTGTTCATGTTTATTCTAGTGGATTGGAGATTCCTGACTCAGATTCTCCACCAGCTACTTCATTGGGAGATCTTGTGCCTCAACTGATCATGATTCTGACCTAGATTTACTCATTGCTCTTCGTAAAGGTAAACGTTCGTGTACTTAC
The DNA here is from genome assembly GCF_030052815.1 of Hevea brasiliensis. NCBI lineage: Eukaryota > Viridiplantae > Streptophyta > Magnoliopsida > Malpighiales > Euphorbiaceae > Hevea > Hevea brasiliensis. The sequence goes on from NC_079497.1 coordinate 72,298,694, forward strand.
CCTATCTCTTCTTTTGTTTCTTCTAATCAATTGTCTTCTTGTTCTCGGTATTTTGTTACTTCTTTAGACTCTATCCCTATCCCTAATACTATTGGTGAGGCACTGTCTCATTCTCGCTAGTGTGCTACTATGAAAGAGGAAATAGAGGCTTTAGATGCTAATGGTACATGGGAACTATTGCCTTTGCTCACTGGTAAGAAAGCTATTGGTTGCAAATGGGTATTTACAGTAAAGGTAAATCCTGATGATTCTGTAGATAGGTTAAAAGCATGCCTTGTAGCAAAAAGATATGCTCAGACATATAGGGTTGATTACTCTAACACTTTTTCTCCTGTAGCTAAACTTACTTCTGTTCAATTGTTTATCTCTTTAGCAGCTACATATGATTGGTCCCTACACCAATTGGATATCAAGAATGCTTTCCTTCATGGTGATCTTCAGGAGGAGGTGTATATGGAGCAACCACCTAGGTTTGTTGCTCAGTGGAGTTGGGTAAAGTTTGTAGGCTTCGAAAGTCTCTTTATGGCTTAAAACAAAGTCCTAGGGCCTGGTTTGGGAGATTCAATAAAGCAGTACAGGAATTTGGTATGCAAAAGAATAAGTGTGATTACTCAGTATTTTATAGGCAATCTGAGGCTGGTCTAATTCTCCTGGTAGTCTATGTGGATGATATTGTCATCATTGGGAGTGACTCTAGAGGTATTTCATCTCTTAAAACCTTCCTCCAAACCCAGTTTTAGACCAAAGACTTGGGATTGTTAAAGTATTTCTTAGGTATTGAAGTTATGAGAAGTAAGAAGGGTATTTTCTTGTCTCAAAGAAAATATGTCCTCGATCTATTGATAGAGACAAAAAAATTATATGCTAAGCTTTGTAGTGCACTAATGACTCTAAATTTACAACTATTAGCAGGGGATAGTGAGTTGTTTGAAAATCTAGAGAGATACAAGAGATTGGTAGGATAATTGAATTACCTTACAGTCACTCATCCTGACATTGCTTATGCCATTAGTGTGGTAAGTCAGTTTATGTCTTCCCCAACTATTGCTCATTAGGAAGCCTTGGGACAAATCTTGTGTTATCTGAAGGGCGCTCCAAGAAGAGGATTGTTATATGGTAATCATGGGCATGTGAATATTGAATGTTTTTCAGATGCCGACTAGGCTGGATCTAAGGTTGACAAAAGGTCAACTACTGGATATTGCATTTTTGTTGGAAGAAATTTAATGTCTTGGAGAAGCAAGAAGCATAGTGTAGTTTCTCGATCTAGTGCTGAATCGGAATACAGAGCCATGGCACAATCAGTATGTGAGGTAATGTGGATACTTCAATTACTAGATGAGACAGGTTTTAAGACCTCCCTGCCTGCGAAATTGTGGTGTGATAATCAAGCTACTCTCCATATTGCTTCTAATCCGATGTTTCATGAGCAGACTAAACATATTGAGATTGATTGTCACTTTATTCGTGAAAAGATTCAATAATAAATCATCTCAACATGACACATCAAAACTAGAGAGTAGTTAGGAGATATTTTCACAAAAGCTCTAAATGGAGCTAGGATTGACTACATTTGTAACAAGTTGGGCATATTAACATCTATGCTCCAACTTGAGGGGGAGTGTTATGGAAAGTCAATCGCTATATTATTTCTCTGTATATTCTGCATTCTGTATTCCTATTTAGGATTTCTTATTTAGGATTTCTTCCTAATTAGTAGAACACAATTATAGGAATCAATTGTATATATATACCCATGTACAAATTAATTGAAATTAAGGAGAATCATCACTTTCTACATGGTCAAAACATAAAAAATGTAGTTCTATGTGTTATGAGTATTTTGGCTTTGGAATCACTGCATTTGCAGTTTTGTAGCTCAAGTTATCGCATTTTTGCCACAACTGGTCGGATACCCAAAGGTTAAGATTTCCAGGTTCAGGTTTAGTCTAGGGCAGGTTTGCTGGACTAAGTTTGCCTAGCAATTTGGTTGGGTTAGGTTCAAAACTAGTGTCACACCCTACCCCTCTGTAAAGCATAACATGATCCCGTAGTATACCTAATGAATTACTAACTTCGCCTACTGATAACCCATTAAATACACTACAAGGGATTTTCAAAAACTTTTCTTACTTCTTTTACAGTGGTGAGCACTATTTACAGGTGTTAAAAACCTTTTTGAACTGAGGTGAATTAACTAACACATTTAGACTATTAGTAATTTCTGTAAAAAATTTTGGCAGAGTGCCCTCCGTAATTTAGATAAAACAGTTCTTCAAAAATCTGTAAAAAGCACTTCAATATTTTTCTCAATCTCAAACTCTAGCATAATTCAACACAACATATTTCTCAACTCAAATCCATAGTAATTTTTCAAAAACTGAGATACAAAAAAAAATATAATACAATTTTTACAAGTCAAAATAACTCATAATTTATTTTACAACTTTAATGTACAATTTTATTTTACAACTGCTCAAAACCACGAACAATATATACATACAGTGAACATACATTACAGTACAAAATGCAAAATGTGGTATACTTAATATACCCGATGATCTCTTAATGTAGTACTAGCAGCCTAGTCAGCTGCCCTGTCAGTCTGTCTACCTGCGACAGCAATGAAAAGCTATCGCTGAGTAAAATTTACTCAGTGGTGCACAATAATAATTTGAAATGCGATATATAAATCTTTTATTGACAGTTCACAAATCAAATGATTCACAATTCCATCTCACAATTTACAAAATTCACCTAACACAAATTTGATCAAGTAATTGAATAATACCGTTTTGCAAATCAATAACACAATTCGATCAAATAACTGAATAATACCGTTTTGCAAATCAATAACACAATTCGATCAAATAACTGAATAATACCATTTTGCAAATCAATAACACAATTCGATCAAATAACTGAATAATACAATGTTGCCAATCGATAACATAATTTAGGCCATGACACAATTGTTCCACACATGCCGTGTTGTACACCACGACAAGACACACTCACCCCAATAATTGAAATCAATGAGGGAGGAAGCTAGCTGAATAATGAGTACTCATCCACACTCACCTCAGACTGGGAAGTCAAAGAGGGAGGAACATAATCACACTCACCCTAGACTGATAAGTCAAAGAGGGAGGAATATATCACACTCACCCCATAAATGGAGGAGGAACATAGTAACAGTGTCATGCCAAGTGTGAATCAAAACAATTTCAAATCATAATATTTCATACAAACCATAAATCACATTTTATCTCAAAATTTCCATTTGCAAGGTTGGTAACACAATAATTTCCAAATAGTATTCCCAAAACCAATGCAATAAAAAAGTATTCATAACTCATTTCTCCAAATAAATTTGCTCGTAAAAGTAGTGAATATAAAAGTATTGTGAACGGACATAATTTAAAACTATAATGTTGAATTAAATTTTTAAGTAGAAAATGAGAAGTCAAACTTATTGTGCACAAACACAATTTAAAACAATAACGTACAAATAATCATAATTTATTTTAATTGAAAAATTCAGAAGAAATACTTATTATGCACAAACCTCTGATAACTGTCTCTTGGCTCTGACTCAGTGTTTCCTTCCCTTTCCCTGAGTCTTTACTAACTGAGAAACACAATTCAAAGTGTTTCAGTACTAAATTAAATTGCCTCTATCGATAATGCTTGATAAGTAATTCACTGAAAGCTATTATTTGCTTAATCACCTAATATATCGACCATCGATGCGTTCTAGGTAAATTAGGTTTTAGTGTTACTAATATGTCACATTCGATAGTCTTTTAGGGTTGGTACATGTTACCAATTTCATTTCCTTGTTTAGTGCATTTTATTGCAACTTGCTAGATTCCGGGATACTAGTTTGACCTAGCCGGACGACCTAGTTCCCTCAGTTTTCAGATTTCAGTCAAAACTAAAAACTTGTAGATCTATGTCTTATTGCACGCGGGGCAAAATTTCAGGTCATTTCGAGTTATGTAGACCAAGTTATGGTCATTTTACTATTGCTGGTCAAATTGCACCAAAATTGGTCATTTTAGGTCACTTTAGGTCATTTTAGGTTCGGCCAGTTTTTGGACCCGAACTTGTGCAAGCTGTTTGACTTGATTATGGTCATTTTTGGGCTTTGGTGTCTTCATAAGACTTGTATATATGGGTCTTAACTATTCATGGTTAAAATTTCAGGTCAATTGGACCTGTTTTGAGTGAGTTATGGCCTAAACACTAACTACTGCCCAAATGGTCAGTTTTCAGGCCTCAATTGCACTTAATCCGGATTTGGTCATTTTTCAAGCTACCTTGAAAGCAGAATTTTGGCAAGCTTCCTTCATGAAAGTTGGCACATTTTGTGCCTAGTTTCACCTCCAATTGGTCTCATACCAATTGGAGCCACTCACTTAAAGTTATAGGCCTAAAACACAAACTGCCTTATTGCAATTCTTGCATACATATCAAACATCACTTTTAACACTCACCAAACTTAACATTCAAACTAATTCTGGTTGTACCATGACCTAAACATAATTCACAACACATTATAGGTCATTTTGGCAACTTACAATTACATTCAATGTGCACCAACAAGTGCAGAATTTGCCCAACTCAATTTACAACAATTTAACTCCATAACCAAGCTCATTCACATGTCCAACCTTCACACCACTATACATACATTCAAACTGCCATAACAACCAACACATTTTAATGTCATTATTCCATAAACCAAGCATGAATTCCAGCATTCTTCAACGGTTAGCAAACTGCCACAATGGTACACTTACATTCCATTACTTTCCAAGCTTTAAATTTCATTTTACATTTACATATACTAAGTATACATCACCTAAACAATTTCCTACACAATATACATTTAATCAATCATTTAATTCACCATTTACAAGCACAAATAACCTGCCTTCAAGGTATTTCCATGGCTGCCAAAATTACACATTCCCATTCAACATCAAACCTCAAAAATTTCTTCATAATTCAAACACCCATAACATGCTTACAAACTTTAACAAAGCAATATTCAAAAACTCAAACTTACCTATGGATGAGACTTCTTAAATCTTCACCAAAACTTGTTTTTCTTGCTTCCTACATGCTGCCCATGATGTGTAGAACAAGTTTAATGAAGAACAATTGGAGAAATTGTGGCTTGATCATTAGGAGTGGAGCTTGCATGCAAGGTGTGGCCATGGTGGACAATGGAGAGAAAATTCAATTCGGCAAAGTGAGGATTTGAGAGGAAGAAGAAGACATTAGTGGACTAATCTGCCCACTTAGTAAATTTTTAATTCCCATAGTGCTCCACTCATGCTAGGATAATCATTTAATAAGTTTTAAGTGATAATTACTCCATTTACACTCCATTTTTGTTATTTACATTAGGTGCCACTAAATTTAATTTTTCATGACATTTTCCAAGTGTAATATCATGTATTTTTAATGGACATTTAAGTCAAAAGAAAACTCGGGGTGTCAAATGACCACAATGCCCCTGTTCGGGTTGCATTCCTGATTTTTCGGTAATACCGGGTTTTGTCCGTTTTTCGATTTCTCACTTTTCTTTGTACTAATGATTTAATTTTTCTTTAATATTTCTTATGATATTTATATTTCAATAGGTGTCTCTTTATGTCTTAAAAATATTTTTCAAGGTTCCCCGCGGTCCAGGGCTAGTCAACGGTCTACGCCGTGACTTCCCCGTGCGGTCACCCATCGCTAGGGTTCTCGGCTCGCTTAACTTGGTTGCATTTCTTTACTATTATTTTTCCTTTGCCTTTCTTGTATTTTCTTTTCTTGTATTTCATTATTTAATGTCTCCTCACTCATATCGAAGTGTAGTTCTAGGCATTCTAGCTGTCCGGACAACACTGGTCAACGGAACAGTAGAACGCACTGCCGAACTTAGGGGTGTTACAACTAGGTTTCCTGATCTCCATGAGAAATGTTCTACTATGTTTTAGAATTCCATCGATTCAAAAATCAAGTCAATTGGAGTTTCCTAGAGTGATTTATGCTTAAATTACTAAATATTGTTCATACGGTCATTCTGCTCAGGTCCAGAATGTCAATTCTAGATTCAAGCCAAATTTAGGGCAACTTGTGGTCATTTTCTGGGCAACCTATCTTCTTAACATACCTAGCATTATGTCTGAAGTTTCATTTCCAATTGGCCTCACACCAATTGGAGTTATGTAACTTGACTTACACTCATTCAAACCTACTGGATTCAAGAGTCCAGAATTCCAGCACAAGAGCCACTCTTCCAATTCATTAATTCATCTCAACCACTAACTCCATTTCACAATTAATACACATTAATTGGTCAATATTTGGCCTCAACAACATCAATTATACATCATAGCACCAAATGCCCAAATTTATTCAAAACCCTAATTCCCCAATCTCCTCAATCATGAAAACTCATGCAATGTAATATATCATTCATGTATATCACCTCACCTAAGCTAGATTTCAAGTTCCACTTCAATCAAGCACATCAAACAATAATATACATAGGCTGGCCGAAATTTGCTCTCAACATTCATGCACAATTGCTTTAATTTTCTTTGTAAATTTTTCATAATCAAGCTCAAATTCACGAATTTAACAAGAACCTAAGCTAAAATTGCACATACCTCAATTAGAGAATTTCTCCAACTTCCAAAAATTAAGATTTTCCAACTCTTCTTGCTTCCAACCTCTTAATCAAGGTCTAATGACAAGTTTTAATGTTTGGAGCTATGGGAAATATGGAGAGAAGGGCAAGAAATTGGAGCTTGAAGAAGTGAAAATGGTGGAAGAGCTTGATAGAGGTGGTTCGGCCAACATTCAAAAGAAGAAGAAGATGAGAGCTTTTAGTGATAGGAAGAAATTTATTACATTTGTCTTATATATAAATATGTGTCCTAATTTAATTAGTTTTAAATATTAATTATAATTAATATAATTATATCAATTGATTTATTTCCATCCATGTCCCAATTTGTTTCTATACACATTTTATAGTTTTAATTTATTTTCAATATTTTGTTCTCACTCATTTTAATGGACATTTAGGTCAAAGTCAACTCTGGGTGTCAAATGACCAAAATGCCCCTCATTGAGTTATAGTCAATCTTTTTTGGTAATACTGATTAGATTAAGTCTATAACCCGAGGGTCACTTTGATTTTTATACTACTTATTTCAATTTATTTTCATTTCATTTTTAGTCCTCAAACTAGCTTTGAAGAGTACTATTCATGGACTAAAAATAGTATTGTTCAGAGCTCAGAAGTTCAGGACGTTACACATCTTCTCAAGATGTCAGTCTAACTGATTTTGTGTCATAGCCTTTATGAATGAATCAGCTGGATTATCAACTGAAGCTATTTTTTGCATGGCTACATCACCGTGCCCAACTATTTCTCTGATAATGTCGTAGCGCCTTTCTATGTATTTGGACTTTTGGTGAGACCTACGTTCCTTGGCTTGAGTAACAGCACCATTGTTGTCACAATACAATGGGATTGGTGAAACAATGGATGGAACCACTCCAAGTTTTGTTACGAACTTCTTTATCCAAATAACTTCCTTTACAATATCTGATGCAGCAATATACTCGGCTTTTGAAGTGGAGTCAGTAATTATACTCTATTTGGAACACTTCCAACTAACTACACGTCCATTACATATGAACACAAAACTGAAGATAGACTTTCTATCATCCCCGTCTGATTGAAAATCAAAATCTATAAAGCCATCTAGTTGAAGGTCACCTCCTCCATATATCAAGACTAGATCCTTAGTTCTTCTCAAGTAGTTAAGGATGTTCTTGACAACTATCTAATGTTCCAAAACTGGATTAGATTGAAACCTGCTAGTCAAACTAGCAGCATAAGCGATATCCCACCTAGTACACAACATTGCGTACATGAGACTTCCAACAGCTGAAACATATGAAATCCTTGCCATTTTCTCTCTTTCTTCAGGTGTCTTAGGAGACATATCCTTAGAAAGATAGATACCATGTCTCACTGGTAATAATCCCCTTTTGGAATTAGGCATGTTAAATTCTTTAACACCTTTTTCAAATATAAATTTTGAGATAAACTTATCATTCTTTTCATTCTATCTCTATAGATGTGAATGCTAAGAATACAGGTAGCCTCCCCTAAGTCTTTCATGAAGAATGCATTTGTCAACTAGACTTTTATAGTAGTAAGCATACCGATATCATTACCTATTAATAATATATCATCCATGTACAATTCAACGAAAGTGATCACACTCCTACTAACCTTCTTGTACACACAAGGTTCATCTTCGTTTTTAATAAAGCTAAAAGATTTGATGGCTTTATTAAAATGGATATTCCAACTCCTTGAAGCTTGCATTAATCCATAAATAGATCGTTTAGCTTACATACTTTAGAACAATCTTGGGATTCAAAACCCCTAGGTTGTTCTATGAATATATTTTCCTCAATATATCCATTGAGAAAAGTTGTTTTGACATCCATTTTTCAAATTTCATAATCATTGTATGTAGCAATAGCTAATAAAATCCTAATGGATTTAAGCATGGCTACAAGTGAGAAAGTCTCTTCATAGTCGATTCCTTGCCTTTAGTGAAACCCTTTCACAACTAGCCTTGCTTTATAGGTCTCCACCTTTCCATCAAAACCAATTTTCTTCTTGAAAATCCATTTATTCCTTATAGGTACAATACTTTCATGAGGGTCTACAAGATCCCAAACTTGGTTCTTATGCATGGAATCCATTTCGAATTTTATTGCTTTGATCCATTTAGAAGAATCTATATCTAATATAGCCTCTTCATAGGTTAAAGGATCATCTCTGTAACACCCCTATTTGTATAGCCTGGTATATTTCACTATTCCGGTGATCGGTGTCGGTTCGGACAATTAAGGGGATTAGAACCATACTTAAGACAACTAGAGAAGCCATAAACACAAATAATTAGTAATGTTCAATTAGTTAAGTATAAACAAGAAAAACAGAACATAAGAAGTTAAACGAGCCGAGAGTCACAGCGATGGGTGACCTTCTCGGGAACGACTGCGAAGTTGATTTAAACTCAAATTTCAAACCGTAAAATGTGACGCCGCAGTCCTTAGGACCCTTACGAACATAGTGGAAAAGAGAAAATCATGAAAAAAACTGTTAAGCCAGTCAAATAATTAGGTCAGGGAGCTGAAAGAAATATTGAATTATTTGCAAACCGGGTTGAACCGGCGAGGGGCAATTTGGTCAATTGACCCCGAGAGCTGACTCCTGACCTAACTGTCAAATAAAATTGGAGAAAAGAAAATTTCAGAGTCGAGAATTAAATTAAAGAACTAATAGAAAAATTTAAAAAAAAATAAGAAAATGAAAAAGTGAAGGGAGATGACATCATGCATGACATCATGCATGATGCCATAAATATGATAATTAGTAAATTTAAGTAAATGGATTTATGGTCTTCCTAAGACATAAAAAAGAAAAGAAAAGAAAAGAAAAAAAAAAAAAGAGTAAAAGTCATCTTCCTCATCCAAAGTGCCGCCCTCACTCTCCCTTACTTCTCCATTGTTAGACCTCCATTAAAGCTTGCACTCAAGCTTAATAGCTTCCATAAAAACCTCATTAGAGCTTGTTATCTCAAGCTAAGAAGAAGATTGAAAGAAGAAAGAAGAACAAAAGATAGAGATTTGGAGGATTTGAATTTCTAAGAAAGGTTAGTAAGCAAACTTGACAATTTTAGTTTGATTCTTACATTTCTAACTTAATTAACTTAGAAATAAACTTAAAATGAAATGAAACAAATTGTTGAGGGACCAAGCTAAATTTCAGCCAGCAATTGTATGAGGGTATATTTGCATGGTTTGATTGATTTAAATGAGTATATGAACCTCAATTAGTTGAGTGATTATAGTTAAAGACTTTGAATTAGCCAAATGCAACAAGTTAGTGTGGTTAGGGTTTGGACACTTAGGGTTTAGAGACAAAAATGTGAAAATTTGGTAAGTGATGTCTTTGACCTAGTTTAAGGAGAGAAATGGTCAATTGTGACGTAATGAGGTGTGTTAGGAGTGTTTGAATCAAAAGCAAATTCGGATTGAGTGTGGTTATGCTACTGGCAGCATGACTAAGTTACATTTGAGGGACCAAAAATGAAAATTTATAAGTTCAATTGGGAATGAAAATAGACACTAAATGACACAATTTTTATTTAGGAAGCATGCCCAAAAAGTGACCAAAACCTAGTGAACAAATTGACCAAACTTGGAAAATCTCGATCTCAGATAAACTGACCAAATGAACAGTATTTATTCATTTGGCCATAACTTGAGCTAGGCAGGTCTAAATGACCTGAAATTTTACCAGTGGACAGTTGGGATATACCTAAAACTTTTATGAAGAATACAAACTCAAATTATGCCATTAACCAAGTCATTTGGCCACCCCGAGTTTGTGACCTAAAACTACCAGAACCAAAATTACCCAGAAAATCTGGGTTGAGTCTAATCCGGCAGCCATGGTTCAAATGGCTATAACTTGATCTACAAAACTTCAATTGGAGTGATTCAAAAAGGAGAATAAACTTAAGATAATAGGGAACATTTTCTATGAAGAAAGTTTTGCCAAATTCCAATAGTAAAATGACCAATGGAACAGTGCAACCTTAGACACCAAAACTGAAAATTTATCAAATTTGCCCAAAATACTTAGAATTTGAGTAAACAACCAAAACCAAAAAATTTAGTGATCAAAATGTGGCATGTGGGTGAAGTTGGAATTCCCATACCTATTAAGCCTTAGAAAGTCAACAATTTGACTTGAATAGTATAGTGAATAGTAACCCCAAAACACAAAATTTAAAAAACGACGAGTTTAGCACATTAGAGCTAGGTAAAAGTGAAGTTCAATTTATTTTTGGATTTATGTTAAGTTATGATACTGAAACACTGTGAAATTGTGTGTTTCAGTTGAAAAGAACACCGGGAAAGAACTCGAGGAATCGAGTCAAGGCCAAGAGGCGACTCGTTTAAGGTTTGTGCACAACGTATAATTTTTGTAAAGTATCTCTACATATTACTTTGAATGATTTGAAATAGTGAATTGTGACATGATTTATGATGCTTTGATTTAAATTATTGAAATTTATTGTGTATATTTGAAATGGCAAAGTTTAGCAAATTGTTAAGATAAGTTTTGAAACCACAGTGTCATGACCATATATTTGAACACCTCACTAGCATGACTAGTGTGGGCAATCAATTTCGAATTTTGATTCCTTCTCTGGATGAAGTGTTGAGGTGTGTGCCAGTAGAAGAGGAATTTGAATGGATATCCATATATTTGAGCTAGCTAGCCTTGTGATGTGATTTCTCCTTAGCCTCTGGCTATTGAGATTATATTTGTTTCGAATGGCATGATATAACTGTGGGTTTTATGAAATTAGTTTTGATACTTTGAAATAAAATTGTTTGGAATAAAATCTCATAATTCATGTTTTGTGTTTAACTCTCATGGTCGGTTCAATTTTTGAATGAATGTGATTTAAATTCTGCATAAATATTATTTTAGTATGTTGTGCACCACTGAGTCCTAGTACTCAGCAATAGCTGTTATTGCTGTCACAGATTTAGTGACTAGAGGAGTAGCAGACTGAGCTGCTGAGGATTGAGAATCTATCAGCTTGAAGTTATCGGGTATAATTTATACCCTGACTGTAGATATTTCTTTTGATGTATGTAATGCACATATATGTATGCACATGTAAAAATGGGTCTTGAGCAGCTTGTACAAAGTTTGTATAAATTTTGTAATAAATTTTAGTTTGGATTTTCTGAATGTAAATTTTTGTATGATGTATACATAAATTGTTTATCTTTAATAAAATATGAATGAATGATATTGATTGACAGTATCTTGAGATTTGTTGAATTTTGAAATTTGAGAAAAAGGTTGAGATTGATTGTGAAATTGAAGAAGTGGTTCAAAAATTATTGGAAGTGCCTTTTTTCAGGTATTTGAAGAACTGTTTTCTCAAAATACCAACAGAACTCTGCCAAAATTTTTATAAAATTTGCGGAAAAATAAAATTGACCAAAAATATTAACTAGTTTTCATTTTAATTAAATGTTTTAAATACCTATTAGAAAATGCTCACCACTTATCAAAAATAAGAAAATTATTTTAAAATCCCTTGTAGGATACTTAATGAGTTATCAGTAGGTGAAATTTGGTAGTTCATTAGGTATTCTACGGGATTATGTTACGCCTTACAGAGGGGTAAAGTGTGACAATCTCCATGATCTATTTCCTCATGAATAAACAACTGGGGATTTTAATTTTTATGATCTAATTGATGTAATTATGCCTAAATTTAATCAATTTGGCACACAATTGTTGATATGTGTTGATGAGATGACCAAACAATTGAATGGGAGCAATGTTGTGTATTAAGACAAAATCTGGATAGTGAGTCCAGTAGGTTGATTTATTTATAACTTGAGCTAGGTAAATTCAATTGAGGTGAAACCAATTGTAAAATAAACCTAAGACATAATAATACAATTTTCATGTAGGGTGCTTGATCTAGAAATGGCTGGAAGTGGTTGGAATTGGGGCTGGAATCCGGAAGTGAAATTATGGAATCTAGGAAAATAACCATATGAACAGTAAATGTTCAAATAGCCATAAGTCACTCTAGGAAGGTCAGAATGACCTAATTTTTAGACCATTGGAAAACTTAAGACATTGGAGAACATTTCCTATGAAGAACTCAGAGCCCAATTCTGAACCTAACCTAATCAAATTATTAACCAAAATTAGTCCAACAAAACTGCCAGAACCAAACTGACAAAAAAATTCTGGACATTGACCAGCCTGACCAGTTTTGGTAAAAATGCCATAACTTGGTCTACAACACTGAAAATGAAGTGTAACCAAATCCAAAATTTTTATAAGACCTAGAACTACAAATTTTGTGTTTTGACCAAAGCCCAGAACCTAATGGAACTAGGAGAAATTGCTAGGACAATTTAGTATTCCAAATCCTGAAATTTAACAAAATAGACACTTGACCCTGGAATAGTATTTAGATCATATCTCCCACTAGGAAACTCCAATTGAGATGATCCAAATTGCTCTGGAAACCTAAGAAATAGGAATCCAACCTTGATTTAGGAACCTTCCTCAAATTTTGAGTGCAAGTATCCTAAAATAGGAACCAAAAATGCTGATCTGAACTTGAAATCCTGAAGGTATAGGGTTTAGGAGTCCAGGTCAGTTAATTGGCTATAACTTACTTTCCATAACTGGAAAAATTATGATTTTTGAACCTAAGTGATCCTAAGACATATGGTAACAACTCATATGAAGGATATTTGACCTAAAAATGATTGTAGCATGCTCAAAGAATTAGACAATATTGGACTCCAAAATCTGCTAGGTTCTAGAACCAGAAAGAGTCAATGAACTAGTTGTGGTAAATTGACCATAACTTGAGCTACAAAACTCCAAATGGAGTGATTCAAAAAGAGAATTAAATTAGGGAAATTAAGAAACAACTTTTATGAAGAAAGTTTAGCCAAATTTCTACTGTAGATATGTCCAATGGAACAGCAAACTTGGGTAACCAAAACTGAATTTTTGGAAATACATCTAGGAAACTTTGAATTTCAATTGGAAACTAATGCCAATAAATTTAGGACCCAAAATATGGTATGATCAAGTGTTTGGAATTTGTATCCCTATTAATTATGAAAAAGTCAAAAATTAGCATGAATAGTAACCACAATGATTTTAAATGCAAAGGACCAAAGACCTAAAATTTTTAATGGTACCCCATTTAAATGATTTAATAAATATTTAAATTATGTGAATAGGTAGTTAAGATTTGTGTTACCATTACAAATAGAACTTATGAGACAGTGCCATCATAATTTGAAATGTGAATTGTAGTTACCATAAACGAAATGTTGAATGTGCAAATGATAATTGGGACTTAGGTTTCCCTTGTAAATAGAATAATAATAATTTGCACAATGAATGATACATGAAAAAAAATAATGTGAATCATAAATATTTAATATGCAAACCATTTCTTGAATTGAGAATTTATATAAATATTGTAATGAATAAATGAATTATATGAAAATGTGAATGGAACATTAGTTCTCATCATGAGAGAAAGGAAGAATGTTTTGAGTACAATGGTATATGAAAACAATTGATGTAAATTGTGATCAATATGGATGATAAAATGAATGTATAAATTGTGTAGAAATGTGATTTGAAAAATTTTGTTTCCATCATAACTAGAACTAAAATACTATAAAATATAAATAGAACTTATAATGAAATAATGAAATATAAGAATATTTGATACTAATGTGCCCATGTATTGCCTAGACACTTGTATCAAATTGGATAGATTGGCATGCCAATAGGGGATTGTTTGAGCAGTACTACGTAAGGCTTTATATGGTTTATATGCCCGATTATTTGTTATCATGGCTTTTTATCCATATTAATTCCATACGTGGTTGACGTTCTATATTTCATGTCCCATGGTATGACGGCCTGAGACACCATGGTGTCCAGTGCCCAGGACCCGCTTATCCAGTTTAGTCAGCCTGTCATAGATTACTTGGGCAGTGAAATTCGTTAAGAATAATGAGAATTAAATAAATGAATAAGAAAGAAACTAGATTAGCTTTAAAAATTTATTTATTGGAAAAACATAAAATGAACTAGATAAATTCCAAAATTTTATTTATTATGAAATGATCCAAACACCTAGAAAATGTTGAGTGAAATGACAAAAAGATTAGCAAAATAGATATCATTTAAATAAATAATTACAACTGCATCTTCTGAAATAACATGAACAGAAATTTAATATACTAATATATTTTGTATTTTGCTTATTACTATAGTAAACTTAGGAAATAAGCGATTCCAAAGAGCAATATAATATAACAAAAGATAATTAATATTAGGAAGTCCATATGAAATGAAAATAATTCTTGATTATGCAAATTAGATTCCATTTTTATCTTTATTTGTATATTTTATTTTCTTATTATATTATTGCACCACTAAGCAGCAATGCTTAGCGCTATGGATTTGTTTCCTCGCGGAAGTACCGAAGATAAAGCCTAGTAGATATTAGACTGGGATTTTAGAGTTTGAATCTGCAGAAACGTCCAAGGTTGTCACCTCCTCAGCAATGCATGTAGATAGGGCCCATATAAGTCATGTTAATGTATTTTGTATATTATAAATATATCTTATGTTATAATGTAAACTAAGGAATTAAACTTAACATGTATATGATGTAAATTAAAAAACTAGCTCTTTCATATGTAATTAATTTTTATATTATGTAAACTATAAATTTATGTAATTAGTGTGTAAATCATGTATCTTAATGAAGTTTGAAAATTTTCATATATAAATTAAGCATGAATGGATTTGTACAAATAAGTATGGAATTGAATTTCATAATAATGTTTGAAATGATGAGATGGTTATGGTGAATATGAATTGAAATATTGTTGAGATTTTTAAACAGGTAAATAGCGAGACACGCTAAACGGTAATAAATTAGGGAAAACTCCATTAGTTTCTCCTATGAATTTACTTTATTTTTAAAATATAACGAGAACAAATTATTAAAGGAATAAAGTAAGATAAGATAGGGTGCTCCAGCACCGAGTGTGACATGCCTTGCTCGGCTATAATATAGATGAATGAGGGGTGTCATATCTAATAAGGTATAGTTTGTCCTTTCAGATGCACCATTTAATTGTGGCATTCCTGGAGGAGTTAACTGAAAAATAATGCCATGTTCCTTTAGGAAGTCTTCAAATTCAGTACTTAAGTATTCACCTCCTCAATCTGATCGAAGAATTTTAATACTTTTTTCTGTTTGATTTTCTACTTCAGATTTGAATTCTTTGAACTTTTCAAATGATTCATGTTTGTATTTCATCAAATAGAAATACTCATACCTAGATTTATCATCGGTAAAGGTAATGAAGTAATAACCAGCTCTTGCCATTTTTTTAAATGGACCACATACATCACTATGTATTAGTTCTAAAATATTTTTAGCCCTCAACCCTTGTCCAACAAAGGGAGATAGAGTCATTTTGCCTTGAAGGCAGGATTCATAAGTTGGAGTAGACTCAGAACCCAATGAAGATAAAATCCTCATTTTCTCCAATTTTGTAATCTTATCTTCTATAACATCACCTAATCTTAAGTGCCAAAGATATCTTAGACTAGAGTTAGTTTTCATTATGGCATTAAATTCATTTTGATTGCTTGTCGTGGTTTTGTATTTGTCATTATTATCCAAATAATAAAGTCCATTATGCATATAACCCATGCCAACAATATTATTTCCAAAATAAATGTTGCAAACATCATTTACAAACTGAAATTTGTATCTATTAGTATATATAATACATGATCTAAATACAAAACATGTTCAGATAAGTACAAAGATTTAGACCTTATGGCTAAGGCTGCAACAGTTGCTCCATTGCCAATTCTGAGTCTAACATCTTGTGTCTGCAAGTTGCTATTACTTGCTAGTTCCTGCATATCAAAACATATATGAGAACTGACACCAATATCTAATAGCCAAGATGTAGATGAACTAGGAGTATCATCAGAATCTAAATAATAAGAAACAGACATACCTTCAGAATAATTGTCCTTTAGAGTTGCTAAATACTCCAGGTAGTTTTTTTTCCAATGCCCATCTTTCTGGCAGTGGAAACACTTTCCTTTGCCTTGCCCAGCTTTGGTCTTCTTCTTCTTCTGTTTGGCTATTTTCTTAAATGGTCCTGGAACAAGAGATTTCTTTTTCTTGTTACCCTTCTTCTTCTTAGGCTTTCCAATAGAAGAAGAAGATGCAATCAAAGCAACCTCATTTCTTTTATTGCCCGGCATATTCTTTTGGGCAATAACAAGCATGTTTAATCAGCTAGCCAAAGTGCACTCTTGTTTTGTCATATGAAAATTTGTAATAAAATTCCCAAAAGACTCTGGTAAGGACTGAAGGATCAAATCCATTTGCAATTGGAAATCCATGGTAAAGTTTAGATCTTCCAACTGCTCTATGAGCCAGATCATCTTATGAACATGATCTCCAACATTTTGTCCTTCCAACATCCTCATTCTAAATAGTTGCATAGATATCTCATATCTGGCATTTCTATTATCCTCACCATACAACCCTTGCAGGTGAGAGAGGATTTCATATGCACTTTTTATCTTTTCATGTTATTTTTGCAATTCATTTGTCATGGATGACAGCATGTAGCAGCTTGTTCTCATATCATGCTCTTTCCAGCTGTCCAATGTATCAACTTCCTCTTGAGATGCCCTAGAAGGTAAGGGACAAGGAACTTTTGAATCTAAAACATATCCAATACATTTTAGATTAAGGACAACTTTTAAATTTTTTAGCCAATCAGAAAAGCTAAGACCAGTCAACCTATTATCGTCTAATATGCCTGCTAGAACATTGGATGGTGGTTGTTGTTGTGTGCTCATTTTTATCAGATTATAAACTACAGAAAATAATAAGATTTAATTAGTAGTTGTATCATGTAATTTACCAAAATGATTATGGTCTTTTAATCAAATTGGTCCTCCCACTAATTTGACAAATCCTAAACTTCCAAAGTAGGAAATGAAAATTCAAGTTGGGATGAATTTCTAGTGGATAATTGAATTCCTATAGCTTGTTAATCATCCTCAGGCACATCCATTATTGGACTCATAACAATCCATAAGTGAGCAACTGTGATACCCCTTACTCGCCCATAGTGTAGTTGAGTAAAGCGTGCCACATTCAGTGCCGGAGCATCCTATCTTATCTTGTCCTGTCTATTGTTACTTTTAAACTTTAGAGAAAACATGTGGTAATTTTTTTTATCACAAATTATTTCTATAGTACTCGACCAGAGCCTCCTCTGTTTTATTAGCGTCTGGCAAGTTCCACTATTCACCTGCTAAAAATAATTTGATATCTATCTCATATTTACATATACATCATGTCATATCATATCATTTCTAATTCATTCATATGAAATTCATCTACAATAATTTACAATTTATTTACAATATCAAGGTTGAATTATATATCTCAAAAAGATTTACATCATTTACTTATAGATAATAAAAAAAAATGCAAAACTAAATATACATAGGCCCTACCAAAACTACTCTGCTGAGGTGACTAGCAGACACTGTCAAATCTGATCAAATCTCTGTCAAGGCACTACTGCTGTGGCTGCTGTTGTGGCTGTGCCTGGTCTCCAGTACCTACGCGATGGAAAACTAATGCGCTAAGTGAATTGTTTAGTGGTGCATAACTTTAAAGTAAAATAACTAAGTAATTAAAAATAATAATTCTAGGCTAATTTCATAAATTCTAAGTTAGTTATGAATTTTCCGCACTTTGGAAACAATTAAATTTATTAGTATCTTTTTTGCTCATTTATCATATTTTCAGTCTTAATTAATTTATAACAGTGCCCAAGTAACCTATAACAGACTGTAAGGCTGGATACACAGGAGTATACTTGTTAGACCTCCATATGTCAACCCTGTATACAACTGTCATGTCAGGCACAAGGCCAGCGGGTTGGCTTTCAAGGCCAGAAATGAAATTAGGCACAATGGCCAACGGGCAAGCATATAGCCTGTAGAACAATCATATCAGACATATTTTATAGACAAATAATTATTCATGTAGGCAGTACTACTATCTGTAGTCCCTAATTGGTATACCAGTTGATCCAAACTATATACATAAGCTTAGGTTTACTTTGGGCAATTAAGCTTTATCAATTACTTATTAGAAATTTCATGTCACTTTGTAGTGGGAAAGAGGATCCCACATATCTATTTCATGTAATTCAATGTTTAGTAACATATTAGAGTTAAAACCCTACCATAAAATAATTTGTTTGTGAACTTTTCTTTAGGTTCAGTTTTAATATCTTAAATTTACCTATTTTTTTGGTCACTTTGTGGCCACTGTTTGGCCATACTTCCTTCATGGAAGTTGTTCCTCTATATCTTGTGTTTGTTTTCCCCTCTTGAATCATGTCATTTGGATTGATTAAAATTTTAGATTGTAATTTTTCAAGTTTTGTAGAATTACTTATACCAAATCACTAGCCTGGACTCAAGTACCCTGTGCCAACAGGATTCCAGTTCAAGTTAGTAGCTTTGACTCAACTTTTGGGATTCTTACATTTATAATTTGAGTAAAGTGTCTAAAACAAAGTTGTAGCTCTATTTCTTAAGTTTCCAGAACAATATAGGTCATCCCACTTGGAGTTTCCTAGTGAGAGATATGACTAAAAGACAGTCTTGGAGTCAAATGGTCACTTAGGCAATTTCCAGAATTTGCATACAAAATTGATCTAGCCAATTGACCTAGTTTCCTTGATTTCTAAGCTTTAATCAAAATACCAATATTGTAGATTGATGTCTTGTGGACATTTTGCCACTCGTTTCATTGCATTTGGATTTTTGTAGACCAGGTTATGACCTCTTTGCCAAAACAGGTCAAGTAAGCCTATATCTAGCAATTTTCTGGGCAATATGATTCTAGGCAGTTTTGTTGCCTAACTTGGGCCAACAATTTGGATTGATTTTTCTAGGCTCAGTGGTCTTCATGAAAGTTGTAGTCCTATATCTAAGCTTTCCAATGGTATAAAATTCAGGTCATTTGGATCTATTTAGTGGGAGTTATGGCCAAATGAATGTGTACTGTTCATTTGGTCAATTTTATGGGTTCATCATTTGGTCATCCAGATTGGGACAACAATTTGGTCAATTTCTGGGTAGAATTTGGGTATAGTCTCTTCATGAAAAATGGAGCCTTTTATGTCTAGGTTTATCTCCAATTGGCCTTTACCAATTAGAGCAACACAAATTCAGTTATGGAATCCTTTCTTTCTTGGCTGCCTATAGTCTTCCCAAGGTGTGGTGATTAATTTTTGTGAAGAAGCTTGTGAGGTTTATGGTGAGAATGGGAGGGATTTAGAGCTTGCATGAAGAACATTCATGGAGGAAGATAAGGATACAAGGTTCGGCCATTTGAGAGCAATTGAAGAAGAAGATGAAGTTAGTGGATGGATTTGTCATCTTATGCCTATTTATATCCCATTAAGTTTTGTTTATTAATTTTAGTACTTAAAGTTTTAATATTCCTAATAATTTCCCCTTATGTTTCCTTTAATTACATTACATATAGTTTCATATTTTCATGGGATTTTAAAAATTTAAATATTACTCATTTTAATGGAAATTTAGGTCAAAAGTCAACTCTAGATGCCAAATGACCAAAATGCCCCTCTTCGAGTTATAGTCAACCTTTTTCGATAATACTGACTAAATCCCCGATCTGACAGTTCCTTTAATTTTATACTGTCTATTACATTTTTATTTTCACCTGTACTAATTAACTAAATTTTCATTGATATTTTTAATATCATTTGTACCTTAATAAACCTTAATTTCGTCCTTGAAATTATTTCCTAGGATCCCTCATAGGTCTGGGGTTGTCAACTGTCTATGCAGTGACTTCCCAATACAGTCACCCATCGCCGTGGTTTTGGCTCCTTTAACTCAGTTACATTTTATTTCTTTTATTTTTTCTTAATTTTTCTTAGTCTTTATTTCATCAATTTATGTCTCCTCACCCTAGTTTAAGTGTAGTTCCAAACATTTTGACTGTCCGAACAGACGTTAGTCGTCAAAACAGTAGAATGTACGGACTACCTACTGTGAGGGCATTACAATTCTTCCCCTCTAAATAAAAATTTCATCCTCGAAATTTACCTAATGTGAAGAGCTGAGGGAACTACTGCCTCATCGTTTCCTCGCTCTCCCATGTTACCTCTTCTGTATTGTAGTGTCTCCATAGGACTTTTACTAGTGGAATACTCTTATTTCTGAGCTCTTTTACTTCCTGTGCTAAGATTCTGATTAGCTCTTCTTCATATGTGAAGTCAGGTTGCACAATTATCTCTTCTGCTGAAATGACGTGTGAAGAATCTGATCTGTATCTCCTGAGCATCGACACATGGAACACATTGTGAATCTTGTCCAGCTCAGGTGGTAAGGCTAGCCTGTAGGCTACTGGACCCACACGTTAAATGACATCATATGGATCAATAAACCAAGGACTTAACTTACCTTTCTTACTGAATCTTAACACTTTCTTCCAAGGTGATACCTTGAGAAACACCTTATCACCAACCTCATACTCTATGTCTTTTCTTTTCATGTCAGCATAGGATTTTTGTCTATCTGAGGTGACTTTCAAGTTGTCTCTGATTAGCTTCACTTTTTTCTCTATCTGTCTCACTAGGTCTAGGCCCACTATTTTCTCCTCACCCATTTTTGTCCAGCATAAGGGAGTCCTGCATCTCCTCCTATACAACGCTTCATAAGGAACCATTTTTACGCTGGCATGGTAGATGTTATTGTAAGCAAACTTTACCAAAGGAAGATATTTCTTCCAACTTCCTTCAAAGTCAATAATGCAGCTCCGAAGCATATCCCCTAACAACTATCATGTAATTCATGTTATGTCATTATTATCAATATTTTAACATTTATACAATTTACTAAGTTCTAAGGGTTTCCTGAATCACCCTTTCGGACTGTCTATATGTTTGAGGATGATAAGCCGTACTGAAGTGTAGTTGAGTGCGTAACGACTCCTGTAACTTCTTCCAAAACATAAAAGTAAACCTCGGGTCTCCGTCAGATATGATCGATGTTGGCACTCCATGTAGCTGTACTATCTCACTTTTATAGATTCCTGCTAATCTTTCCAGTGAGTAGTCAGTTCTGATAGGTAGGAAGTGTGTTGACTTGGTTAATTTGTCCACAATCATCCCAGATGGTATCATGCTTCTTTTGTATCAATGGCAGCCCAGTGACAAAATCCATAGTGATTCTGTCCCATTTCCACTCTGGTTTAGATATAGGTTGCAACAATCCTAATGGAACCTGATGCTCAGCCTTAACCTGCTGGCATGTCAGACATCTGGTCACAAAATCACTAATCTCCTTCTTCATTCCAGGCCACCAGTACTGTGCCTTCAGGTCATAATACATCTTGGTACTTCCTAGGTGCATAGCATGGAAGCTACTGTGCGCCTCTTTTAAGATATTCTTCTTCAGTTCCTCATCTCCTGGTACACAATTTCTGCCTTTATAATATAAGCACCCATCTACTTTCAGCTTATAATTAGTCTCCTTCCCCTCTTTAACTCTGCCTATAACAGTTATCAACTTTTCATCCCTTGTCTGTGCTTCTTGTATTTGCTATAGTAAGTTTGGCTTTACATGCAACTCAACCAAAATAGTCCCATCTGGAACTAAGGATAAGTGAACATTCAGTGCTCTTAAAGCCATCATGGATTTCCTACTCAGTGCATTAGCCACTACATTTGCCTTTCAAAGGTGATAGTCAATCGCACAGTCATAATTCTTAAGGAATTCAATCCATCTCCTCTGTCTCAGATTAAGTTCCTTCTAGGTTGGCAAATACATTGGACTCTTGTGATCCGTGTATATATAACACTTCTCACCATATAGGTAATGCCTCCATATCTTCAATGCAAATATTATTGTCGCCAAATCCAAATCATATGTTGGGTAGTTCTTTTCATGTGGCCTTAGCTGTCTGGAAGCATAGACAACTACTTTCCCTTCTTGCATCAGAACACACCTAAGCCCATTGTGAGAGGCATCACTGTAGATCACATAGTCTTTCCCTAACTCTGGTTGTATCAACACTGGAGCTTCTGTGAGCATAGCCTTCAATTTCTCAAAACTAGCTTGGCATTTGTCATTCCAGTTAAACTTGACATTTTTATGTAGTAACTTAGTCAGTGGGGCTACTATAAGGGAGAATCCCTTCATAAATCTCCTGTAGTATCCTGCTAACCCAAAGAAGCTTCTGACCTCTGTTATATTTCTGGGAGGCTTCCATTCAACTGCTGCTTCAATCTTCTTTGGATTTACCCTGATTCTATCTGCTAATACAATGTGTCCAAGGAAAGATATCTCATTTAACCAGAAGTCACACTTGGACAACTTGGCATAGAACTGCTTTTCCCACACTGTCTGTAGTACTACTCTCAGATGTTTAACATGTTCCTCCCAGTTCTTAGAATACACCAAAATATCATTTATAAAGACCACTACAATCCGATCCAAGTAGGGATGGAAGATACGGTTCATGAGGTCTATGAAAGCTGCTGGTGTATTTGTCAGCCCAAATGGCATTACTAGGAACTCATAGTGTCCATATTGGGTCCTGAAAGTAGTTTTTGGCACATATGTCTCCTTTACCCTTAACTGATGGTAGCTTGATCTAAGATCTATTTTGGAGAATACACTGGCTCCCTTTAGTTGATCAAACAATTCATCTATCCATGGTAAAGGATATTTGTTTTTTACAGTCACCTTATTCAATTGCCGGTAATCTATACAAAACCGTAGTGTACGATCCTTCTTCTTCACAAATAACTCTGGTGCTCCCCACAATGACACACTTGGGCGTATGAAACCCTTATCCAGTAGCTCTTGTAACTGAACTTTCAACTCTCTTAGTTCAGTAGGTGCCATCCTATATGGAGCAATGGAAATCGGTGCAATACCTGGCATAACCTCTATAGCAAACTCCACTTCTCTATCTCGTGCTAAACCCGACAACTCTTCCGAAAATACATCCAAAAATTCACATACAGTGGGGATGTCCTGTAAACTCGAGCTAGTCTTACTAGTGTCAATGATATGTGCTAAGAAAGCCTCACAGCCTTTCCTCATCAATCTTCTGGCTACTGTGGCTGATATAATGGTAGAAAAATAACCTGTTCCTTCACCCATGACTACAATCTCATTCCCATCTGTTGTCTGTAATGAAATCCTCTTCAATCAACAATCTACCATCACCTAATGACGTGATAACCAATCCATTCCCAGTATCACATCAAACTCATGGAATGGTAGTTTAATCAAGTCAGCTGGAAACTCATAACCCTGTATCTTCAGAGGATAACCCTTATAGACCTTCTTCACCACGACACTATAGCCTAAAGGGTTAGTAACTTGTATGTCCTCCTTTAACTCCTCTATCTATACCCCTCTATCAACTGGTGGTGTAATACACACATATGAATGTGTGGAGCCGGAATCAATCAGTGCACATACTAACATATCATAAAGAGGAAATGTACCTCTAATGATATCTGCTGGATCTGGCTCCTCCCTAGCCCTCATAGCATAAGCACGAGGTGCTACCCTGACTTCCTGCCTCTGAACTATCTCTGCAGTAGGCCTCTATGATGGACTAGCTGTATCGGGCCTCGTAGGTCTTCTACCCCTCTGTGCTGCTGGGGTAGACCTCTCTGTATGGGGGGGAGCAGTGGGAACACTAGCACTCCTCTATGAACAATCCTTCAAGAAGTGATTTGTAGACCCACATCTGAAGCATCCCCCAGTCTATAATCTACACTCTCCTCGGTGGTTCCTCCTATAGTGTGTATAGGCTTGTATTGGGGCTTATCCCCATGTAGCTACACCTGGAGAACTACCCACTGATACACCAGGCTATCCTCCTCTCCTCGGAGCAAACCAAGATCTCTACCTCTTACCTCGACCCTGAGTCTGACCCTGAGACTCCTTGGTCTTCTTACTATCAGTGGTTGTTGAACTAGACTGACCATGTAATGCCTTCACTTTAGGTAATCTGTACATTCTACTATTCCGATGACTAATGTCTATTCAGACAGCTAGAATGTCTGAAACTACACTTAAACTAGAGTGAGGAGGCATAAATTGACTGAATAAAATCATTAAGTACCCTTACCCTTCTGTAAGGTATAACATGATCCCGTAGAATACCTAATGAACTACCGCACTTCACCTACCGATAACTCATTAAGTACCCTACAAGGGATTTTAAAATAATTTTCTTATTTTTTTTATAAGTGGTGAGCATTTCTAAATAGATATTAAAATATTTAATTAAAGTTGGAAACTAGTTAAAATTTTTGGCCCATTTTATTTTTCCGTAATTTTTATAAAAATTTCGACAGAGTGCCATCTGTATTTTGAGAAAACAGTTCTTCAAATACCTGAAAAAAAGCACTTCCAATAATTTTTCTCAACAACTTCTTCAAATTCACAACAATCTTAATCAATTTCAACACATTTATCAACTTCCAAAATTCAAATCCACCCTTTCCAAATCCAATAATCATCAAAATACTGTCAATCAATATTATGCATTCATATTTCATTAAAGATAAACAATTTATATATACATCATACTAAAATTTACATTAAGAAAATCCAAACTAAAATTTATTATAAATTTTATACAAACTTTGTACAAGCTGCTCAAGACCCATTTTCACATGTCCATACATTTACGTATATTACATACATCAAAATAAATTTCTACAGTCAGGGTATAAAATATACCCGATATAACTTCAAGGTAAGTCGCTCCACAATCCTCAGCAGCTCACTCTGCTGCTCCTCTAGTCTCTAAATCTGCGACAGCAATAACAGCCATCGCTGAGTACTAGGACTTAGTGGTGCACAACATACTAAAATAATCTTTATGCAGAATTTAAATCATATTTATTCAAAAAAAATTGGACTGAACATGAGAGTTAAACACAAAACATGAATTATGAGATTTTAATCCAAATAATTTCATTTCAAAGTGTCAAAACCTATTTCATAAAACTCACAGTTATATCATGCCATTCGAAACAAATATAATCTCAATAGCCAGAGGCTAAGGAGAAGTCACATCACAAGGCTAGCTAGCTCAAATATATGGATATCCATTCAATTTCTTCTTCTACTGGCACACACCTCAACACTTCAGCCAGAGAAAGAATCAAAATTCGAAACTTATTACCCCCACTAGTCATGCTAGTGAGGTGTTCAAATATATGGTCATGACACTGTGGTTTCAAAACTTAACTTAACAATTTACTAAACATTGCCATTTCAACTATACACAAATAACTTTCAACAATTTAAATCAAAAACATCATAAATACTTCATCATAGTAATGTCACAATTCAATATTTCAAATTATTCAAAACAATATGCAGAAGATAATTTACAAAAAATTATACGTTGTGCACAAACCTTAAGCGAGTCGCCTCTTGGCCTTGACTCGATTCTTCGTGTTCCTTCCTGGTATTCTTTTTTACTGAAACACACAGTTTCACAGTGTTTTAGTATCATAACTTAGCATAAATCCAAAAATAAATTTAACTTCACTTTTACCTAGCTCTAATGTGCTAAACTCAACGTTCTTTAAATTTTGTATTTCAGGGTTACTATTCACTACATTATTCAAGTCAATTTGTTGACTTTCTAAGGCATAATAGCTATGGGAATTCCAACTTCACCCACATACCACATTTTAGTCACTAAATTTGTTGGTTTTGGTTGTTTACTCAAATTCTAAGTCTTCTAGGCAAATTTGTAAATTTTCAGTTTTGGTGTCTTAAGTTGCACTGTTCCATTGGTCACTTTTCTGTTAGAATTTGGTAGAACTTCCTTCATAGAAAATGCTCCCTATTGTCTTAACTAAATTATCCTTTTTGAATCACTCCATTTGGAGTTTTGTAGCTCAAGTTATAGCCATTTGAACCATGGTTGCCGGATTGGACTTAACCCAGAATTCTGGGCAAATTTTGGTTTTGGTAGTTTTAAGTCACCAAATTTGGGTGGCCAAATGACTTGGTTAATGGCATAAATTGGGTTTGTGTTCTTCATGAAAGTTTTAGGTCTATATCTCATCTATCCACTGGTAAAATTTCAGGTGATTTAGACCTGCCTAGCTCAAGTTATGGCCAAATGAACAAATACGGTCAGTTTGTACAGGGCAGACTGAGATTTTCCGAATTTGGTCAATTTGTTCACTAGGTTTTGGTCACTTTTTGGGCATGGTTCCTAAATGAAAAATGTGTCATTTAGTGTCTATTTTCATTCCCAATTGGTCTCATACCAATTGGACTTGTAAATTTTCATTTTTGGTCCCTCAAAGGGAACTTGGTCCTACTGCTAGCAGCATGACCACATTGAATCCGAATCTAAACTCAATTCAAACACTTCCAACCCACTTCATTTGGTCTCAAATGACCATTTCTCACTTCAAACTAGGTCAAAGACATCATTTATCAATTTCTCACATTTTTGTCTCTGAACCCTAAGTGTCCAAAACCCTAGTTCATAAATTCTTTGCATTTAGCTAATTCAAAGCCTTTAACTATAATCACTCAACTACTTGAGGTTCATATTCCCATCTAAATCAATCAAACCATGCAAATCACACTCCCCACCATGCTGGCCTAAATTCACTTATAATCCACACTTTTAATTTGTCTCAACTTTCTCATAATTTACAAGCTATTTCACTAACTACACATGAATTAAATTTAGGAAATAGAGAGTTAAAACTCTAACCTTTGCTTTGGATTCCCAAAGCTTCAATTTTCTATTTTTCTTCCTCTTTCTTTCTTCTATACTTCTTGTCTAGGGTTCTTGAGAAGCTTTCTAGGGTTTAGGGTTAATTTTAGTGAAAGAACATCAAGTTATTCAAGGTTGAATAACTCTTTAATGGTGGACAATCATGGAGAAGGGAGAGAGAGTGAGGGCGGCAACATGGATGAGGAAGAAGTACTTTTTGGTTCTTTTTTTTCCTTTATTTTCTTGTATTTTTATCCTATGGAAGACCATAAATCCAATTAAATTAAATTTATTAATTATAATCTTTATGGCATCATGCATGATGTCATCTCCCTTCACTTTTTCATTTTCTTTTTATTTATTTATTTATTTTTCTATTAGTTCTTTAATTTAATTCCCGACTCCGAAATTTTCTTTTCTCTGATTTTATTTGACAGTTAGGTCAGGAGTCAGCTCTCGGGGTCAATTGACCAAATTGCCCCTCGCCGGTTCGACCCGGTTTGCAAATAATTCAATATTTCTTCCAACTCCCTGACCTAATTATTTGACTGACTTAGCAATTCTTTTTCGTGATTTTCTCTTTTCTACTGTGTTTGTAATAGTCTTAAGGACCGCGGCGTTACATTTTATGGTTCGAAATTTGAGTTTAAATCGACTTCGCAGTCCTTCCCGAGAAGGTCACCCATCACTGTGACTCTCGGCTCGTTTAACTTCTTATGTTCTATTTTTCTTATTTATACTTAACTAATTGACAATTACTAATTATTTGTGTTTATGGCTTATCTAGTTGTCTTAAGTGTAGTTCTAATCCCCTTAACTGTCCGGACCGACTTCGGTCACCGGAACAGTGAAATATACCAGGCTATACAAGTAGGGGTGTTATAACTGAGTTATAATTGATATTAAAAATGTTAAAAAAAATTCAAGAAAATTAGTTAATCGGTACAAATAAAAATAACCCGATGAGTATAATGAAGGGTAGTTTGGTCATTTCAATTCCAGAGTTGAATTTTAACCTAAATGTCTATCAAAAAGAGTTAGAATGAAATAATTAAAATGAATTAAATTATGAATTTGTGTAATAAAAAATGAGTAGAGAAAAAGAAAGAAAATAAAATTTAAATACTAATTATGACATAAGCATACATAATGTCATAAAGGGGTAAATTAAAATTTTAACCAATTAAAACCTAACACCTAAATTTAAATGGATAAATGTGTGTATAAGAGATAAATTGACCAAAAAGAAAATCCATCTTCTTCCTTGAGAAACCATGGTCGAACCTCTCTCCTAATATAGATTCCACCATTTTTCTTCCTTGCAAGCTTGATTCCTCCCCTTTCTCACCATAAAACCCTAAACTCCATTCATTAAAAATCATCCCCACACCAAGAGGAAGATTTTAGTTATCAAAAAGTGAAGAAATTCCAAAGTTTAGACAAGTCAATAATTGAGCTACAAGAGGTTAGTGCAATATATAACCTTTTTCCTTCTTTAAGCATTGTTAGCTCATTAAATTGAGTTGAAATTTCTTGAAATTGAAAGAAAATGATGGGGGTATGAAAAGCTAAAATTTGGCAGCCATGATAAGAATTGGGGGCTTGATATTTTGATGAAATTAATTTTGTTTATTAGTGATATTGATGAGTATATGTGATAAATGAGTTGATTAGCATGTGTTTGCATAA
The DNA here is from genome assembly GCF_030052815.1 of Hevea brasiliensis. Taxonomy (NCBI): domain Eukaryota; kingdom Viridiplantae; phylum Streptophyta; class Magnoliopsida; order Malpighiales; family Euphorbiaceae; genus Hevea; species Hevea brasiliensis. The sequence continues at coordinate 72,327,964 of NC_079497.1, forward strand.
AAATTTAGAAATTGGAGCTAGGGCTTTGCCCTAACCTTTGGGAATTTTGTATATGACATGAAATTAATGATGTTGAGATTGGTTGTTGACTATTAGAAGTGCCATATATATCAAATGAAGTTTGGGAGTTGGAGGAATTAAAATTGGGAGTGCAAATTCTCTTGTAGGAAATTCGGACCTATGAGTCCTGTGAGGCTTTTGAATCATAAATAGAGTTGTGTTGCTCCAATTGGTATGAGGCAAATTGGAGATGAAACTAGGGTCATAATTCCCCATTTTTCATGAAGAAACCATGCCCAAAAACTGTCCCTAACTTGGCCTAAAATTGGCTTGAATCCGAGTAACCCTAATTTGGACCTGGAAAAATGACCAAATGAACAATAAATGTTCAAATATAACTTACACTAGGAATGTCAGAATGACCTGATTCTTAAACCATTGGAAAGGTTAGACATAGGAGTACATTTTTCATGGATAATATAGAACCCAGATCTGCTTCTAACCATGTTAAATTGTTAGCACAAGTTAAATTAACAAAACTATCCAAAATCAATCTACCCAGAATTTGTTGGACTTAGGCTCACCCGACCAGTTTTGTTAAAAATGCCATAACTTGGTCTAACAAATTGAAAAAGCAATGAAACCAGTGACTAAAGTTTTATAAGACATATATCTACAATATTGATGTTTTGACCAGAACCCAGAACCCAAGGGAACTAAGTCAAATTATTAGAGCAAATTAGTTAACCAAATCCTAGAATTTGCCCCAACTACCTCCTGACCCCAAAACAGAATTTATATCATGAATTTCACTTGAAAATCCCAAATAAGATGAGCCAAACTATTCTAGAAAACTAAGAAATATGGCTTCACTTTGATTTAGAAACTTTTCTTAAAATTTGAGTGTAAGAATCCTAAAATGAGAGTCAAAACCACTGACCAGGCCAGTTAATTTGAGTGTAAGAACCTGGAATCCTGTAGACACAGGGTACCTAAGTCCAGGCCAGTTAATTTGCTATAATTAATTCTACAAGACCTAAAAAATTGTAATTCAAAATTTTGAGTAATCATAAGACATAGGGTAATAATTTCTATGAAGAACATTAGCCTAAAAGTGGATGTAACATGTCCAAATAATTAGGAAAACATTGACTCTAGAATTTGCCTAGTTCTGGAACTTGAGTGAGTTAAGGAACCAGTTTTGGTTATTTGACCATAACTTGAGTTCTAAAACTTCAAATGATATGATTCAAAAAGAAAAACAAAGACAAGACATAAAGAGAAACTTCCATGAAGGAAGTGTAGCCAAACAGTGGCTACATCTTGGTTAATTTGCTAGGAGAAAATAAGACACCAAATCTAGACCTAAAGAAAGGTTCAAGATATTATTTGATACATGACATGTAAATTACCTATATGAATTCCTAAATGTATAAGTTACACGAAAATGAAGGGGGAACCTATTCTTCCACTATAAATTGACATGAAACTACTATAAAGCACTAATAGTGCATGACATGAAATGATAAGATCGTAAGTAATTAATAATACTAATTTGCCCAAAGTATATCTAGACTTATTTATATAGCATGGATAGATTGGTATACCAATTAGGGACTACAGATTGCAGTACTGCCCACAAGAATAATCATTGATAGATAATATATGTCTGATATGATTGTTCTGCAGGCTTTATGCCTGCCCGTTGGCCATTGTGCCTGATTTTATTTCTGGCTTTATGCCTGCTCGCTGGTCTTGTGCCTGACATGACAAATGTATACATGTTAGACATACGAATGTTTAACTAGTATACTCCCGTGTATCCAGTCTTTATAGTTTGTTATAGGTCATTTGGGCACAGATATCAGTAATAAACTTTAAATTTTAAATAATTACATGAAGAGATTACAGATATGAGTAATAAGACTGAACATGGAATAAATGAATAGAAAATATCCTTATTAACTTAATTGCTTCCAAAGTTCTATAAACATGTAAAAGACTCTAAACTCATGAAATGTATATTTCTTTATAAAGTTATACGTGGAATAAATATTTCAATTATTTAGTTATTTTTATTTTAATTTATGCACCACTAAGCATTATGCTTAGCGCGATGGATTGTTTCCTCACGTAGGTAGAGGAGACTACCACCAGCAGTCGTAGCAACAATAATAGACTCTAGCTAGGATCTTGACCAGATCTGCTATAGTATCAGTGTCACCTCAGCAGTCCGTTTTAGTAGGGCTCATGTAAATTTAGATTTTTCATTTTGATCATTGTACATAAGTAAATGTTGTAAATTATTTTGAGACATGTAATTAAATTTTGGATTGTATATAATTGTACGTTATTGTATGTAATGTTATGTGAATGAAATGAAAGTTTATTTTCTTGAAAATTTTATGTGTAATGATATTATATGGTACATGAATAATTGATATGATAAATGATGTGATGAAATAGATAATAATTGATCTTAATAGGTAAATAAGAAAACTCACCATGCACTAATAAAATAGAGGAGACTCTATCTGGGTCTCCACCAAAAATAAGATGTGATAAAAAAAAATCTACATGTAAGATAATGAAATTAAATAGACATTAAATTAATATTGTACACAACAAGACAGGATAGGGTTCTCCGACACCGAATGTAGCACACCTTGCTCGACTACACTGTAGACAGGTGAGGGGTGTTACAGACCAGATCCAGAACCCCTGTTATGTTGCCTGTCCCTCCTGGACTGCTCCTTATTTCTGACTCTCTCCACATCGAGAGCTGATGCTACTAACAAGGAGAAGTCTGTGAAGTGGTTAGATGTGACTATCAGTTTGATGTTATCATTTAATCCATCCTCAAACCTCCTGCACCTATCAACCTTTGTGGGCATTATTTCCAATGCATATCCACTGAGTCTCATGAATTCCTACTCATATTCGGAGACTATAAGCTGCCTCTGTCTCAGTGCCATGAATTCTCTCCTTCTGGACTATAAATACACATGGCTGACTTATTTCTTCCTAAATTTTGCCAAGAAGAAATCACAAGTGATCTGTGCAGGCTGTACTACCCTCGATACTGTCACCCACCACTGATATCCATCCTCCTGAAGTAATGACAGCACACTCCAATTGCTGCTCTGGGATGCAGTGGAGCTGCTGCAAAACCCTCTCTGTCCTCTCCATCTAATACTCTACAGCAGCTGGATCATCCTCCTTCTTACTCTTGAAGTCAACTGCTCCATATTTCTGCAGTCTTTCCAATGGGGACCTGTGTACAGGTTGCTGCTGTAGGGGTGCTAGTGGCTGTACAAGTGGCGGTGGTTGTGGCTGAGGTTGTGGAGGTAAAGGTGGCTATGGCTGAGGTATGGCTCCGGTGACCTGAAGGAGCAACTGTGTCATCTATTCTAGGAAGGCCTGTTGTGCTCTACCCGCAACACCCATAGATGACTAGGCTCTGATGCTTCGCTCCCTACTAGGAGCATGTGTAGGTGCGTGACTCTCTACCTCCTCCTCGATCGGTCTAGGAGACCCGTGCTTTGAAGAATCAGATGCCATCGATCCTATAAAAAAGACAAAGAACATATCTGCATTAGTATCACCTCGACTCTATTTAAAGGCCCATGCACATGATGCAAACTATTTCTTTCTATCTATCTAGGTCTAGAATTTCATAAACTTCTGCTCTGATACCACTAAATGTGATACCCCTTACCCATCTACAGTGTAGCCGAGTAAAGCGCACCACATTCGGTGCCGGAGCATCCTATCTTATCTTGTCCTATCTATTGTTACTTTTAAACTTCAGAGACAACATGTGGTAAATTTTTTTTTATCACAAATTATTTCTGTTGATACCTGGGCAGAGCCTCCTCTGTTTTATTAGCATCTGGCAGGTTCTACTATTCACCTGTTAAAAATAATTTCATATCTATCTCATATTTACATATACATCATGTCATATCATATCATTTCTACTTATATAATTTCAAGAAAATATATTTTTCATTCATTCATTCATATGAAATTCATCTACAATAATTTACAATTTCAAAATTGAATTACATATCTCAAAAAGATTTACATCATTTATTTATATACAATAAACAAAATGCAAAACTAAATATACATGGGCCCTACCAAAACTACTCTGCTAAGGTGACTAATAGACAATGTCAGATCTAATCAAATCTCTGTCAGTGCACTACTGCTAAGGTTGCCGTTGTGGCTGTGCCTGGTCTCCAGTACCTACGCGATGTAAAACCAATGCGCTAAGCGAATTACTTAGTGGTGCATAACTTTAAAGTAAAATAACTGAGTAATTAAAAATAATAATTCTAGGCTAATTTCATAAATTCTAAGTCAGTTATGAATTTTCTGCACTTTGGAAACAATTAAATTTATCAGTATCTTTTCTGTTCATTTCTCATATTTTCAGTCTTAATTAATTTATAATAGTGCCCAACTAACCTATAACAGATTATAAGGCTGGATACACAAGAGTATACTGGTTAGACCTCCATGTGCCTACCCTGTATACAACTGTCATATCAGGCACAAGGCCAGTAGACAAGCTTTCAAAGCCAGAAATGAAATTAGGCACAATGGCCAACGGGCAGGCATAAAGCCTGTAGAACAATCATATCAGACATATTTTTTCGATCAATAATTATTCATATAGGCAGTACTGCTATCTGTATTCCCTAATTGGTATACCAATCGATCCAAACTGTATATATAAGCCTAGATTTACTTTGGGCAATTAAACTAGAGTGAGGAACCATAATAACTCAAATATTAATAAGAAAAACTTAGGAAAAATTTTAGAAATAAAATACAACCAAGTTAAATGAGCCGGTGCCCTAGCGATGGGTAACCTAGTGGGAAGTTGCAGTCCTTGCAACTGGGAGCCCAAAACCCGGGAGAAAATTCATAAAATAATTTTTGGGACTCCAGAGAAAAGTCATTGAGGTTTCTATGGCATTAGAATGCCAAAAAAAAATGCTTAAAAAAATTTTTAGATCGATATAGACGATTTTGGCTCAATAAGCCAAACGGAGGGCATTTTGATCATTTCGTCTTCAGAGATGATTTTTAGACGACTTGTCCAGTTAAGTAAATAATTATTATGAACTAAAATATAAATAACTATTGCTAAAATTTAACTGAAAATGAGTAGAAAAAAAAGGGAAAGAAAAATTAAAGAAATAGGGAATTATGGCATCATATGATGTCATTAAAAGTGCTCCCACCAATCACATTTAAACAAGCCATTACTCACCAATTAAAAAGAGGTAAATACAACTAAAATGAGGTAAAAATAAAAACAAAATCTGCTACCATCCTCTTCATTTCAGCCTGCTCCCTCCCTCTCACTCCTTTCACCATTGTTGATCAAAACATCTCACTAGAATTTCTTGATAAACCACCATAAGTTTTAAACTTGCTTCACAAAACCTCTTCCTCACCCCTTAAACTCTCTTTAACCAGAAAAAAGAAGAAGGAACAAGAAGGTTTTGCAAACTTGGGAGTTAGCTCCAAGAAGGTTAGTGTCCAATTCCTTTCATTTAAATTCTTGTTAGAATGATAAATTTGAGCTAGGATATATGAAATTCCATTAAAAATAAATATGCTAAGGTGTTACCCTATTTTCGGCAACCATGGATTTGTTATGGTTTTGATGGTTTCTTTGGATTAAATGAGTGAATAGGCTGCCTTTGATATGATTGTATCACCCAAAACATTAGTTTATGAGTTTAGTGCAAGAAAATAAAACTTTGAAATTTTAAGGCTAGGGTTTGAAACTCAAATGTGGGGGTAGATGCAATTGAACACAAAATGATGTTGTAATGGTCATTTAGTGACCATTTAGTGTAGTTTTAATTGGAAATGGAGTGATTGGTGACATTAACTAATGTAGAGAATTAGACTGCCTTAAGTGTGCATTCTAGACCCTTTGAGTCCAGTGTGCTCTTGGGGTTATAACTCAAGCCAAGTAACTCCAATTAGTGCAAGGCTAATTGAAGGCTAGAATATACACAAAATGCAACAATTTTGATGAAGGAACCTGTCCCAAAAAACCAACCTAAGTGGCTCTAAAAATTGACCTAATCTAAGTGACCAATATGCAGTCCCTGGAAAATGACCAAATGAACAGTGTTCATTCATTTAGCCATAACTCATTTTAGAAAGGTCCAATTGACCTGAATTTTTACCAATAGAAATCTGAGACATAGCCCTACAACTTTCATGAAGAAATCAAACCCAAATTTTGACCATAACATGTCCAAAAACTAACCTGTAGTCAGTATACAAAAACTACAGAATTGATTCTGCCCAGAAATTCTAAAAAAATTGCAATCCAGCTAGTTATGGTCTTTAGGCCATAACTTGAGCTATAAAACTCCAAATGGAGTGATTCAAAAAAGAAATGCAGTTAGACACAATAAGGAACAACTTTAATGAAGAACATTTGGCCAAATTCTCACTATAGAATGGCCTAATGGAACAGTGAACTCTAGCACTCAAACCTAAAATTTCTGATTTATTCACCATTGGTTAGAAGTATGGATTGGCAACTAATTCCAACACTTTTGGAAACCAAAATGTGATAAATTTATGTGATTAGGACTTATGTAGCTATTATGCATTGAAAAGTCAATAATTTGACCTAAATAATAAAATGAATAGTAACCTTACATGTAAAGCATAAAAATTCAATCAATAACTTGGTAATGTGCCCTAGTACACCTAGTAAGATTGGTTTGGATAGGTTAGCATGCCAATAGGGTTCAGTTAGCAGTACTGTACATGGTATTATGTCATTCTGTGATTTTATGGCTTTTAGCCAATCTGATATTATGATGATTCTTGGCCTTGTACCTAATGTTATTGTAACACCCTACACTTCCGTAAGATGTAACATGATCCCGTAGTACACCTAATGAATTACCATACTTTGCCTACCGATAACACATTAGATATACTACAAGGGATTTTAAAAAAATTTTTGTGAAATTTAAATCATCACTTAAAATATGGTGTTATAAAACTTTTCAAAATTTCAACAGAGTGCCGGTTGTATTTTGAGAAAGCAGTTCTTCAAAACCTGCAAAGAACACAGTCCCAATATGTTTTCTCAAATATAACTTTAATAACTTCATTTGAACTCATAATTCAAATCTCAATAATCAAATCAATCTCCTCATAAAAGAAACATTTCATTGATTACAAGACTCAAAATTAATATTACAAAACTATTCAGATAAATGAAACCCCAAATTTACATTTACAATAATTTACATTTAATTACATACCAAAATATTTTACAAGAGTTTTTACACAACTACTCAAATAATTTACATACATATTATTATATGCATACATCAAAACCTATGTACATGGGTATACCTATGATATACCTGAAGCTGATCTGAATGTGTCTTCAAAGAAACTTACTCGCTGCTCTATGCTCTTCTTACCTGCAACAGCATACAAAGCTATCGCTGAGTGGTGAACTCATTGGTGCACAACTATAATTTAAAACATAGTATAATATACATTGACAAAATTTACAGCAAATAATTTGGAAATCTGAATACTCATCAAATTTCAAAACTCAAAATATTCATTGCCAATAATGTGAATCATTTGTATAAAATGGCTTTGATCATGAAATTCAATTTATCAAATCATGACTAACCATTTAGGTAATTCCAACAAAATCAATTATACATAAATCATAATTGAAATCACAATTCTTTACTATTCAAAAGCCATTTTGTATCTCAAAAACTATTATGTAACTTAAAAACCATTATGTATCTCAAAAATCATTATGTATCTCACTAACTATGCAAGACTAATCCGAAAGGGCCATCTTCGGGGTGATTCTAACTCCCTATGGTCGGGGAGGTCGAATCATCGTGCACAGTACACATCACAATAATGAATCTTCTGAAACGGCCATAGCGATAAAAAAAAAAAAAAAAAAAAAAAAAAAAAAAAAAACTTAGATCTAACCTCAAATTAGAGAAAAATCTAAGCCTGTGCACGTACCATGGTAATCAAAACACAACTAACTCCATTGTCTTCTCAACAAATGAGAGAGATGGGTAATAACCTAGTCAAGCATCTATAGTGAGATATAAAACAATATCACAATCCTTTTAGTGAGCATAAATCACAATACAATTCGATTCAAAGTCAATTCCAATATCCAATAAGTTTTATGCTCATCACAATTCAAATCATAAATTTGCATTTTTCCATGCAAATTGCCTATCACAATTCAAAACATGTTCTATCACAATTTTTCAAAACATAATTTATTCAATCCACAACAATGCTTAATAATTGTGGAAATACCATTTCACAAAGCTAAATTCATACATACTATAACAATTTCAATAATCATTGAATTAAATCTAATGCTTGTTAAACATAATACATAAGAAAAATATGTTATTTAATCATATGAAATATTCATAACAAAATCAGTTAAAAACTAGTTGTGCACAAACCTCTGATAACTGTCTCTTGGCTCTGACTTAGTGTTTCCTTCCCCTTCCATGAGTCTTTGCTAACTGAGAAACACAATTTAAAGTGTTTCAGTACTCATTTAAACGGTCTTTAACGATAATGCTTAATAATTAATTTATTGAATTCAACTATTTCCTTAGTCAACCTAAAATGTTGACCCTCGATGCATTCTAGGTGAATTAGGTTTTAATGTTACCAATATGTCACATTTGTAGCCTTTTAGTGTTGGTACATGTTACCAAATTCATTTCCATGTATATTGCATTTTATTGCAATTTGTCGGATTTCGGTATACCAATTTGACCTAGCTGGACGACCTAGTTCCCTTGGTTTTTGGGTTTTGGTCAAAACTAAAAACTTGTAGATCTATGTCTTATTGCACGCAGGGCAAAATTTCAGGTCATTCTGAGTTTACTAGACCAAGTTATGGTCATTTTACTATTGCTGATCAGAATGTACCAAAATTGGTCACTTTAGGTCATTTTAGGTTCGGCCAGTTTTTGGACCCGAACTTGTGTAAGCTGTTTGACTTGCTTATGGTCATTTCTGGGCTTTGGTGTCTTCATAAGAGTTGTAGATATATGTCTTAGCTATTCATGGTCAAAATTTCAGGTCAATTGGACCTGTTTTGAGTGAGTTATGGCCAAAATACTAACTGCTGCCCAAATGGTCAATTTTCAGGCCTTAAATGCACTAATCCGGATTTGGTCATTTTTCAAGTTACCTTACAAGCAGAATTTTGGTAAGCTTCCTTCATGAAAGTTGGCACTTTTTGTGCCTAGTTTCACCTCCAATTGGTCTCATACCAATTGGAGCCACACACTTAAGGTTCTAGGCTAATATACACACTGCCCTATAGCAACACTCTTCATTACATACCAAATACACTTTTAACACTTACCAAACTACACATTCATGCCAATTCTGGTTCGTACCATAATCTAAACACATTTCACAATATATTTTTTGTCACTTTGGCAGCTTATAACCACACTCAATATGCACCATATAGTACAGAATTTTTGAAGCTCAAATTACAAACAATTCAATCACCTAACCTAGCTCATTTACATGTCCAACCTCACACCTTCATACATATACACAAGCTGCCATAACAAATACCACAATTCAACATTAATATTCCATAAACCAAACATGAAATAACATTTTTATGGTTCACCATTCAAGCTGCCGATTCATACACCTCTCTCCATTAATTTCCAAGCTTCCAAATTCAAGTACACATTCACATATACTTAGTATACATCACCCAAATTAATTCCTAAACACATAAACACTTAATCAATCTTTTAATCTACCATTTACAAGCAAGAATAAACTGCCCTTAAGGAGTTTCCATGGCTTCCAAAAATAAACATCTCCTTTTAAACATCAAACCTCAAAAATCTCTCCATAATTCAAGTACCCATAACATCCTTACGAGGGAAGTTGGGATAGATACCTCCCACTAGCAGAATTTGCATACAACAATAGCTACCAAGCTAGCATCCAAATGGCCCCGTATGAAGCATTGTATGGGAGGAAATGTAGAACTCCAGTGTGTTGGACTGAATTAGGCGAAGACAAACTGATAGGGCCAAACCTGGTGAAACAGACTGAGGGGAAAGTAAAGCTAATTAAAGCCAATCTGAAGGTTGCCTCAGACAGACAGAAATCTTATGCTGACTTGAAGAGAAAAGAAATAGAATATGCAGTTGGCGACAAAGTGTTCCTCAAGGTGTCACCGTGGAAGAAGGTACTAAGGTTTGGAAGAAAAAGTAAGTTAAGCCCTAGGTTCATTGGCCCATATGAAGTCATTGAACATGTGGGTCCAGTGGCCTACAGGCTAGCTTTACCATCAGAGCTGGACAAAATCCACAATGTGTTCCACATATCTATGCTAAGAAGATACCGCTCAGATCCTTCACATGTCATCTCCATGGAAGAAATTGAAGTACAACTGGATTTGACATATGAAGAAGAACCCATATGGATCCTGGCTCAAGAAATGAAAGAGTTGATGTCACACCCTACCCCTCTGTAAGGCATAACATGATCCCGTAGTATACCTAATGAATTACCAAACTTCGCTTACTGATAACCCATTAATTACACTACAAGGGATTTTAAACATTTTCTTACTTCATTTTACACTGGTGAGCACTATTTACAAGTGTTAAAAAAAATTTTAACTGAAGTGGAACAGCTAACACATTTGAAGAATTAATAATTTCTGTAAGAATTTTGGCAGAGTGCCATCTGTATTTTGAATAAAACAGTTCTTCAAAAACCTGTAAAAAAGCACTTCAATTATTTTGTTCAATCCCCAAACTCCAATATTCAATCAACACAATAAGTTTCTCAACAATTGTCAACTCAAATCCATAATGATTTTCTAGTGTTTTCAAAAGCTGAGATAAAAGAAATATATCACAATATTTACAAACCAAAATAATTTACAAATTTAGTTTACAACTTTAATGTATAATTTTAATTTACAACTACTCAAAACCAAGAATAATATATGCATACAGTGAACATACATTACAATACAAAATGTAAAGTATGGTATACTCAATATACCCGATGAACTCTCAATGAAGCACTAGCAGCCTAGTCTGCTGCCCTGTCAGTCTGTCTACCTGCGATAGCAATGACAAGCTATCACTGAGCCAATGTCTCAGTGGTGCACAATATTAACAAAATGCAACTTTAAATCACAAATCATAAGTCGTATAAACAGTGGATACTTAAAACCATAGTTAAATTCAAAAACAGTGAACGTCATAAAGAATTTAAACTCCATTTCACAATATCATAATAAATATCAATAAATAATACACACAGCTTAATCATGTTCCAAAGTCCAATTCATCCCAAGAGCCGATGGCTAATGAGGAATAACATAGCAAGCTAGCAATAATATGAGTACTCATTCTATTCGTCCTCAACAGGCACACACCTCAGCACTTCAGCCAGAGAGGGAATTCAAAGTCAATTCATCCCACTAGACAAGCTAGCAAGGAATTCAATCAATATACATGATAGCTGTGATTTCAAACCATTTACAATTTTTTTCAAGCAATAAGTATCCATCAAATATCATTAAGACAATTTTTCACAATTTAAACAATAATAAACAATTTGTCATAATTCATTTCAATTGAAAATTCAAAAGAAGTAACTGTTGCGCACAAACCTCTGATAAATGTCTCTTGGTCCTGACTCAGTGTTTCCTTCCCCTTCCCTGAGTCTTTGCTAACTGAAACACACAATTTGAAGTGTTTTAGTACTCATTTATACTGTCTCTAACAAAAGGCTTAATAATTAATTTATTGAATACTATTATTTCCCTTAGTCAACCTAAAATGTTGACCCTCGATGCACTCTAGGTGAATTAGGTTTGATGTTACCAATATGTCACATTTTATAGCCTTTTAGTGTTGGTACATGTTACCCAATTCATTTTCAAGTATATTGCATTTTATTGCAATTTGTCAGATTTCGGTATACTAAATTGACCTAGCCGGATGACCTAGTTCCCTCAGTTTTTGGGTTTTGGTCAAAACTACAAACTTGTAGGTCTTTGTCTTATTGCACGCGGGGCAAAATTTCAGGTCATTCTAAGTTGTGTAGACCAAGATATGGCCAATTTACCAATGCTGGACAGAATGTACCAAAATGGTAACTTTAGGTCATTTTTAGGTCACTTTTGGTTCGGCCAGTTTTTGGATATGAAATTGTGCAAGCTATTTGGCTTGGTTCTAGCCATTTCTTGGCTTTGGTGTCCTCATAAGAATTGTAGATATATGTCTCAACTATTCATGGTAAAAATTTAAGGTCAATTGGACCTGTTTTGAGTAAGTTATGGTCAAAACACTAACTACTGCCCAAATGGTCAATTTTCAGGCTTTCAAAGCACTAATCCGGATTTGGTCATTTTTCAAGTCACTTTCTAAACAGAATTTTGGTAATTTTCCTTCATGAAAGTTGGCACATTTTGTGCCACCTCCAATTGGTCTCATACCAATTGGAGCCACACACTTAAGGTTCTAAGCTAAAACATACACCGCCCTATTACAATTTTTTCATCCTTTACCAATTACACATCCTATGCTTACCAAGTTCACTCTTCCATGCCAATTCTGGTTTGTACCATAACATTAACACATTTAGCAACACATTTTTGGTCATTGTGGCAGCTTGTAACTGCTCTCAACACACACACTATAATACAAAATTTTCCAAAGTCCCATTTACAATAATTAAAGTCCCATTTACCACAATTCAACCACATCAACATACCTCATTTCCAAGTCCAAATTCTAACAATTAAACACACACACACATGCTGCCATCTATGATAACATAATTCAATAATATTTCATGAACTCAAACACTTCAATCTTCTTCATGAGGCTGCCACAAGTTTACACATACCCATCAACCTCCATTTGCAATTTTCAAGCTTACAAACCAAACCTTACTCATAGAATTCAACTACAATACAACCAAACATTTAAATCATCATTCAAACCACTATTTACATGCAAGACCAAACTGTTCATATTGAGGTTTCATGGCTGCTAAAAGGTACATCTCCATTAAAACATCAAACTTCAAAACTTCTTCCACAAATTAACTCACCACAACACCCATTCAAAGTTTAATGAAATAAGAATTAAAAATACATACTTACTACTTTTGAAATTCTTCAAAACCTCACCAAAACTTAACTTTCTTGCTGCCTATCTACTGCCCATGGTGTGAGGACAAATTTTAGTGAAGAAAGCTAATGGAAAAAGTGGCTAAAATATGCTTGCATGGAGCTTGGAGTGTGGATGTCCATGGAGGCTTTCTCCCAAGGTTTCGGCTAGTTTTTCTTCCTAAGGTTGAAGATGAATTCTGCACCTCCCATGTGTCCCTTTAGGTGTCCATTTGCTGAAATTAGTGGAGCACTAGTAAAGGTTTTAATGATTATTTATTTAGTTTTCAATTTTTGCACATTTTCCTCCTATCTTTTGCTATTTAGATTATGTACCACTATTTTAATTTTTCATAACATTTCTAAAGTGTAATATCATTTATTTTTAATGGACATTTAGGTCAAAAGACAATTTGGGGTGTCAAATGACCACAATGCCCCTATTCGGGTTGCATTCCCGATTTTTCGGTAACACCGAGTTTTGTCATTTTCTCGATTTCTCGTTTTTCTTTGTACTAATTAATTAATTTTTCTTTGATATTTATAATAATATTTATACTTCAATAGATGTTTATTTAAGTCCTAAAAATATTTTTCAGGGTTCCCCGCGGTCCAGGGCCAGTCAACGGTCCACGCCGCAACTTCCCGGTGCGATCACCCATCGCTAGGGTTCTCGGTTCGTTTAACTTGGTTACATTTCATTGCTATTATTTTTCCTTTGTTTTTATTGTATGTTCTTTTCTTGTATTTCATTATTTTATGTATCCTCATCAATATTTAAGTGTAGTTCTAGGCATTCTAGCTATCCGGACAGACATTGATCACCAAAACAATAGAATGCACTACCGAACATAGGGGTGTTATAATTCTCCTGCCCTTAAAATAAATTTCATCTCGAAATTTTACATAGCATCAGTCTCTGAACAACTATGGGTGCTGTCTCCTCATATTCTCTTCCAAGGAGAAACTTTAAGGAATACCTTATCACCTACTGCATATTCAATGTCTCTTCTCTTCAGATCAACATAGGACTTCTGACGGTCTGATGCAACCTTGAGTCGATCTCTGATCAATCTGATCTTTTCCTCTGTCTACTTAACAATTTCTGGCCCAATCATCTTTTTTTCACCTACTTCATCCCAACATAGGGGAGTTCTGCACTTCCTACCATACAAAGCTTCATATGGAGGCATCCCAATGCTTGATTGGTAGCTATTGTTATAAGCAAACTCAATCAAAAGCAAGTGTGTATCCCAACTACCTTCAAACTCAATCACACAAGCCCGTAGCATATCCTCAAATATCTGAATTACCCTCTCAGACTGTCCATCTGTCTGTGGGTGGAATGCTGTACTGAAGTTCAATCTAGTTCCTAGGGCTCTCTGAAGACTACCCCAGAATCTAGAAGTGAACCTAGGATCTCTGTCCATCCGAACTGGCAAAAAGTGAGCAGACTTGGTTAGTCTGTCCACTATAACCCATACTGCATCATGACTATTTTGTGTCCTTGGAAGTCCCATCACAAAATCCATAGTTATCCGTTCCCACTTCCACTCTAGTACAGGCAATGGATGTAACAAACCAGCTGGAACTTGATGTTCTACCTTTACTTGCTGACAAGTTAGGCATTTGAAAACAAATTCAGCTATATCCCTCTTCATACCTATCCACCAGTAATGCTTTTCAGCCCTCTGTACATTTTAGTTCCACCAGGATGCATAGCAAAAGGAGACTCATGTGCTTCCTTCATAATGATCTGTCTCAATTCCACATCATTAGGAATGCACATTCTGCCCTGATGTAGTAGTAAACCATCATCTCTCATAGAGAATTCAGGTTTCTTGCCCTGCTGGACTTCTTTTAGTAGCTTTTGATATTTATCATCACTCTGAGCAGCCATTTTGATCTGATCAATCAACACTAGCTGTACATGCCATGCAACTACTGTCTGTCCCTCATCCTCAATCTCCAAACTGGCATGCTGTGCTTTTAACTCATGTACCATAGACAAAGGAGAAACTCTGAGACTTGCCATAGTCTTACGACTTAAGGCGTCATCCACCACATTTGCTTTCCCTGGCTGATAGTTTATTAAGCAATTATAGTCTTTAATCAGTTTTAACCATCTCCTCTACCTTAAGTTCAATTCCTTCTGGGTACCTAAGTACTTCAAGCTCTTGTGATCTGTGTAAATGAAGCATTTCTCCCCATATAAAGAGTGTCTCCAGATCTTCAGAGCAAAAACAATAGCTGCTAGCTCCAAGTCATGTGTTGGGTAGTTCCTCTCATGTGGTTTTAGCCGGCGTGATGCATAAGCAATGACATTTCGATCTTGCATCAGTACACAGCCTAACCCATTGTTAGAAGCAACACTATAAACTGTGTATTCTTTACCCGGTGTAGGTAAAGTAAGGACTGGAGCTTCAGTCAGACACCTCTTCAACTCATCAAAACTCTACTGGCATTTATCAGTCCACTGAAATTTTACATCTTTCCGAAGTAGCTTGGTTAGTGGAGAAGCTAACATAGAAAACCCTTTCACAAACCGGCGGTAATATCCAGCTAAACCCAGAAAACTACGAATTTCTGTGATATTCCTGGGTGGCTTCCAATTAAGGATAACTTCTACATTGCTGGAATCTACCTTGATCCCTTTAGCTGACACAACATGTCCCAAAAAGGAGATTTCTTTCAGCCAAAATTCATATTTCGACAATTTGGTGTATAGCTGTTTCTCCTTTAAAGTCTGTAGTACAATCCATAGATGTCTGTCATGCTCCTCTGCATTCCTCGAATATATCAAAATGTCATCAATAAACACCACCACAAACTGGTCGAGATATGATCTGAAGATAGTGTTCATCAGATCCATAAAAGCAGCTAGAGCATTAGTTAACCCGAATGGCATTACTAGAAACTCATAGTGGCCATATCGAGTTCTGAAAGCAGTTTTTGGAATACTCTGCTCTTGCACTTTCAACTGATAATAACCAGATCGCAAATCAAGTTTGGAGAATACAGCTGCACCCTTCAACTGATCAAACAGATCATCAATGCGAGGCAATAAATATCTGTTCTTTATTGTCACCTTATTCAACTGCCAGTAGTCAATACATAAGCGAAGAGTGCCATCTTTCTTCTTAACAAACAATACTGGCACTCCCCAAGGTGACACACTAGGGCAGATGAAGCCCTTTTCAAGTAGTTTTTGCAAATGTACCTTCAACTCCTTCAACTCTACTGGTGCCATTCTGTATGGTGTTATGGAGATTGGATCCACACTAGGCATAACATTAATTTCAAACTGCACCTCTCTTTCTAGAGGTAATCCTGGCAATTCTTCAGGAAACACATCTGGAAAGTTATATACTGTAGGGATGTCCCTCAATGCTGGACTCCCCACTTAGGTTTCTACCACATGTGCCAAGTATGCTTCACACCCCTTTCTGATCATTTTTCTAGCTAGTGCAGCCAAAATGATGTTTGATGGCAATAGCTGCCTCTCCCCATGTGTTACCACATCACTGTACTGAGGGAGACCAAAAGTGACTGTCTTCAGTTTACAGTCAATCATGGCGTGATGCCTGGCTAACCAATCCATGCCCAAGATGATATCATAATCTCTGAAGGGCATTTCAATGAGATCAGACAGAAAAGTGTCCTTGGATCACCAAAGGATAATCCCTATACATTCTATTAACCCTGACCTCTTGTCCTAACGGACTTGTTACTAGCACCTCAAAGTCCATTTTTGTATATGGAACAGCAATGTAATCAATGATGCTAGCACTCACATAAGATTGGGTAGAACCCAGATCAAATAACACAAATACATCTTGATTAAAAGTTCAGAAGGTACCACCCACAATATCAGATGTCTCAGCCTCTTCTCTCTATCTCATTGCATAGACTCTGACTGGAGCACTGCCTTGCTCTGATTGATTCACAGTGCCTTAGCTGCCTGCTGGACTACCTCTACCCCTACCTCTACCTCTGCTAGGTGGTTGTGAACCTCTGGTGGCAGGATTCTGAAATAACCCTTCAGCAGTAGTAGGAGGTGGTCCAACTCTGCGAGTACTGGTGCAGTCTTTGGCAAAGTGCCCTGTGCCTCCATAGTTATAACAGGCTCCATTGACCTTGTAGCATACCCCACCATGAGTTCTTCCACAAATTTCACATTGGCGGGGAGGGTAGGAACTTCTGGTACTCTGCTGACCAGATAGAGGAGGTTTCTGTCCTGAATATCTTCCCCTACCGAACTTCTTACCACCTCTGTTATGTCCCCCAAAGTTTTTCCTCTTTCCAGTAGGACCACTGGAACTTTGTTGTAATGACTTTCCCTCTTTTCCTGTCTTCTCTGATTTCTTTTTCTCTGAGGCCTCTTCCAACTCAATTCTCTCTAATTCTAGTGCTTGAGAAATAAGCTCAGAGAAGTTACTATGTTTGAATCCGACCACTTGTAATCTAATACTGGGCTTCAAGTCGGTTTCAAACCTCTTACATCTCTCCCTACTAGTAGAAAGTAGACTCACTGCATAATGGCTCAGGCGGGAAAATTCCCTTTCATATTCAGCCACTAATCTACTCCCCTATTTCAGACTTAGGAACTCTTACAGCTTCTGGTCCACATAAGCATCAGGGACATATTTTTGTCTGAACTCCTACAGAAAATCATTCCATGTTAGCACTGAAGGTTCTACTAGACTATGGGGAATAGTTTTCCACCAGTCATATGCATCTCCCTGTAGCAGAGATACTGAATATTCAAATTTGAGCTCCTCTGTACAATGTAGCTTCTTGAACACCCTATCCATTCTCTCTAACCATTGTTCTACCTTTAGAGGATCTACTGTCCCCTTGCACTCAGTGGCCCCATATTTCATCAATTTGTCATACTGCCTAGCAGAAGATTGTGGTTGTACCACTGGTGTCTGTAGTGGGACTTGTGTAGGCACGTTACCAGCCATCTATCGGAACATTACAGGCATCTGCTGAGCAAACTGAGCAGGAAACTGCGATACTGAGGGGGCTGGTGCGGTTGATCCACTAACATTGTGTAGGGCTGGGGCATCCCCTTGCACCTCAGCCTCTATTAATTGATCGACTGAACGATCACCCTCTTCCATAGTCAATTCGAGGATCTTAGACCTCCTGAACAAATAACACAAGGAGATTTCCTCCCGTTAGTGCATATTTATAATGTAATGTACTGTATGTATCAAACAATGACATTGAGCAGTTATACTATGAAGAAAGAATATTCAAATTACTGGTGAAAACAGAATTTAAAAACTAGCTCTGATACCACTAAAACATGTCACACCATACCCCTCTGTAAGGCATAACATGATTCCGTAGTATACCTAATGAATTACTAAACTTCGCCTACTGATAATCCATTAATTACACTACAAGGGATTTTAAACCTTTTCTTACTTCAATTTACAGTGGTGAGCACTATTTACAGGTGTTAAAAAAAAAATTTAACTGAAGTGGAACAGCTAACACATTTAAAGAATTAATAATTTCTGTAAGAATTTTGGCAGAGCCATCTGTATTTTGAATAAAATAGTTCTTCAAAAACCTGTAAAAAAGCACTTCAATTATTTTTTTCAATCCCCAAACTCCAATATTCAATCAACACAATAAGCTTCTCAACAATTGTCAACTCAAATCCACAATGATTTTCCAGTGTTTTCAAAAGCTGAGATAAAAAAAAAATATATATATATATATAACAATATTTACAAACCAAAATAATTTACAAATTTAGTTTACAGCTTTAATGTATAATTTTAATTTACAACTGCTCAAAACCAAGAATAATATATACATACAGTGAACATACATTACAATACAAAATGCAAAGTATGGTATACTCAATATACCTTATGAACTCTCAATGAAGCATTAGCAGCCTAGTCTGCTGCCTTGTCAGTCTATCGCTAAGCCAATGTCTCAGTGGTGCACAGCATTAACAAAATGCAAATTTAAATCACAAATCATAAGTCGTATAAATAGTGGATACTTAAAACCATAATTAAATTCAAAGACAGTGAATGTCATAAAGAATTTAAACTCCATTTCATAATATCACAATAAATATCAATAAATAACACACACAGCTAAATCATGTTCCAAAGTCCAATTCATCCTAAGAGCCGATGGCTAATGAGGAATATCATAGCTAGCTAGCAATAATATGAGTACTCATTCTATTCGTCCTCAACAGGCACACACCCCAACACTTCAACCAGAGAGGGAATTCAAAGTCAATTCATCCCACTAGACAAGCTAGCGAGGAATTCAATCAATATACATGATAGTTGAGGTTTCAAACCATTTACAATATTTTTCAAGCAATAAGTATCCATCAAATATCATTAAGATAATTTTTCACAATTTAAACAATAATAGACAATTTGTCATAATTCATTTCAATTGAAAATTCAAAAGAAGTAACTGTTGTGCACAAACCTCTGATAAATGTCCCTTGGTTCTGACTCAGTGTTTCCTTCCCCTTCCCTGAGTCTTTACTAACTGAAACACATAATTTGAAGTGTTTCAGTACTCATTTATACTGTCTCTAACAATAAGGCTTAATAATTAATTTATTGAATACTATTATTTCCCTTAGTCAACCTAAAATGTTGACCCTCGATGCACTCTAGGTGAATTAGGTTTGATGTTACCAATATGTCACATTTTATAGCCTTTTATTGTTGGTACATATTACCTAATTCATTTTCAAGTATATTGCATTTTATTGTAATTTACTGGATTTTGGTATACTAATTTGACCTAGTCGAATGACCTAGTTTCCTCATTTTTTTGGTTTTGGTCAAAACTACAAACTTGTAGGTCTTTGTCTTATTGCACGCGGGGCAAAATTTCAGGTCATTCTAAGCTGTGTAGACCAAGATATGGTCAATTTACCAATTCTGGACAGAATGCACCAAAATGGTAACTTTAAGTCATTTTTAGGTCACTTTTGGTTCAGCTAGTTTTTGGATATGAAATTGTGCAAGCTATTTGGCTTGGTTCTGGCCATTTCTGGGCTTTGGTGTCTTCATAAGAATTGTAGATACATATCTCAACTATTCATGGTAAAAATTTCAGATCAATTAGACCTGTTTTGAGTAAGTTATGGTCAAAAAACTAACTATTGCTTAAATGGTCAATTTTCAGGCTTTCAAAGCACTACTCCAGATTTGGTCATTTTTCAAGTCACCTTCTAGGCAGAATTTTGGTAAGCTTCCTTCATGAAAGTTAGCACATTTTGTGCCTATTTTCACCTTCAATTGGTCTCATACCAATTGGAGCCACACACTTAAGGTTCTAAGCTAAAACATACACTGCCCTATTACAATTTTTTCATCCTTTACCAATTACACATCCTATGCTTACCAAGTTCACTCTTCCATGCCAATTCTCGTTTGTACCATAACATTAACACATTTAGCAACACATTTTTGGTCATTTTGGTAGCTTGTAACCACTCTCAACATACACACTATAATACAGAATTTTTCAAAGTCCCATTTACAACAATTAAAGTCCCATTTACAATAATTCAACCACATGAACATACCTCATTTCCAAGTCCAAATTCTAACAATTAAACACACACACATGTTGCCATCCATGAAAACATAATTCAACAATATTTCATGAACTCAAACACTTCAATCTTCTTTATGAGGCTGCCATAAGTTTACACATACCCATCAACCTCCATTTGTAATTTTCCAGCTTACAAACCAAACCTTACTCATGGAATTAAACTACAATACAACCAAAAATTTTAATCATCATTCAAACCACTATTTACATGCAAGAACAAACTGTTCATATTAAGGTTTCATGGCTGCCAAAAGGTACATCTCCATTAAAACATCAAACTTCAAAACTTCTTCCACAAATCAACTCACCACAACACCCATTCAAAGTTTAATGAAACAAGAATTAAAAACACATACTTACCACTTTTGAAATTCTTCAAAACCTCAGCAAAACTTAACTTTCTTGCTACCTATCTACTGCCCATGGTGTGAGGACAAAGTTTAGTGAAGAAAGCTAATGGAAAAAGTGGCTAAAGCATGCTTGCATGGAGCTTGGAGTGTGGACGTCCATGGAGGCTTTCTCCCAAGGTTTCAGCTGGTTTTTCTTCCTAAGGTTGAAGATGAATTCTGCACCTCCCATGTGTCCCTTTAGGTGTCCATTTGCTGAAGTTAGTGGAGCACTAGTAAAGGTTTTAATGATTATTTATTTAGTTTTCAATTTTTGCACATTTTCCTCCTATCTTTTGCTATTTAGATTATGTACCACTATTTTAATTTTTCATAACATTTCTAAAGTGTAATATCATTTTTTTTTTAATGGACATTTAGGTCAAAAGACAATTCGGGGTGTCAAATGACCACAATGCCCCTATTCGAGTTACATTCCGGATTTTTCGATAACAACGAGTTTCGTTGTTTTCTCGATTTCTCATTTTTCTTTATACTAATTAATTAATTTTTCTTTGATATTTAAGTCCTAAAAATATTTTTCAGGGTTTCCCGTGGTCCAGGGCTAGTCCACGATCCACGCCGTAACTTCCCGGTGCGATCACCCATCGCTAGGCTTCTCGGCTCGTTTAACTTGGTTACATTTCATTGCTGTTATTTTTTCTTTATTTTTCTTGTATTTTCTTTTCTTGTATTTCATTATTTTATGTATCCTCATCAATATTTAAGTATAGTTCTAGGCATTCTAGCTGTCCGGACAGACACTGATCACCGGAACAGTAGAACGCACTACCAAACATAGGGTTGTTACAGTTGAGGGATAAGCAGATTCCACTGATGAAAGTGCTTTGGAGGCACTACAACACCAAGGAGGCAACTTGCGAAAGTGAAGAGACGATGAGGCAATAGTTCCCTCAACTGTTTGCATCAGGTAAATTTCGAGGACTAAATTTAAATTAGAGGGAAAGAGTTGTAACACCCTCACTATAGCAATTCCGTACATTCTACTATTTCGGTGACCGGTGTCTGTCTGGATAGCTAGAACATCTGGAAAAATATTTAAACTAAAGTGAGGAATCATAATTAACTCAAATATTAATAAGAAACATTTAGGAAAAATTTTAGAAATAAAATACATCCAAGTTAAATGAGTCGCTGCCCTAGCGATGGGTAACCCAGTGGGAAGTTGCGGTCCTCACAACTAGGAGCCCTAAACCCAGGAGAAAATTCATAAAATAATTTTTGAGACTCCAGAGAATAGTCATTGAGGTTTCTATGGCATTAGAATCCCAAGAAAATGCTTAGAAAAATTTTAGATCGATACAGACGATTTTGGCTCAATAAGCCTAATGGAGGGCATTTTGGTCATTTTGTCTTCAGAGATAATTTTTTGCCGACTTATCCAGTTAAGTAAATAATTATTATCATCTAAAATATGAATAAATATTGCTAAAAATTTAATTGAAAGTGAGTAAAAAAGAAAAGGAAAGAAAAATGAAAGAAATAGGGAATTATGATATCATATGATGTCATTAAAAGTGCTCCCACCAATCACATTTAAACAGGCCATTACTCACCAATTAAAAAGAGATAAATACAACTAAAATGAGGTAAAAATAAAAGAAAAATCTACTATCATCCTCTTCATTTCAGCCGGCTCCCTCCCTCTCACTCCTCTCACCATTGTTCATCAAAACATCTCACTAGAATTTCTTGATAAACCACCATAAGATTTTAAACTTGCTTCACAAAACCTCTTCCTCACCCCTTAAACTCTCTTTAGCCAGCAAAAAGAATAAGGAACAAGAAGGTTTTATAAACTTAGGAGTTAGCTCCAAGAAGGTTAGTGTCCAATTCCTTGACTCTTTCATTTAAATTCTTGTTAGAATGATAAATTTGAGCTAGGAAATATGAAATTCCATTAAAAATAAAGAGGGAAAATCAGTAGATCAGAGTTCCAGTGATCCTAATGGGAAGAGGAAGAACTTTGGGGGACACAGCAGAGGTGGTAAAAAGTCTAGTAGGGGAAGATTTTCAGGACAGAGACCCCCTCCATCTGGTCAGTAGACTACCAGAAGTTCCTACCCTCCCCGCCAATGTGAAACTTATGGAAGAAATCATGGTGGGGTATGCTACAAGGCCACAGGAGCCTATTATAATTGTGGAGGCACAGGACACTTTGCCAAGGACTGCACCAGTGCCCATAGAGTTGGGCCACCTCTTACTACTATAGAAGGGTCAGTTCAGAATCCTGCCACCAGAGGTTCACAACCACCTAGCAGAGGTAAAGGCAGGGGTAAAGGTAGTCCAACAGGTAGCCAAGGTACAGTGAATCAATCAGAGCATGGCAGTGCTCCAGTCAGAGTCTACGCAATGAGACAGAGAGAAGAGGCTGAGACATCTAACATTGCGGCTAATACCTTCTCAACTTTTAATCAAGATGTATTTGTATTATTTGATCCGCGTTCTACCCATTCCTATATGAGTACTAGCATCATTGATTGCATTGTTGTCCCATGTGTGAAAATGAATTTTGAGGTGCTAGTAACAAGTCCGCTAGGACAGGAGGTCAAGGTCAATAGAATGTATAGGGATTGTCCTTTGGTGATCCAAGGACATACTTTTCTGTCTGATCTCATTGAAATGCCCTTCAGAGATTATGATATCATCTTGGGCATGGATTGGTTAGCTAGACATCACGCCATGATTGACTGTAGACCGAAGACAGTCACTTTTGGTCTCCCTCAGTACAGTGATATGGTAATACATGGGGAGAGGCAACTATTGCCATCAAACATCATTTCGGCTGCACTAGCCAGTAAAATAATCATAAAGGGGTGTGAAGCATATTTGGCACATGTGGTAGACACCCAAGTGGGGAGTCCAGCATTGAGGGACATCCCAACAGTATATGACTTTCTAGATGTGTTTCTCAATAAATTGCCAGGATTAGCTCCAGAAAGAGTGGTGCAGTTTGAGATTAATATTATGCCTGGTGTGAAACCAATCTCCATAACACCATACAAAATGGCACCAGCAGAGTTGAAGGAGTGGAAGGTACAGTTGCAAGAACTACTTGAAAAGGGCTTCATCTGCCCTAGTGTGTCACCTTGGGGAGCGTGAAGGAACGGAAGCGTGAAAAACACAAGTTTATACCATTGAATTCAAAAATTTTCACCTAGGGTCACATGCATCATGTAAGATTTATTTTTATCTATTTGATTGCAATGATAAACAGCATATTAAAACTCTTTTAATATATTTTTGGATCTGCATTTGCCATTTAAGATTTTAGAATTAATCAGATTAATTTTAGAACCCTAGATTAAATCAAGAACAAACACACTAACCTCTTGGTGCACTGCAGTGTATTTGCGCCTTTGAGATTTGTCTTCAGGACACCAGATGTTGTCCCTCTAGCTTTTCCACACCAAGAACACCTATGGCAGCCCTTGAATAGCTTCTAAAGCTTTTTCTATTATTTAGAAAATCAAGTTCTGCCTTTTAAGAGATTAAAGATGTAAACAGGACACTAAAAACAATTTCTAGTATTTTTAATTCAAGAGATTGTTTGCTAATCTCTTGGAATGAATGAGAGATGAAGAAGAAAAGAAGGAAGATGTAACACCCTCCCGATAACTACTCCGTACATCCTACTATTCCAGTGACCAGTGTCGGTCCGAACAGCTAGAATGTCCGGAAAAATATTTAAACTAAAGTGAAGAACCATAATCAACTCAAATATTGATAAGAAAAATTTAGTAAAAATTTTAGAATTAAAATACAACCAAATTAAACGAGCCGGTGCCCTAGCGATGGGTAACCCAGAGGGAAGTTGCGGTTCTCGCAACTAGGAGCCCTAGACCTGGGGGAAAAATTATAAAATAATTTTTAGGACTCCAGAGAAGGGTTATTGAGGTTCCCATGGCATTAGAATGCTAAAAAAATACCTAGAAAAATCTTTCAATCGGTACAGACAATTTTGACCCGTTAAGCCAAACGGAGGGCATTTTAGTCATTTCGCCTTCAGAGGTGATTTTTGGCCGACTTGTCCAGTTGAGTAAATAATTAATATGACATAAAATATGAATAAACATTACTAAAAATTAAATTGAAAATGAGTAGTGATAAAAAGAAAAGAAAAATGAAATAAAAAGCAAATTATGACATAATGTGATGTCATTAAAAGTTACAACCAATTGCATTCAAACAACCAATTAACTAACTAATAAAAAGAGATAAATATGACCAAAGAAATAAAAAAAAATACAGCAGCCATCCTCTTCCCTCTTACCAGCCGAAACCTCTCCCTCTTCTCCCTCCATTGATGTTCAACCAAAAAGCTTCATTTCTCCCTTTGTTACACCACTAAACCCTAAACCCCTTTCATTAAAACTTGACCACACCTCTTGGGAAAGTGTTTGTCAGCCTAGAAAAGGAAGGAAAGTGAAGTTAAGCTTGGGGAAAATTCTGCCACTTAAAGGTTAGTGCACATATCTATTTAAAACTCTTATTTTCTATGTTAGGGACTTGAAATCAACATGAACTTGTGACTTAAATGAACAAAAGTTAAGTGTATGTAGCCCATGGATTTCGGCTGCCCCTAAGTAAGGAACAAGATTGAGTGTTTTGATGGACTTGGAGTGCACTAGAGATTATGTTTAAAGTATGTAAATATAAGTATAATGGATTAGTTAGTTAATTAAAGCATGTTGTGAAGACTCATATGGGAATTAGGGTTTTGAGAAGTGAAAATTTGGCTTGGCTTAGGAAATTGTTAGAGAACATTTTAATGGTCAATTAGTGACCATTTTAGGTAAGTTGACCATAATTTGGACTGAAATATAGCATGGCAAAGTGAATGAGTATCTCGCCTAGGGACAAGGCAAGGGTGGCTGTGATTCCAGCCGACTTAGACAGCCATAACTTTGGCTATGTAGGTCCAATTGGTGATTGGCCAATTGGACATGAAACTAGACTTATAATGACACATTTTTTCTGAAGAAACCATGCTCAAAAGACCAAATTAAGTGGACCAAAAGTTGGCCTCAATCCGGATACCCTGCAACAGCACCTGCAGAATCCAAATGAATAGTAACTATTCATTTGGCCATAACTCACTGTAGATATGGTCAATTGACCTGAAATTGTTACAGAAACAAGTTAAGACATAGAAAAACAACTTTCATGAAGAAACCTACCCCAAATTATGACCAGAACCTAACCCAAATGGCAGTCACGATCCTTTGTTCATGGTACTGTAGATTTGGTAATTCTGCAGTTTTGGCAATCCGGCCAGCTGTGGTTTTTGGACCATATCTGGAGCTACAAAACTCCAAATGGAGTGATTCAAAAAAATAAATTCAACTAGACAAAATAAGGAACAACTTTCATGTTTACCATTTCCTCAAATTCCCACCGCAACAGGGCCCAATGGAACAGTAAAGTTGGCTCACAAAAACTAAAAATTCTGCTCTCTAGGTTTTAGGTTTGGAAATGGATTTAGGGGTCAATTCCAACAAGTTTTAAAAGCAAAATGTGGTATGTTGGGAGTGTCAAAACTAATATACCTATTTTCTATCCAAAAGTTAACATTTTTGTTGACCAATGGGGTGAATAGTAACACCAAAACTTGAAATTCACAAATTGAAGAATTTAAAAGTTTCAAATGCCCTAGTATACCTAACAAGATTGGTTTGGATAGTTTGGCATGCCAATAGGGTTCAGTTAGCAGTACTGCACATGGCAATATGCCATTCTGTGATTTTATGGCTTTTAGCCATTCTGACCTTGTATTGAGATTTGGCCTTGTGCCTGATGTTATCACAGCTTGTTAGCTGTCCTGTTGCACACCGGGAGATGCATATGTGACCGATGTTGTGATGGCCCGAGGTACTTGATACCCAGTGCCAGTTTACCCGTTTATCCAGTCCAGTCGTCTAGTGTAGGTTATTTGGGCAACCAAATGAATGAAAGTGGACAAAGTTAATGATATACAAATTCAAAACAAATGAAACATATACATTCACTACATATTTATTTTCTTGCTATTTCTTTTATTTTATTATTGCACCACTAAGCATTATTGCTTAGCGCGTTGCTTTTGCCACGCGTAGGTTCTGGAGATACAGATCGTGAGCCCAGTAGACCACAGACTGGGTGAGTCCATCCTGCAGATTACATGCGATGTCCGTGTCACCTCAACCTGCGATTGCATTGGTAGGGCACTAGGTGTCATTTTGTCATTTTGTAACTAAATTTTTATTTTTTCATATGTATTTAGAATTATGTAATATATTTTGATGTTCATGTAAATTATGAAAATTGTATTTGTGAATGGAAAAGTAAATATATAATTGTGATTTATACTTGATTATCACATGTGATGGATGATTGAGAACTGAAATTGAGAAATATTGATGAGATTTTGATATTAGAGTTTGAGAATGATTGAACATGGCTATTGGAAGTGTTTTTCACAGGTTCCGAAGAACTATTTTCTCCATTTTTAGCCGGTACTCTGCCGGATTTTCTATAAAATTTTTGGAACCTCAAATAAATTGTAATTTCAATAAATGGCTTAAATGAACTATATTTCATAAACTATATTCAAAACTATGACAAAAATTAATTAAGTTAAAATAGAGTGTGCCGGTACACCGTGGGACATTGCTTACTCGGGTATACTGTAGCCGTGTAAGGGGTGTCACATTTAGTGGTATCAGAGCACGATTTAGGCGTTTCTGGGCCTAGATTGAGTCCATATCATTCATTGCATTTGTAAGAGTCGATGTGACACTAATGCAGATCTGTTTATCTTTGTTATTTTGAATAGGATATGGACCCTACATCTCAGAGGGCAGTTGAGGAGGAAGTGGAGAGTCATGCTCCATCTGCAGCAGCTGAGACTGGGGGTATGGGAGAACCTGCTCCGCCAGCTCAAGCAGAGCCTCCTCAGCCTCCACAGGCCATGTTCCAGCAAATGGCCGATTTCTTCAGACAAATGGCTGGATGCCACCACCACCACCACCAGCTCCACAGCAGAAATCACACCTGGAAAGGCTAAGAAAGTTTGGAGCAGTGGACTTTTTCGGTAAGAGAGAAGATGATTCTGTTGAAGCCGAGAATTGGTTGAACAGAACAGGCAGAGCTCTAAAACAACTCCACTGCACTCCAGAGCAAAACCTGGAAGCTGCCATATCTTTGTTGCAAGATGATGCCTACGAATAGTGGGATACTGTGTCCAGTGAAGTGCAGCCAGAAGCTATAACTTGGGACTTCTTTCTCTCCGAATTCAAGAAGAAATATGTGGGTACTGTATACCTGGAAGAGAGAAGAAGAGAGTTTATTAACCTGAGGCAGAGACAGTTGTCAGTGGCCGAGTATGAGAAGGAATTCATCCGATTAAGCCGCTATGGAAGGGAGATAGTCCCTAATGAAGCTGAAAGATGTAAAAGATTTGAAGAGGGACTAAATGACAACATAAAGATTCAACTCACTACCTTGGGAATCACAGAATTTAGCAAGTTAGTGGAAGCTGCAATAAGGGTTGAAAAAGTAAGAATAAGTGAGCAAACCAGAAGGGAAAGACAACAGAAGAGGGGACCAGGTCAGTCTAGTTCATCTCCTGCACCTGGGAAGAAGTTCAGAAGTCCATCTGCACAGAGTTCGGGTCAGCCACAAGGTCAGGGTCAGTCTCAGGGGCCCAGGCCACAGTTTACCCCTAGGAGAGGCCAGTCCACACCATCAGTGGGCAGCTCTCCAGGGATGGGGTTCAGGGGACTAGCCCCAACATCTTCTGCATGTCCACACTATTTGAAATGGCATAACGGGGAGTGTTGGAGAGTGACTGGTGCCTGCTTAAGGTGTGGGTCAACAGAGCATCAGTTAAGGAACTGTCCACGCAGAACTACTACAACTGCTCCAACACAAGCAGACATGCACTGCTCCGCACTACGAGAGGTAGAAAATCTGTAAACTGAGGTTGTTGGACCATCAAAGAGGCTGCATCGAGCCAGCAGAGGCCTCGATGACCACCAGCAAGAGCTTATGCTATTAGAGCTCAGGAGGAGCAAGATGCCCCGGACGTCATCAGGGGTACGTTCTCCCTCTACACTACACCTGTGCATGCATTGGTGGATCCAGGATCCACTCATTCATATATCTGTATCAACCTACCCGTAGAAAGGGGGATACTAGTAGGGAAGAGTGACCAAGACATTCTGGTCACAAATCCATTGGGCCACAGTGTAGTGGTGAACAAAGTATACAAGGGTTGCCCGTTAAGGATTCAGGGGTATGAATTCTTGGCAGACCTGATTGAGTTGCCCTTCCATGAGTTTGACGTGATTTTGGGAATGGACTGGTTGTCACGTCATCAGGCAATAGTTGATTGCAAATTGAAGAGAATTTCTTTGAAAACCCCTGAGGGTAATGAGATCATTGTTGTGGGGGAAAGGACAGATTTCTTGTCCAATGTCATCTCAGCCACAGTTGCAAGAATAATGATGAGAAAAGGCTGTGAAGCCTACCTAGCACATGTGGTGGATATTAGGCAGGCTAAGCCAAACCTGAGTGATATACCCACAGTAAGAGACTTCCCAGATGTGTTTCCTGAAGAATTGTCTGGTTTGCCTCCAGAAAGGGAAGTTGAATTTGCTATTGAGACACTGCCGGGTACAGCACCCATTTCCATTGCTCCTTATAGGATGGCACCCACTGAATTGAGGGAGTTGAAAACTCAGTTGCAAGAGTTGCTAGATAAGGGGTTTATATGCCCCAGTGTGTCACCATGGGGAGCTCCAGTGCTATTTATGAAAAAGAAGGATGGGACTTTGAGGCTATGCATTGATTACCGGCAGTTGAATAAAGTGACTGTGAAGAACAAATATCCGTTGCCTAGAATTGATGATCTGTTTGATCAGTTGAAGGGAGCAGGAGTATTTTCTAAGATTTATCTCAGATCAGGGTATCATCAGTTGAGGGTGAAGGATGCAGATGTGCCAAAGACTGCATTCAGGACCCGGTATGGGCATTATGAGTTTCTAGTGATGCCCTTTGGCCTAACAAATGCACCAGCGGCATTCATGGACCTTATGAACCGTATCTTCCATCCATACCTAGATCAGTTTGTAGTGGTCTTTATTGATGATATTCTGGTGTATTCCAAGACCAGGGAAGAACATGATGAGCATTTGAGGATTATTCTGCAAACCCTGAGAGAAAAGAAGCTGTATGCTAAGTTGTCCAAGTGTGACTTCTGGTTGAATGAGATTGCATTCCTTGGACACATAGTGTCAGCTGATGGGATTAGGGTGGATCCCAAGAAAATAGAAGCACTGATGGAATGGAAGCCTCCTAGAAATAAAACTGAGGTCAGAAGCTTCTTGGGGCTAGCTGGGTATTACAGAAGATTTGTGAAGGGATTTTCCTTAATAGCTGCTCCAATGACCAAGTTGTTACACAAGAATGTCAGATTTGACTGGAATGACAAGTGTCAGACCAGTTTTGAGAAGTTGAAGGCTATGTTGACAGAGGAACCAGTGTTAACACAGCCAGTGTCAGGAAAGGACTTCGTGGTCTATAGTGATGCCTCTCATAATGGGTTAGGGTGTGTATTAATGCAAGAGGGGAAGGTGGTCGCTTATGCTTCCAGGCAGCTAAGGCCACATGAACAGAATTACCCTACCCATGATCTAGAGCTTGCAGCAATTATCTTCGCATTGAAGATATGGAGGCATTACTTGTATGGTGAAAAGTGCTACATTTACACAGACCACAAAAGTCTGAAATATTTGCCCACTCAGAAGGAACTCAACCTTAGACAGAGACGGTGGATTGAATTCGTGAAGGACTATGATTGTGTAATTGACTACCATCCTGGAAAGGCAAATGTAGTTGCTGATGCTTTGAGCAGAAAGTCCATCACAGCCTTGAGATCATTGAATGCCCGTCTAACTTTGATTCGAGATGGAGCTATTTTGGCTGAGTTGCAAGTGAGGCCAACCCTGTTACAGCAGATTTTAGATGGACAGAAGGTAGATGAGAAGCTAATGGCTATTATGAGCAAAATCTCAGAAGGAAAAGCAACTGACTATGAGATGAAAGCAGATGGGTGTCTATATTACAAAGGAAGACTGTGTGTACCAGATAATGGGGAATTGAAGGCCAGTATTCTAAAAGAGGCACACACCAGTGTATATGCTATGCACCCAGGAAGTACAAAGATGTATCATGATCTGAAGCTTCAGTATTGGTGGCCTGGTATGAAGAAAGACATAGCTGACTACGTGACTAAATGCTTGACATGTCAGCAAGTCAAGGCAAAACATCAAGTTCCATCAGGTTTGCTACAACCTATACGCATACCTGAATGGAAATGGGATCGGATTACCATGGATTTTGTAAGTGGTCTACCTCTCACCCAGAAAAGACATGACGCAGCATGGGTGATAGTGGATAGATTGACGAAGTCAGCACACTTTCTTCCAGTTAGGACTGACTACTCACTGGAGAAGTTAGCAGAATTGTATATCAGTGAGATAGTTAGACTGCATGGAATTCCACTTTCCATCATATCTGATCGAGACCCAAGGTTTACATCGAGATTCTGGAAGAAGTTGCATGAGTCCTTGGGTACACAACTCCACTTCAGCACAGCATTCCATCCTCAGACGGATGGGCAATCCGAAAGAGTAATCCAGGTAAACAATTGAACCAATTGAATTAATACAACTATTGAACTAAAATGATAACAATAACATGAAATATATGTTAGGTCCTTGAGGATATGCTGAGGAGTTGTGTCATTGAGTTTGAGGGAAGTTGGGATAGATATCTCCCACTGGCAGAATTTGCATACAACAATAGCTACCAAGCTAGCATCCAAATGGCCCCGTATGAAGCATTATATGGGAGAAAATGTAGAACTCCAGTGTGCTGGACTAAATTGGGCGAAGACAAACTGGTAGGCCAGACCTAGTGAAACAGACTGAGGAGAAGGTAAAACTAATCAAAGCTAATCTGAAGGTTGCCTCAGATAAACAGAAATCCTATGCCGACTTGAAGAGAAAAGAAATAGAATATGCGGTTGGCGACAAAGTATTCCTCAAGGTGTCACCGGGGAAGAAAGTATTGAGGTTTGGAAGGAAAGGTAAGTTAAGCCCTAGGTTCATTGGCCCATATGAAGTCATTGAACGTGTGGGTCCAATGGCCTATAGGCTAGCTTTACCTCCAGAGCTGGACAAGATCCACAATGTGTTTCACGTATCCATGCTCAGAAGATACCGCTCAGATCCTTCTCTAGGGAAGAAATTGAAATACAACCGGATTTGACATATGAAGAAGAACCTCTACGGATCCTGGCTCGGGAAGTAAAAGAATTGAGGAACAAACAGATTCTACTGGTGAAAGTGCTTTGGAGGCACCACAACACCGAGGAGGCAACTTGGGAAAGTGAAGAGACGATGAGGCAACAGTTCCCTCAACTATTTGCATCAGGTAAATTTCGAGGACGAAATTTAAATTAGATGGGAAGAGTTGTAACACCCTCCCGGTAACTACTCCGTACATCCTACTGTTCCGGTAACCAGTGTCGGTCCGGACAGCTAAAATGTCAGGAAAAATATTTAAACTAAAGTGAAGAACCATAATCAACTCAAATATTGATAAGAAAAATTTAGTAAAAATTTTAGAATTAAAATACAACCAAATTAAACGAGCCGGTGCCCTAGCGATGGGTAACCCAGAGGGAAGTTGCAGTTCTCGCAACTAGGAGCCCTAGACCCGAGGGAAAAATTATAAAATAATTTTTGGGACTCCAGAGAAGGGTTATTGAGGTTCCCATGGCATTAGAATGTCAAGAAAATACCTAGAAAAATTTTTCAATCGGTACAGACAATTTTGACCCGTTAAGCCAAACGGAGGGCATTTTGGTCATTTCGCCTTCAGAGGTGATTTTTAGCCGACTTGTCCAGTTGAGTAAATAATTAATATGACATAAAATATGAATAAACATTACTAAAAATTAAATTGAAAATGAGTAGTGATGAAAAGAAAAGAAAAATGAAATAAAAAGCAAATTATGACATAATGTGATGTCATTAAAAGTTACAACCAATTGCATTCAAACAACTAATTAACTAACTAATAAAAAGAGATAAATATGACCAAAGAAATAAAAAAAATACAGTAGCCATCCTCTTCCCTCTTACCAGCCGAAACCTCTCCCTCTTCTCCCTCCATTGATGTTCAACCAAAAAGCTTCATTTCTCCTTTTGTTACACCACTAAACCCTAAACCCCTTTCATTAAAACTTGACCACACCTCTTGGGAAAGTGTTTGGCAGCCTAGAAAAGGAAGGAAAGTGAAGTTAAGCTTGGGGAAAATTCTGCCACTTAAAGGTTAGTGCACCTATCTATTTAAAACTCTTATTTTCTATGTTAGGGACTTGAAATCAACATGAACTTGTGACTTAAATGAACAAAAGTTAAGTGTATGTAGCCCATGGATTTTGGCTGCCCCTAAGTAAGGAACAAGATTGAGTGTTTTGATTGACTTGGAGTGCACTAGAGATTATGTTTAAAGTATGTAAATATAAGTATAATGGATTAGTTAGTTAATTAAAGCATGTTGTGAAAACTCATATGGGAATTAGGGTTTTGAGAAGTGAAAATTTGGCTTGGCTTAGGAAATTGTTAGAGAACATTTTAATGGTCAATTAGTGACCATTTTAGGTAAGTTCACCATAATTTGGACTGAAATATAGCATGGCAAAGTGAATGAGTATGCTGCCTAGGGACAGCAGCAAGGGTGGCTGTGATTCCAGCCCACTTAAACAGCCATAACTTTGGCTGTGTAGGTCCAATTGGTGTTTGGCCAATTGGACATGAAACTAGACTTATAATGACACATTTTTACTGAAGAAACCATGCTCAAAAAACCAAATTAAGTGGACCAAAAGTTGGCCCCAATACGGATGCCCTGCAACAGTACCTGCAGAAATGACCAAATGAATAGTAACTGTTCATTTGGCCATAACTCACTGTAGATATGGTCAATTGACCTGAAATTGTTACAGCAACAAGTTAAGACATAGAAAAACAACTTTCATGAAGAAACCTACCCCAAATTATGACCAGAACCTAACCCAAATGGCAGTCACAGTCACTGTTCATGGTATTGTAGATTTGGTAATTCTGCAGTTTTGGCAATCCGGCAAGCTGTGGTTTTTGGACCATATCTGGAGCTACAAAACTCCAAATAGAGTGATTCAAAAAAAGAAATTCAACTAGACAAAATAAGGAACAACTTTCATGTTTACCATTTCCTCAAATTCCTACTAAAACAGGGCTCAATGAAACAGTAAATTTGGGTCACAAAAACTGAAAATTCTACTCTCTAGGTTTTAGGTTTGGAAATGGATTTAGGGGTCAATTCCAACAAGTTTTAAAAGCAAAATGTGGTATGTTGGGAGTGTCAAAACTAATATACCTATTTTCTATCCAAAAGTCAACATTTTTGTTGACCAATGGGGTGAATAGTGACACCAAAACTTGAAATTCACAAATTGAAGAATTTAAAAGTTTCAAATGCCCTAGTATACCTAACAAGATTGGTTTGGATAGTTTGGCATACCAATAGGGTTCAGTTAGCAGTACTGTAACACCCTCCCGGTAGCAACTCCATACATTCTACTGTTCCGGTGACCGGTGTCGGTCCAGACAGCTAGAACTTCTGGAAAAATATTTAAACTAAAGTGAGGAACCATAATTAACTCAAATATTACTAAGAAAAATTTAGTAAAAATTTTAGAAATAAAATACAACCAAGTCAAATGAGCCGGTGCCCAAGCGATGGGTAATCAGAGGTAAGTTGCGGTTCTCGCAACGAGGAGCCCTAGACCCGGAGAAAAATTCATAAAATAATTTTTGGGACACCAGAGAAGGGTCATTGAGGTTCCTATGGCATTAGAATGCCAAGAAAATATTTAGAAAAATTTTTCAATCAGTACATACAATTTTGACCTGTTAAGCCAAACGGAGGGCATTTTGGTCATTTCGCCTTCAGAGACGATTTTTGGCCTACTTGTCCAGTCGAGTAAATAATTATTATGAACTAAAATATGAATTAATGTTGATGAAAAATTAATTTGAAGTTAGTAGAAGAGAAAAGAAAAGAAAATACAATAAAATGCCAATTATAACATATTATGAGGTCATTTAAAATTGTCAACCAATCACAATTAAGTAACCATCAAATTAACTAATAAAAAGAGTCAAAAGAGACCAAAGAATTAAAAAGCAAACAGCAGCCCTTCTTCTCCTTAGAAAAACGTTTTACACCCCCTCCCCTCTTCCTCCATTGAATCTCAACCAAAGCTCCATTTTCATCCTTATTTCACCACAAACTCTCCTAAGTCCCTTCACTAAAAACTTGTCTCTACCTCTTGGGAAGTGTTTGGCAGCCTAGAAAAGGAAGGAAAGTGAAGTTTTAGCTTGGAGAAATCTGCCCTACAAGAGGTTAAAGTGAGGTTAGTGCCTACTTATATATATACTTCTTTGATTCCATGTTAGAAGCTTGAAATAAGTGAGAAATTGTAAATTAAATGAATAAAAGTTAAATGTATGCATCCCTTGAATTTTCGGCAGCCCTAGGAAGGAATGAGTTTGATTGTATTAATGGACTTAGAGTGAATTGGAGATTATGTTTAAAGTATATACATATATATATATATACAAAGAATGAAAGAGTTAACTAAAGAAATTGTGAAAATCATGAATTTGAACTAGGGTTTTGGAGAGTGAAATTTGGTTTTGGCTTATGAAGTGGTAAGTGAACATTATAAGGGTCAATTAGTGACCATTTGAGGTAAGTTCACCATAATTTGAAGAGATTTAGAGTGATGCAAACTGAATTGGTAGGCTGCCTAGGGTAACCAGTAGGGAGGCTATGATTCCAGCCCACTTGAACAGCCATAACTTTGGCTGTGTAAGTCCAATTGGTGTTTGGCCAATTGGACATGAAATTAGGCTTATAATGGCACATTGTTTCTGAAGAAACCATGCCCAAAAGACCAAAGCAAGTAGACCAAAAGTTGGCCCCATTCCGGATACCCTGCAACCAGCACCTGCAGAAATGACCAAATGAACAGTAACTGTTCATTTGGCCATAACTCACTGTAGAATGGTCAAATTGACCTGAAATTTTTACACCAACAAGATAAGATATAGAAAAACAACTTTCATGAAGAACATCACCCCAAATTATGCCATTAACCCATTCAAATTATTGAGCAAAGTTAAGTTATCAAACCTGCAACGCTGCAGATTTTCACTTGAGCAGTAATGTTTGGATGGCTATAACTCTCTCTAGAAAACTCGGATTTAGGCGATTCTTGAACCGCTGGAAACCTAAGGCATGGTAGAACATTTCATATGAAGAAAGTTAGACCAAATTATGAACTTAACTTGATCAAATTACTGACCAAAGTTGGATCAAAATCTGCCAAAACCCAAAATCTCAGCATGAATAGTGCACGTGAACAGTAAACTTATTTTGGCCATAACTTGAGCTACAAAACTCCAAATGGAGTGATTCCAAAAAAGAAATTCAACTAGACAAAATAAGGAACAACGTTCATGTTTACCATTTCCTCAAATTTCCACTATAACAGTCCCTAATGGAATAGTAAAGTTATGGTACAAATTCTGAAATTTCTGCCCCTTAGTGCTAAGCTTGGAAATGGATTTGGTGACTTATTTCAACAAGTTTTAAATGTAAAATGTGGTATGTTTGAAGTGCCAAAGTCGATGTACCTACTTTCTATGCAAAAGTCAACTTTTTTGTTGACCAATGAAATGAATAGTGACACCAAAAGTTGAAATTCAAAGATTGAAGAATTTTAAAGTATCAAATGCCCTAGTATACCTAACAAGATTGGTTTGGATAGTTTGGCATGCCAATAGGGTATTGTTTTAGCAGTACTGCGAAAGGCTTTATGCCTGTATTCATGGCTTTATGCTCGTATTCATGGCTTTTATGCCCGTATTCATGGCTTTTATGCCCGATTATGTGATATCATGGCTTTTTAGCCATACTGACTGCATACATGGTTGACGTTCTACGTCCCATGGTATGACGGCCCGAGGCACTGTGGTGTCCAGTGCCAACGACCCGTTATCCAGTCCAGTCGTCCAGTATAGTTTACTTGGGCATGGAAAAGTATAACTGTGATTGAACTGATTATTAAAGAAAATACAAAAATTAAGTATCAGGAACGATTACAAAAATACAAAGAAGCTCAAGATCATGAAGAAAATAATTAACGAAATGCATGAAGAAGTTAATATCATAAAACATGATTAGCCCTCGACTAAACAATAAGTTAGTAATTATTCATCTCTTGTGAACACAATAGCGAGGAAATTATTATTTTTATTTGCATATTATATTTTCTTGTATTATTGGCACCACTAAGCTTTATGCTTAGCGCGTCGCATTTGCAACGCGTAGGTACTAAAGATTTGAACAGAGGGCCCAGTAGACCACAGATTCGGTAAGGCAGTTCACAGTTCTGCATAGTGTCCGTGTCACCTCACCATCCACAGTGCATTGGTAGGACACTAGGTTTCATTTTGACATTTTGTAACTAATTTCTATTTTCTCATATGTATTTGAACTTATGGAATGTATTTTGGGGTTCATGTAAATAATAAAAAATCATATTAATGAATGTAAAAGTGAATGTTTATCTGTGATTTATACATGATATCACATGAGATGAATGATTGAGAAATGAATGGTGAAAAATGTTGAGATTTTGATATTGAAGTTTGAGAGTGATGAGATGATTGAATATGATCATAGGAAGTGTTTTTCACAGGTTTCGAAGAACTGTTTTCTCCATTTTTAGCCAGATTTTTGCAGATTTTCTATAAAATTCTCGGAACCTCAAATAAATTATAATTTCGATAAATGGCTTAAATAAATTATATTTCACAAGTTATATTCAAAAGGAAGAATAAAAATGAATTAAGATAAAATAGAGTGCTCGGCACACTGAGTGGCATAACTTGCTCGGCTACAATCGTAGTCGGCAAGGGGTGTCACATTTAGTGGTATCAGAGCGCGGTTTAGGCGTTTCTAGACCTAGATAGATTGCATATCATGCATTGCATTCATAAGAGTCGAGGTGACACTATTGCAGATCTGTATTTCCTGTTTATTTTAGGTTAAGGTATGGAATAAGAGAGTGAAGAGACAATGAGATAGCGAATGGAGATGAGAAGTAGACTATATTTAAGATGGAAAAGGATGAGTACAGAACTGTTTGAAGATAGGATTGAGACTAAGGAGAAAGTGAAGTATGATAACACGAAAAGGTGGAGAAGTAAAGAGGTAGCAGTTCGTCGACTGCTTATGTCAGGTAAATTTCGAGGACAAAATTTAAATTAGAGGGAAAGAGTTGTAACACCCTCCCGGTAGCAACTCCGTACATTCTACTGTTCCGGTGACCGGTGTCGGTCCGGACAGCTAGAACTTCTGGAAAAATATTTAAACTAAAGTGAGGAACCATAATTAACTCAAATATTACTAAGAAAAATTTAGTAAAAATTTTAGAAATAAAATACAACCAAGTCAAATGAGCCGGTGCCCAAGCGATGGGTAATCAGAGGTAAGTTGCGGTTCTCGCAACGAGGAGCCCTAGACCCGGAGAAAAATTCATAAAATAATTTTTGGGACACCAGAGAAGGGTCATTGAGGTTCCTATGGCATTAGAATGCCAAGAAAATATTTAGAAAAATTTTTCAATCGGTACAGACAATTTTGACCCGTTAAGCCAAACGAAGGGCATTTTGGTCATTTCGCCTTCAGAGACGATTTTTGGCCGACTTGTCCAGTCGAGTAAATAATTATTATGAACTAAAATATGAATTAATGTTGATGAAAAATTAATTTGAAGTTAGTAGAAGAGAAAAGAAAAGAAAATAGAATTAAATGCCAATTATAACATATTATGAGGTCATTTAAAATTGTCCACCAATCACAATTAAGTAACCATCAAATTAACTAATAAAAAGAGTCAAAAGAGACCAAAGAATTAAAAAGCAAACAGCAGCCCTTCTTCTCCTTAGAAAAACGTTTTACACCCCCTCCCCTCTTCCTCCATTGAATCTCAACCAAAGCTCCATTTTCATCCTTATTTCACCACAAACTCTCCTAAGTCCCTTCACTAAAAACTTGTCTCTACCTCTTGGGAAGTGTTTGGCAGCCTAGAAAAGGAAGGAAAGTGAAGTTTTAGCTTGGAAAAATCTACCCTACAAGAGGTTAAAGTGAGGTTAGTGCCTACTTATATATATACTTCTTTGATTCCATGTTAGAAGCTTGAAATAAGTGAGAAATTGTAAATTAAATGAATAAAAGTTAAGTGTATGCATCCCTTGAATTTTCGGCAGCCCTAGGAAGGAATGAGTTTGATTGTATTAATGGACTTAGAGTGAATTGGAGATTATGTTTAAAGTATATACATATATATATACAAAGAATGAAAGAGTTAACTAAAGAAATTGTGAAAATCATGAATTTGAACTAGGGTTTTGGAGAGTGAAATTTGGTTTTGGCTTATGAAGTGGTAAGTGAACATTATAAGGGTCAATTAGTGACCATTTGAGGTAAGTTCACCATAATTTGAAGAGATTTAGAGTGATGCAAACTGAATTGGTAGGCTGCCTAGGGTAACCAGTAGGGAGGCTGTGATTCCAGCCCACTTGAACAGCCATAACTTTGGTTGTGTAAGTCCAATTGGTGTTTGGCCAATTGGACATGAAATTAGGCTTATAATGGCACATTTTTTCTGAAGAAACCATGCCCAAAAGACCAAAGCAAGTGGACCAAAAGTTGGCCCCATTCCGGATACCCTGCAACCAGCACCTGCAGAAATGACCAAATGAACAGTAACTGTTCATTTGGCCATAACTCACTGTAGAATGGTCAAATTGACCTGAAATTTTTACACCAACAAGATAAGATATAGAAAAACAACTTTCATG
Source organism: Hevea brasiliensis (assembly GCF_030052815.1). Lineage (NCBI taxonomy): Eukaryota > Viridiplantae > Streptophyta > Magnoliopsida > Malpighiales > Euphorbiaceae > Hevea > Hevea brasiliensis. The sequence goes on from NC_079497.1 coordinate 72,368,271, forward strand.
AGGAACATCACCCCAAATTATGCCATTAACCCATTCAAATTATTGAGCAAAGTTAAGTTATCAAACCTGCAATGCTGCAGATTTTCACTTGAGCAGTAATGTTTGGATGGCTATAACTCTCTCTAGAAAACTCCGATTTAGGCGATTCTTGAACCGCTGGAAACCTAAGGCATGGTAGAACATTTCATATGAAGAAATTTAGACCAAATTATGAACTTAACTTGATCAAATTACTGACCAAATTTGGATCAAAATCTGCCAGAACCCAAAATCTCAGCATGAATAGTGCACGTGAATAGTAAACTTATTTTGGTCATAACTTGAGCTAAAAAACTCCAAATGGAGTGATTCAAAAAAATAAATTCAACTAGACAAAATAAGGAACAACTTTCATGTTTACCATTTCCTCAAATTTCCACTGTAACAGTCCCTAATGGAATAGTAAATTTATGGTACAAATTCTGAAATTTCTGCCCCTTAGTGCTAAGCTTGGAAATGGATTTGGTGACTTATTCCAACAAGTTTTAAATGTAAAATGTGGTATGTTTGAAGTGCCAAAGTCGATGTACCTACTTTCTATGCAAAAGTCAACTTTTTTGTTGACCAATGAAATGAATAGTGACACCAAAAGTTGAAATTCAAAGATTGAAGAATTTTAAAGTATCAAATGCCCTAGTATACCTAACAAGATTGGTTTGGATAGTTTGGCATGCCAATAGGGTATTTTTTTAGCAGTACTGCGAAAGGCTTTATTCCTGTATTCATGGCTTTATGCCCGTATTCATGGCTTTTATGCCCGATTATGTGATATCATGGCTTTTTAGCCATACTGACTGCATACATGGTTGACGTTCTGCGTCCCATGGTATGACGACCCGAGGCACCGTGGTGTCAAAGGTTAACGACCCGTTATCCATCCGATCGTCCAAAGTATAGGTTACTTGGGCATGGAAAAGTATAACTGTGATTGAACTGATTATTAAAGAAAATACGAAAATTAAGTATCAGGAACGATTACAAAAATACAAAGAAGCTCAAGATCATGAAGAAAATAATTAACGAAATGCATGAAGAAGTTAATATCATAAAACATGATTAGCCCTCGACTAAACAATAAGTTAGTAATTATTCATCTCTTGTGAACACAATAGCAAGGAAATTATTATTTTTATTTGCATATTATATTTTCTTGTATTATTGGCACCACTAAGCTTTATGCTTAGCGCGTCGCTTTTGCAACGCGTAGGTACTGAAGATTTGGACAGAGGGCCCAGTAGACCACAGATTCGGTAAGGCAGTTCACAGTTCTGCATAGTGTCCGTGTCACCTCACCATCCACAGTGCATTGGTAGGACACTAGGTTTCATTTTGACATTTTGTAACTAATTTCTATTTTCTCATATGTATTTGAACTTATGGAATGTATTTTGGGGTTCATGTAAATAATAAAAAATCGTATTAATGAATGTAAAAGTGAATGTTTATCTGTGATTTATACATGATATCACATGAGATGAATGATTGAGAAATGAATGGTGAAAAATGTTGAGATTTTGATATTGAAGTTTGAGAGTGATGAGATGATTGAATATGATCATAGGAAGTGTTTTTCACAGGTTCCGAAGAACTGTTTTCTCCATTTTCTATAAAATTCTCGGAACCTCAAATAAATTATAATTTCGATAAATGGCTTAAATAAATTATATTTCACAAGTTATATTCAAAAGGAAGAATCAAAATGAACTAAGATAAAATAGAGTGCTCGGCACACTAAGTGGCATAACTTGCTCGGCTACACTGTAGTCGGGTAAGGGGTGTCACAAGTACTGCACATGGAAATATGCCATTCTGTGATTTTATGGCTTTTAGCCATTCTGACCTTGTATTGAGATTTGGCCTTGTGCCTGATGTTATCACAGCTTGTTAGCTGTTCTGTTGCACACCGGGAGATGCATATGTGACCAATGGTGTGACGGCCCGAGGTACTTGATACCCAGTGCCAGTTTACCCGTTTATCCAGTCCAGTTGTCTAGTGTAGGTTACTTGGGCAACCAAATGAATGAAAGTGGACAAAGTTAATGATATACAAATTCAAAACAAATGAAACATATACATTCACTACATATTTATTTTCTTGCTATTTCTTTTATTTTATTATTGCACCACTAAGCATTATTGCTTAGCGCATTGCTTTTGCCACGCGTAGGTTCTGGAGATACAGATCGTGAGCCCAGTAGACCACAGACTGGGTGAGTCCATCCTGCAGCTCGCATGATGTCCGTGTCACCTCAACTTCTGTAGTGCATTGGTAGGGCACTAGGTGTCATTTTGTCATTTTGTAACTAAATTTTTATTTTCTCATATGTATTTAGAATTATGTAATATATTTTGATGTTCATGTAAATTATGCAAATTGTGTTTGTGAATGGAAAAGTAAATATATAATTGTGATTTATACTTGATTATCACATGTGATGGATGATTGAGAACTGAAATTGAGAAATATTGATGAGATTTTGATATTAGAGTTTGAGAATGATTGAACATGGCTATTGGAAGTGTTTTTCATGTTTCAAGAACTGCTTTCTCATTTTTAAATTTTTAGCCTGATCACTGGATTTTCTATAAAATTTTCAGAACCTCAAATAAATTGTAATTTCAATAAATGGCTTAAATGAACTATATTTCATAAACTATATTCAAAACTATGACAAAAATTAATTAAGTTAAAATAGAGTGTGCCGGTACACCGTGGGACATTGCTTACTCGGGTATACTGTAGCCGTGTAAGGGGTGTCACAGAAGAGGTAGCCAAGGGGTGGCGGCACCTTTGGAAACAGCAACTTATATGTTTTATTTTTTCATAACAAAACTTATATAGCTAGGTCACCACTTAAACCCTTACCACATGTCACCCGTTGATTGGTTCTAGGTTTAATTGACCCAATCACATTGTGCCAAGTGTCAAACCTATATTTAATCTTAATTTTAATCATCTTACATGATTAAAATTGGCAAGCTTATGTGTAATGCCATGTGTCACCATCTCATGGTGCCACATGTCACCCTGTGAAATGACCAAAATGCCCCTGTGTCTTAATTTTGAGTTCTTAACCCAAAATAATTATTTCTCTTCTTCTAATCAATTTATATCAAATATAAATTAATTAATTAATCTCTATTAATTAATTTCTCATTAATTAAATTCATATTTAAACACTTCAAATATAAATTTAATCTTATACTTTCCATCCAATAATCTAGATTTAGTTTCAAGTCATGCTAGAGACTTTGCAATCTAATTGCAAACCAAACCTATTTAATTAATCAATTAAACTCTTTAATTAATTAATTAAATCATATTTAATTAGGTGATAACTTGTGTATGTGTGTGACTTACTAGGCTCATCACTAATTGGCAATGAGACATAATATCAACTCTTAATATCATCAGAACTCTTTCTTACCATAAATGATTTCTCTAAATCATTTTATGCACCTCATAGACCATGGTTAACACCTAGCATAGCATGCCATGGCCACCCAATTAGTAATAAGGTTTACCTTAAATGAACCTATAATCATATGTTACCATGCACTAGAATCTCTCTGTTATAAAATCTCAACTCAAGCTGAGTCATGGTTTATGTCAAACTCCATTTACTATGAATATTATGTTCTCTTTTAATTCTAGTTCTTGATTAAAAAGATTTTCTCATCAGAAACTCTTTTCTGATTAAATCTATCTGTCCTGGCCAGGAACTTGAAACATCAAGAACAATTAAATGAATATAGGATTTTATCTCTATTTACTTAAAGGAACAGATTCCATCTTGATCAACACCTACCTCCATATATAACTAGTAGGAGCCAACACATGCCCATATACCCATACACAGTACAAGTATGAAAGCAGTATCAAACTCAAACTACCTACATACAAGATAACTGTGCTATCTCAGGTCTAAAGATTATATGCACTGATATGATTTATGACAAAACATTGACAAGAGTAAAGTCCATGTGCTTGTCATAAGTGTTACTGGTTCGGCCTACCTATCATTTATAAGTGTCTATCATGTTTGTCATATGGCATGAGACTCACCATTCCATCTTATTTATATCTCATATAAATAACTTGGGAATAAACATAAATACAATCTTTCTGGATAAGTCATGTCCTTATTATGAAGTATCCTCGATTGTGAACCTATTTATGATACTTTGTACTAGAAATAGTGTCACTCATATTCTCAACAACTTAAGAATAGAATTTCTAACAAAATATCAATGGACCTTTTCTATTACTGTGACACCCCTTACCCGTGTACAGTATACCCGAGTAAGTAATGCCACACGGTGTACTGGCACACTCTAATATACCTTAATTAATTTATATCATGCCTTTGAATATAATTTATGAAAGATAATTTATTTAAGCTATTTATCGAAATTGTTATTTATTTGAGGTTCCGAAAATTTTAAAGAAAATCCGGCAGAGTACCGGCTAAAAATGGAGAAAACAGTTCTTCGGAACCTGTTAAAACACTTCCAAATAATTTTCCAAACAATCCCAACTTTAATTCATCAACAAAGTCAAGATCTCAACAATATTTCAATTTCAGTTCTCAATCATCATTTCTCAAGGTACTCATATGTATAAACAACAAATAAATACTCAAATTACTTCCATACATAACCATAAATCTTCATTATTTACATGAACATCAAAATGCATTACATAGATCCAAATACATATGAGAAAATAAAAATTTAGTTACAAAATGACAAAATGACACCTAGTGCTCTACCAAAGCACTGAAGGTAGTGAGGTGACACGGACATCGTGCGTAATCGCAGATGGACTCACCTACCATGCGGTCTACTGGGCTCACGATCAGTATCTCCAGTACCTACGCGTGGCAAAAGCAACGCGCTAAGGAATAATGCTTAGTGGTGCAATAATAAAATAACATGAAATAACAGAAAATAAATATGTATTGCATGTGCATGTGCATGTTTTGTTTGTCTTGTATTTGTATATCCATTCATTTATTTCTTTTACTTTGCCCATTTTCATTCATTTGGTTGCCCCAAGTAACCTACACTAGACGACTGGACTGGATAACGGGTAAACTGGCACTGGGTATCAAGTACCTTGGGCTGTCACACCATCGGTCACATATGCATCTCCGGCAGGCAATGAGCGGCTAACAAGCTGTAAACAATATCAGGCACAAGGCCAAGTCTCAATGCAAGGTCAGAATGGCTAAAAGTCATAAAATCACGGAATGGCATATTGCCATGTGCAGTACTGGTAACTGAACCCTATTGGCATGCCAAACTATCCAAACCAATCTTGTTAGGTATACTAGGGCATTTGAAACTTTTAAATTCTTCAATTTGTGAATTTCAAGTTTTGGTGTTACTATTCACCCCATTGGTCAAAAAAAATGTTGACTTTTGGATAGAAAATATGTACATTGACTTTGGCACTCCCAACATACCACATTTTGTATTTAAAACTTGTTGGCATTAAGCGTTAATACCATTTCTAAGCATTAAACCAAAGGAGCAGATTTTTCAGGTTTTATACCATAAATTTACTGTTCCATTAGGAACTGTTACAGTGGAAATTTGAGGAATTGGTAAACATAAAAGTTGTTCCTTATTTTGTCTAGTTGAATTTCCTTTTTTTAATCACTCCATTTGGAGTTTTGTAGCTCCAGATATGGTCCAAAAACCACAGCTGGCCGGATTTCCATTCTGCAGAAATTACCATATCTACAGTAACATGAACAGTGACTGTGACTAAATATTTGAATAGGTTCTGGCCATAATTTGGGGTAGGTTTCTTCATGAAAGTTGTTTGTCTATGTCTTAGCTTGTTGCTGTAAAAATTTCAGGTCAATTGACCAAATCTACAGTGAATTATGGCCAAATGAACAGTTACTGTTCATTTGGTCATTTCTGCAGAATCAGTTGCAGGGTATCCGGATTGGGGCAACTTTTGGTCCTCTTGCTTTGGTCTTTTGGGCATGGTTTCTTCAGCAAAAATGTGCCATTATAAGCCTAGTTTCATGTCCAATTGGCCAAACACCAATTGGACCAACACAGCCAAAGTTATGGCTGTGTAATTGGACTGAAATCTCAGTCCATTGCTGCTGTCCCTAGGCAGCATAGTCATTCACTTTGCCCTGCTATTTTTCATGTCCATATTATGGTCAAATCTCCTCAAATGGTCACTAATTGACCATTAGAATGTTCTTTAACAATTGCATAAGCCAAGTCAAATTTTCTCTCTTAAACCCTAGCTCAAATTCTTAGTTTTGTACAAACTACCCTAGTTAACTAACTAAATTAATATCCTTATGTTTATATACTTTAAACTTGATTTGTGGTTCATTCCAAGTCAATCAAAAACACCCAATTCTATTCCTTCCCTAGGGCAGCCGAAATCCATGGGGTGCATATACTCAAATTCTATTCATTTAAGTTACAAAATCTCACTTATTTCAAGTCACTTTCATGGATTAAAAGAGGTTTATATACAAATATGCACTAACCTTTAAGTGGCAGAATTTTCCCAAGTTTAATCTTCACTTTTCTTGTACTCTCTTGTCTGCCAAACACTTCCTCTAGGTCCAAGGATTCATTTTAGTGTTGGGGTCTTGAGGAAATATGGTGAGGAAGCATGAGAATGAAAGCTTGCAAAGAATGGCTATGGTGGAAACCCTATCTTCTCTCTCTCTACGTTTTGGCTGGTTTGAAGGAGGTGGCTGCTGTATTTTTGGTTAATTTGGTCTTCATTTAGTCTCTTTTATTAGTTAATAATATGGTTGTTTAATTATAATTGGTGGAGACTTTCAAATGACATCATAATGATGTCATATTTGGCATTTTTATAGATTTTTCTTTTCTTTTCATCACTACTCAATTTCAATTTAATTTTTAGTAATGTTTCTTCATATTTTATGTCATATTAATTATTTACTTAACTGGACAAGTCGGCCAAAAATCACCTCTGAAGGCGAAATGACCAAAATGCCCTCCGTTTGGCTTTACGGGTCAAAATTAGCTGTACCGATTGAAAAATTTTCCTAAATATTTTCTTGGCATTTTAATGCCATAGGAACCTCAATGACCCTTCTCTGGAGTCCCAAAAATTATTTTATAATTTTTCCCCCGGGTCTAGGGCTCCTCGTTGCGAGAACCGCAACTTCCCTCTGGTTACCCCTCACTAGGGCACCGGCTCGTTTAATTTGGTTGTATTTTATTTCTAAAATTTTTATTAAATTTTTCTTATTAATATTGGAATTGATTATGGTCCCTCACTTAAGTTTAAATATTTTTCCGGACATTCTAGCTGTCCGGATTGACACTGGTCACCGAAACAGTAGAATGTACGGAATTGCTACCGGGAGGGTGTTACAACTCTTCCCCTCTAATTTAAATTTCATCCTCGAAATTTACCTGATGAAACAGTTGAGGGAACTGTTGCCTCATCGTCTCTTCACTTTCCCAAGTTTCCTCCTCGGTGTTGTGGTGTCTCCAAAGCACTTTCACTAGTGGAATCTGCTTGTTCCTCAACTCTTTCACTTCCCGAGCCAGGATCCGTAGAGGTTTTTCTTCATATGTCAAATCCGGTTGTATTTCAATTTCTTCCCTTGAGATGACATGTGAAGGATCTGAGCGGTATCTTCTGAGCATGGACACGTGGAACACATTGTGGATCTTGTCCAGCTCTGGTGGTAAAGCTAGCCTATAGGCTACTGGACCCACACGTTCAATGACTTCATATGGGCCAATGAACCTAGGGCTTAACTTACCTTTTCTTCCAAACCTCAATACCTTCTTCCACGGTGACACCTTGAGGAACACTTTGTCGCCAACCACATATTCTATTTCTTTTCTCTTCAATTCGGTATAAGATTTCTGTCTGTCTGAGGCAACCTTCATATTAGCTTTGATCAATTTTACTTTGTCCTCAGTCTGTTTCACCAGGTCTGGCCCTACCAGTTTATCTTCGCCTAATTCAGTCCAGCACACTGGAGTTCTACATTTTCTTCCATACAGTGCTTCATATGGGGCCATTTGAATGCTAGCCTGGTAGCTATTGTTATATGCAAATTCTGCCAGTGGGAGGTATCTGTCCCAACTTCCCTCAAACTCAATGACACAACTCCTCAGCATATCCTCAAGGACCTGACATATATTTCACGTTATTGTCATCATTTTAATTCAATATTTGTATCAATTTCATTGGTTTCAATTGTTTACCTGGATTACTCTTTCTGATTGCCCATCTGTCTGAGGATGGAAAGTCGTCTTGAAATGGAGTTGTGTACCCAAGGACTCATGCAACTTCTTCCAATCTCGATGTAAACCTTGGGTCTCGATCGATATGATGGAAAGTGGAATTCCATGCGCCTAACTATCTCACCGATATACACTACGCTAACCTCTCTAGTGAGTAGTCACCCTAATCGGCGTAAAGTGTCTCGACTTTGTCAATCTATCAACTATCACCCATGCTGCATCATGTTTCTTCTGGGTGAGAGGTAGACCACTTACAAAATCCATGGTGACCCGATCCCATTTCCATTCAGGTATGCGTATAGGCTGTAGCAAACCTAATGGAACTTGATGTTCTGCCTTGACTTGCTGACATGTCAAGCATTTAGTCACATAGTCAGCTATGTCCCTCTTCATACCAGGCCACCAATACTGAAGCTTCAGATCATGATACATCTTTGTACTTCCTGGGTGCATAGCATATACACTGGTGTGTGCCTCTTTTAGAATACTGATCTTCAATTCCCCATCATCTGGTACACACAGTCTTCCTTTATAACACAGAAACCCATCTGCTTTCACCTCATAATCAGTTGCTTTTCCCTCTGAGATTTTGCTTATAATAGCCATTAGCTTCTCATCTATCTTTTGCCCATCTAAAATCTCCTGTAGCAGGTTTGGCCTCACTTGCAACTCAGCCAAAATAGCTCCATCTCAAATCAAAGATAGACGGGCATTCAATGATCTCAAAGCTGTGATGGACTTTCTGCTCAAAGCATCAGCAACTACATTTGCCTTCCCAGGATGGTAGTCAATCACACAATCAGTTGGTAGTCAACTACATTTGCCTTCCCAGGAAAATCCCTTCACAAA